>NC_054544.1:41988934-42588934 GCF_017654505.1 Polyodon spathula
ACTGCCTTCTGCTACAGCCAAATATTTCAAATTTTGACTCATCAGTCCAGAGCACCTGCTGCCATTTTTCTGCACCCCAGTTCCTGTGTTTTCGTGCATAGTTGAGTCGCTTGGCCTTGTTTCCACGTCGGAGGTATGGCTTTTTGGCCGCAAGTCTTCCATGAAGGCCACTTCTGACCATACTTCTCCGGACATTAGATGGATGTACCAGGGTCCCACTGTTTCGTACCTAGAAGAATTGATGCTGTTTTGAACACAAAGGGTGGTCACACCAAATATGGATTTGATTTAGACGTTTGTACATGCACTGTTCAACCAGACGTGCGACGAGATGGCGAAGATTAATACATAAATGATGGCCTTAGCTAATACTACCATTACGGGAAAAGGAAAACCAGTGGTTTTCAACCTTTTCATCTTACGTACAAGTATTTCCAGCAGGGACCACCAGGCGTACCAGTAACTATGTGCAATCTAAAGCCCCATTTGTACAGGTCTAAAAATCACCACGCAAACAGAATTTTTACTGACATTAGTGAAATGTAATCCCATGCAAACCATTTCTTTTTAAATCAGATTATTTTCTCAGAAGTCCTCTGATTATTTTACAGGACATCGGGACTTTCTGTAAAATTTCTAACTCAGGTGTCCTGTGCGAATCGACCATGTCAGTGTTATCTTACAATTGATATGGCATTTCCGGGGTATTTGTTTCAAAGCAGTACCAGCCTTCACAATAAACCATAACGAAATATTATAATTGGTACGAGCTATCCTGCGATTCTACAGTAAAGCACAGTGATTGGGTATAACCAAATCAGGGATAACTCTTAAAAAATGAATGCGTTTTAATGGTGCATTTGAAGATGTGTATGGAAATACATATCATTCAAAGGACGAAATGGTTATTGTAGCCTCTGGAAAAGAAGGTACAATGAAATGTATTATTTAAACTCGGTTCATTGTTTACGAATCATGCCACAACATCACATTTCATTTTTAATTTACCTCGTTTCGTTGATAAAAACTAATCCACGTCTAGGAGGTTTCTAGGCATCCTCTGTTTTTTTTTTTTTTTGATCAAATCTGAGGACACCTGTGTTTTAGTCCCATAAGAATCATGCTTTAAATGGCTGTTGTTCAACAGAAACCTATAAGTATTCGACAAGTTCTAAGATCTAAATGTGATTGTGTGACGTGAAACATCGTGGTTATTAACAGGATCATTTCGAGTTCATGGCAAGTTTGAAGTGTTTTATAAATTATTACCCATCTGCAAAAATCCCCCCCCCCCCCCCCGAAACCATCATGGCTACGCCACTGCCTGCCGTGCCCCAATAGAAGCCACTACGCGTAGATTGCCAGTCCTGTGGCAAAAATATTTAGCAGTATTTATTTCAGGGCATGTTTGGAAGGTTGTTCTGTGCAGTCCTTTTTGAGCCTCTTTTCCTATAGACACTACGTCTAAGGTTCTGATTTTCAGCTCCTTGGTGGTTAAGGTTCCTTCTTCGCTTCATCTTTGCTTTACTTGCTTTCCAAGTCTGGGAATGTGTTTGCTTTGTCTTGTTTTGAACTGAGGCCTTCAAGATCATGTCTGGAAACTGCTTGTCATACAGCAATGCAGTGTACTGCAGCTCTGGTGTAATGAGCCTCTGACAATGTGTTTTGGTTCGGTCATTCAAATGGGGATTGAGATTATAACCCTGAATTTCAGCAGCTCCGTACTGAAAGGGCTTAAAGGAGGTATCTTTTACTTGGGAAGGATCCACCGCCCCTCCTTCCTGGAGACAGATCTTCATCAGTTGGTTTCTCCTGTCCCTGAGCTGCTCGACTTCATCCTGCATCTTCTCTCTCCCCATAGACTCATCGATCTTCCTCCAAAATGTCCTGTTAAAATGCAGGTAGAGCTTCCAGTCCAGGGAGTTCCACTCTTTTATTTTCTCCATGGTCTCCATGGATAGCTGCTGTTTCGTTTTGTTGTTCCTGCTGTTGAGTTTGAAAGAAACCACATCGTCTAGGGACCAGCAGAGGGCGTTCTTCAGCAGGATCATGGACTCGTCGAAATACTCTGAAATCAAAATGAGATTGAAGGTCTTCGCTATCATGGCGATGGACAAGTTGAGATGCCTCTCGTCTTTCCCATTGTTGTTAAACCCAAAGTCGAACGTCAGCAGGTTCTTTGCGTAGTGGTTATTGGGAAGTGAAGTGTTGTAGTGACTCCAGGGATCCTGAAGAAACTGGTCCAGTGTGCTGACTTTTGAGAAAGCTGATATGTACTTGTAATAAGAGAATGAGGATTCCATCATGGTGACTGGGTTCCGCAGGATGGAGAAATAGAAGGAATCTTCTGGCATTACTTTCCTGACCTGTAAATGGCAGCAGAAGGGGAAATGGCACATGTATCAGATGTTAGCTAAGGTTAGCTGGATCATTCTCTACAGTTAGATTCAGATACAGGCAGGCCAAACCAGAATACAAACAGTTAAAATGTTTCTAATCAATAGCACAAGTTTGTACACAACTGAACTGTGATGCAACCATACCTACTTTTGGTAGGACCCATCCACTTTTGAAATTGAATACTGGGACTACGACTTTGGCCCAGATTTAAAGCTAGAACCTCATTAAAAAATCTCCTGCTGATTGACCCTTTAGAGTTCTGTTTTTTCGTTCGAAAAAAATTACAGAATTTAGTACTCTAGGTGATAAAGGATTAATATGTGTTTTCCAATACATTCAGAAAATCAAGCATCATCTGAAAGAACAAAAATATAATATAATATATTTGTTAATTACAGCTGAAGTTTGCTTAATCAGATGGGTACACAAGAAGTCCATATCAGATGGTATATGTTTGTTCACCGCTACATTCCAGCAGTGTTATAAAATATGAAGTATTCTTTTTATCAGCCTGATCTCAGGTACAACTGGTATGCAGATGTCTTGTTTTTTCTAATGTATTATATGTTATTCCTTTAAAATGGAATAATGGGTTTAAATACAGCAAGCAAATACATTCTGAATGCATGTGACTTTGACCTCATCCTCTTATTGGCTGCACCTTTGGTGATTTAACAGAGTTGTTTTTATGTGGAGAATTAGAGACCTATATCATAAACACAGCCTGGCCATTGAACACAGTTGAACAGAGGTCTTGCCTACACTGCAGACATTAAAGATCCCAGTGGCGTCCAGGCCAAATCCCAAAGGTAAAACTCCTCATTCCCTAAGTTTAAAATACATCAGCTCTCTTCCAAGGTTACTATTAGAACAGCTGTCCACCCTCATCTATCCAACCAAGTACCAATCAATGTCATTTAACTTCCGCATTGAGTGTTTTAAAAGCCGATTGGAAGAATACAGTGCCTATAGGAAGTATTCACCCCCTAAGCTGTGAGTCTTTTGGTGTAAGTCTCTACCAGGTTTGCACATCTGGATTGTGACATATTCGCCCATTCTTTTTGGCAAAATTGTTCAAGCTCTGTCAAGTTGGATGGGGATCGTTGGTGGACAGCAATCTTCAAGTCTTACCACAGATTCTCAATCAAATTCAAGTCCGGGCTTTGACTAGGATACTCTAGGACATTCACTTTCTTGTTTTTAACCTACTCCAGTGTCGTTTTGACTGTGTGCTTGGGGTCATTGTCCTGCTGAAAGGTGACTCTCCGTCCCAGTCTTAGGTCTTTTGTAGACTGAAACAGGTTTTCCTCAAGGATTGGCCTTTATTTAGCTCCATCCATTTTGCCCTCTACCCTGACAAGCTTCCCAGTCCCTGCTGATGAAAAACATCCCCATAGCATGATGTAGGGATGGTGTTACCTGGGTGATGTGTTTTGTTTGCCCAGACATAATGCTTTGCATTTAGGCCAAATACTTCAATTTTTGTTTCATCGGACCACAAAATCTTTTGCCACATCTTTTCACAGTCTCCCATGTGCCTTTTTGCAAATTCCAAGTGCGATTTTATATGGGCTTTTTTCAGAAATGGCTTCCTTCTTGCCACTCTTCCATACAGGCCAGATCTGTGGCATACCTGAGCTATTGTTGATAGATGGACAGTTTCTCCCATCTCAGCCATGGAACGCTGTAGATCTTTTAGAGTTGTCATTGGCCTCTTGGTGACTTCTCTGACCAATGCCCTTCTTACCCAGCTGCTCAATTTGGTTCTGGGTGGTGCCATATACCTTCCACTTCTTATGATCGACTTAACTGTGCTCCAAAGGATATTCAATGCCTTTGAAATATTTTAATACCCCCTCCCCTGATCTGTGCCTTTCCACAACTTTATCCCAGAGTTGTTTTGAAAGCTCCTTGGTCTTCATGGTAGTATCTTTGCTTTGAAAGCACTACCCAACTGTGGGACCTTACACAGACAGGTGTATTTAATCTGAAATCATGTGAACCACTTTTATTGCACACAGATGGACTGCATTTAACTCATTGTGTGAATTCTGAAGGCAATTGGTTGCACCTGAGCTTATTTAGGAGAGTCATAGCAAAGGGGGTGAACACTTATCTAACGAAGACTTTTCAGGTTTTTATTTTTAATTAATTTGTTTTTTCACCCCCCCCCCCCACCCCCACCCATTTTTTCACACATTGAAAGTGTTGAGTAGGTTGTGTAAATCAAAGGGAAAAAAAATCCCATTTAAATGCATCAAGATTTCAGGTTGTAACACAACAAACTGTGAAAACACCCAAGGGGGGTGAATACTTCCTATAGGCACTGTATGTTCCTCTCATGCTTGGCGCTGACATTTTTTCAGTCGGTACACCATAAAAATAGCAGCTCCCCAGATGAGAGAAGAAGATTCTTCTAATCGACTTGTAAACCACTTATTGGGGAAGTTTGTCCAAAAAAAGACATGTTTGTAATAATGGTATGACGTACTCCCTTGGCTGCACAAATGTAGTTCAGTTTTTCAGTTTAGACTTTCATTTCAGTTTTACCAAAAGCTGACTGCACATTAAAAACAGCTGAAAGACTTGATCAAAAACAAAGGAAATGATCATAAGCAACTCACATCCCTAATTAGGGATTGTACGGTAACAAATGACCTTGAATTTTTTTCAAAAGCCAGGCACACAGCACAGTCACCATTGTTTACAGAAGGTCTGCAAGAGCGATACCATTGTGTCACCTGGTGTTACAGATACTTGAAAGGATTAATATCAAACTGTCTGCTATGTAAAATGACATATAATCTATAGAGAATTCAAAAACAGCAAACAATAGTTATGTATTTTGTTGTCATGTTTTGTTGCTAAACAGAACTAGTCGTGTTACTGTGCTGTGTGCTAGCAGGTATTATATTGCTAGTTTTGGAAACAGAATTCTGTTTCTACTGATGGATGATTATATTAAACAGAATCTATTGGAAAAGCCAAGCCAAATGTAACATTCTTCAAAGGTTGCTTTAAATTACTGTAATTAAAGATGTAAACATTACAAAATCCATCACAAACCTATTCATTGTCACAGACCTGTACAGACCTGTACTGTCTTGTAGCAGTGTCGTGCCTCATAAGCTGGTGAACAATAAATCATGACAATCAGAAGCTGTGAGCCTGGTGTCAGTTTTCTGTTCTTATTACTGAAAATTGTTAACATACCTACACTTCTAGCTAGTTGTTTGAAAATAAAAATAGATTAAGTTCAGATTATGTTTGCTGTCTTACCTCTGATATGTGGAACCTCATATGATTGCACATGATGTCATATTCCTTAATGGTCTTTGACCTAAAGCCTTCAACGAAAAAAGCGGCAAAATAGAAGGGGTAAAAAAGTTGGTTGTATTTGCCATGGGGAAGGGCAAAAGTCAGGTTCCTGGCATCTCCAAACCGGTATAAAATGTTCAAGATGGTACTGCTAGCTGTCTTATGTGTTTTGAGAAACACAATGTGAGTCTTTTTCTGGCAAGATGTGCTTGCTTCATCTAGTTGCTTTAAAACTGTTGGGTGGAGCTCAGGAAGGTTGTTACTTTGTAGCAGGTCCCTCTTGCTCACCAAAGGTACCAGGGGGGCTGAGGAAAGTTGGTCTTTGTCAGTCTTTGGCTGCTGTTTTAAAGTCACAGGGCTTTCAATGTGGTGATTCTTGGTGTCTGAATTTGCCATTGGTGTCCCTTCCTCTTTGGTGGAACTTTGTGTTACAGGTGACGGGTTAGCATTTTTGTGTAATGTGATATCTGGATGGACTAGTAATGTTGAGACCTGGTCTTGAAAGGTAGCTGATTCTTTTGGACCCAAATCATCTGCTTGTCTCATCTTTGTATGTTCTTTGAGAGCAGAAACTGGGCCATCAGAGTCAACTTCTGAATGCCGTTTGGCTTCTTGATGTTTTACATCTTTTAATTCTGTGGTTCCAATGATTTTCTTTGAAGGATCTTGGAGGTTGATCGTAGAGCTCAGAAACGATACAGATATTTCAGTGTCTATGCCTTTTTTGAGAATCTTTCCAGCAATGGCTTGAGGTGTATCATCCGAAAAGCGTACGTTAGAATCCTTTTTATAGTTGTCTTTGTAAACTGGTGTGGGTTTCTGGGATATGTGGCTGGTGTCTCTATCTGTTTGGAAAGTTTGTTCTCTTTCCATTCCCTTTCTGTATTCTTGAAAAGGGATTTTAGAGGACTCTTCTTCCAATTGATGCTGCGTTGATGTGATTGTCCTTTCAACTTCAAACATCAACCTCATATTCAACAGCTTTTCAGAGGAAAACTGTTTTAGGATCTGTTCTTTCCTGTAATAACAAGATGTTCTTAATATTTCAAATATAGAAGGAAAGCAGCAGGAGAACTCAGAACCATTTTTACATGCTTTGCTTAAGTAAATTACCCTAACTGTTTTTTTTTTCTTTTCTTGTTTAACTACATGGTCATAAAAGTCACATTACACTTCTGTTTTATTTTTTTTGTAATTTTTTTTTTTTTTAATTTTTTTAAATTTTAAATAATAGCCATATATATATATATATATATATATATATATATATATATATATATATATATATATATACACACACACACACACACACATTACTGGTCAAAAGTTTTAGAACACCCCCATTTTTCCAGTTTTTATTGATATTTAAGCAGTTCAAGTCCAGTGAATAACCTGAAATGGTACAAAGGTAAGCAGTAAACTGTCAAAGGTTAAAAAAAAAAAACTTCAGGTTACCAAAAACTGAAAAATAATGTACATTTCAGAGTTATGCAAAAAGGCCTTTTTCAAGGAACAAGTAATGGGTTAACAACTTATAGCTGTTCTGCAGCAATGGAAGTAAATTAAGCCTTGAAAGTTGATGCTAACAATTCCTACAGGTGTCCCAACTTTTGTTGATTACTTACAAACCCTTTGTCTGTATAAAAGCAGTGTTGGAACAGATTGTGTTACTACACCCTCTCAAGCATTATTTGGACAGTATTGTACTGCAGGAAGTAGTATATTGCTATCATAATGGCGAGAAAAAGGCAATTAATAAAGGAAGACAAACAGACCATTATAACCCTTAAAAGTGTAGATCTTTCCTTTAGAGAAATTGCAAAGAAAGCCAATGTGTCAGTGAGTATAGTTTCCTACACCATCAAAAGGCACTTGGAAACTGGAGGAAACTCTGACAGGAAGAGGTCTGGCAGACCCAAAGCCACAACAGAATCAGAAAACAAGTTTCTGAGAGTCAACAGCTTGCGTGATAGGCAGCTCACAGGACAACAGCTTCAAGCACAGCTTAACATTGGTTGAAGTAAGCAAGTCTCAGTTTCAACTGTGAAGAGAAGACTTCGAGCTGCAGGTTTGACAGGTCGAGTGGCAGTAAGAAAGCCATTGCTAAGATGGCAAAATAAGAAAAAGAGGCTTGCCTGGGCCATGAAGCACTGCCAGTGGACTACTGAAGACTGGACCGATGAATCAAAATTTGAAATCTTCGGTTCATCACGCAGGGTTTTTGTACGCCGTCGAGTAGGTGAAAGGATGGTTCCTCAGTGTGTGACAACAACTGTCAAACATGGAGGAGGAAGCATGATGGTCTGGGGCTCTTTTGCTGGATCCAGAGTCGGTGACTTGCACAGAGTGAGTGGCACCCTGAACCAAAACGGCTACCACAGCATTTTGCAGTGCCATGCAATACCCTCTGGTATACACCTAGTTGGTCAGGGGTTCATCCTACAGCAAGATAATGACCCAAAACATACCTCCAGGCTATGTCAGAACTACCTTAGAAGAAAAGAACAAGACATTAGGCTTCAAATCATGGAATGGCCAGCACAGTCTCCAGACTTAAACCCCATCGAGCTGGTTTGGGATGAACTGGACAGAAGGGTGAAAGCAAAGCAACCTACAAGTGCAACACATTTGTGGGAACTTCTACAACAGTGTTGGGAAGAACTTTCCGAACAATATTTGATTTCCATTATAGAAAGAATGCCACGAGTGTGTTTGGCTGTTATATCTGTAAAAGGTGGCTACTTTGATGAGTCAAAAATTTAGATTAAATTTTGTTAAACAAAACGATTCCATGATTTCTTTTTTATCTCCAATTGTTTATTTGTTCTATGATTTAATTTCAGTACATTGAGACATTAAACTGCGTAAATTTCAATAAAAACTGGAAAAATGGAGGTGTTCTAAAACTTTTGACCGGTTTGTGTGTGTGTGTGTGTGTGTGTGTGTGTGTGTGTGTGTGTGTGTGTATATATATATATATATATATATATATATATATATATATATATATATATATATATATATATTAGTTGTTGGCTGGAACACCCTCTATGATTCGTGGGACTAATCTTACAACCTTGTTGCTCACTCAGTTTGTGCTTCCAGCTGTCCAATTCCATTTATTCACAAAGATTGGGAAGTAATAACGCCATCATGCCAAATCCTTTCATTTCTAACACTTCATATTGAATCAAAATGATTTTGATTATTACATTATTGTGCTAATTCCGACAAACTGTTTGTTTACAAAACGTGATGGAAGTGGCTCTGTGACTGGTAACGGAATATAGGTCCTAATTGATAAAATAAACCTATGGCACTAAAAATAAAACATGTTAATATAACCAATTTAAACAACTGGGCTAGATCTCAAAGCTATTTACTCCAAATCTTCATAAGTACATTTAACAAACCCATCATTTATACGTTAGCTTTTTCTATTCCTTTCTGATCTTTGAAAAAAACAAACAAAAAAAAAAACAAGCTGATGACATTTTGGAGTAAATGGCCCTTGAGAATGTAAATCATTAACAGCAATGCTTTTTAAAATAATGTGACAGTATATTACACAGTGTTTTCTTCCTTTAATGAACATGTTCAACAATGTACCTGCTATGCCTGGCCACCCCGAGCATCTGGATTGCCACACAGAGAACAGCGAGCACCATTAATGCCGTCCACATGAAGCGCAGGTGAGTGCAGAATACTGCTTTCAACCGCCTGTGGAAACAGAAGGGGGCCAAGTCATTTATTCATGTACTGATTCAAAGAGGCACAGGGATACAGCTTTGAGCTTAAGGTTTGTATGGACACCATCAAGCACAGATCAATGGAAATCAAGAACACAAAGTGAATAGAGGGGTGCCAGATTTATGCTTTGAAGTCTGTGTAACAGGGTGGAGACTATAGCTTTCGCCTAGAACGGCAGTTCTTTATAATATTGAGTACACTGCACACAACACAACATTACAACATTGTAACCCAATTTCCCGCGGGGACAGGGGCCGTCCCCCGTCCCCCATCCCTTCTTTTTGTGTAGGTGCGTCTCTTGAATTTCCTGAATCCCCTTCAACTGATCTGTACTGTTCACTCATAGTTTCAAATACTTATTTTCCCAAGCACCATAACTCCCTCTAGTGGACCTTAGTAGAATTTTCCAGAGTTTATAAGAGTTGTGGTTCCTTTTCACAATCAGTAAGACTATATAGACAGAGCTATATATATATATAGATACCGAGGGGGGACGAGGGGGTCAAGTCCCACTCACTTTTCGTAGGGGGGGGGGGGGGGGCGGCAGTACATGTATTTGTCCCCCCCCCCCCCCCCCACACCGTACACACATATTTTTACGACCCCTTAAGAATTTTTTTTAAAAATGGTTTTATGATTCACAATTGTTAACTTGTTCTGTTTGGACAGTAACGCACCATATTCTCCACCCCTCCTTATTTAACACAATGAACTAGTCCGAGCCTGTGACCCTGAGACGCCTCATTGCTTGCACACGTGTCACCGATGAAGTTGATGAGTACAGTAACGTTTTTGATTTTAGAAATGGAAATTAGATTTTGTTTTGGGAAGCTACCTGCAAAACAAACAAACAAACATAACAATAGACTACAACAACTTGATGGTAGCAGTGAAAAACTGACAGAAGTTAGTGCGGTAGGATTTGTTATATATAAAATATATGGGCTAATCTTGCACACAAATGATTTTGGGAAGCTTCTGTTATTTACTGAAACCGCTTTGATATGAATATGTTTAATTAAGAGGACAGGTGAAAAAACGCAAAGTGAAAACAAAATTGAGACAAAAAAAGTGTTTTAATAAAATGTAGCTTATCGTTTTGCGAATTAATCACTGAGACTAGTGTAATTTCGACCTGATGTACAACTTGTTTCCAACTTGTATTATCTAGCTAGCTACAACACATATGAAACCTGTTGGAAGGGGAGGCTCTGTACTGCCTGCTGCATACTGCCTTGTAAAAGGTAATATATTACCACACACTACCTTCAAATGCAAACTGAGAGCGCCAGCATTCTAACTGATGTCTTATTTAAAGAAATATAAACATTAGTGTCATAAACAAGGTCTTGAAAACCCCGAAGATACGTTATTGGTTTCATGAGCGGTGAGTGGAGGAAGGATAACAAACTCGTAGTTTCAATGCTTGGTTATAAATAGACAAAACTGTAGACTACAAATCAAATGAGGTTATGATGATGTATAAGGCACTTGTGAGAGAGAAGTTTCACATTTTCCTCATAGCTATACTAAAGCAATTATCATAGTTTAATGGTTTGTTTTTAAATGTGATTTACCATACCTCTCTAGGCTTTACAGTGCTTAAATATACTTTTACCATGTTTGCAATATGCTTCATTACACTTTGCTAAGCTTTTACTATGGAACACTTTGTTAATGGGATAGTTGAACCAATTCTCACTGGGGCCAACCATCTGTTTGCTTATTAGATGAGTGACCACTTCCTTAAGGACTGTCGCCAATGTTTAGTGTTGGCTACATCAGTAATAAAGTTGTGAGAAAGTAAATAAGAAAATGAAGACGTCCTGGTCATGTGCAGTACCTGGTTCTTGTTGACATTTAGCTTTACAGGTGTGTGTGTGTTTGCACTGTGCTGTATATATCCAGTTTCACCATGTTTGATCAATCTACGTTTAGCTCAGAGACAGGCTGTTTTCTTTTCATTGAAAAGAGGGGAAAGGTTGACGAAGAAAATACTGTTAAGTGGCTGAGGTAAGCAGTCGATTGTGATGTCACCGTTTTGAACTGATTTTGCAGCTGTAGTGAATTACAAGAGGTGCCTCAGGTATACCTTTTTTAAAGTAGGTAACCTCAACGTACAGATATGCAGGATGCAGCACAGTACAAATTGAAAGTGGAAAGGTTAATATCATGAATTGGGTTTCTCTGCAGCATCAGGCTAAATGTGCACTCCGATTAGTTGAAAGATCTTCAGCAGTATAATATAATATACAAATATATACTGGATATTTTGGGTGTAGTGGAAAACTATTGTCACCTCTGGCTGATATTGGGTCTGAAAGTGGACTATTCCACTATATCCAAAATATCCAGTCCATGTATTTTTTCTACTAAAAGGCAGCTTGGGTTCTGCACAGGGCGCTTAAGAGTGGGGTAAAAACCTGGACTGGATCTCTGTGGACAGAGTTGAGTATCACTACTCTTTAAACATTAAAAAAGAATGCACTCCAGTCAGTTTTTTTTTTGTTTTGTTTTGTTTTTAAAGGATAAAGAAAAACACCTCTCTACTAGAATCAAACAACTAAGCAATATAATTCAGTTTCTTAAACACTTGTTTGTAGATTGTGTACTTAACTCCTTGGAAGTAGTGTCCAATATTCAATGGAGGGTAGTGTGTTAGAAGTGTTGTCAGAATTGCTTTCCAAATTAGGGGTGTAAATACTGTAGATTAGAGTTTAAACATTGAAATGTTATCCAAATGTTTAGAATTTTGTCTAAACTTTTAAACGTTGTCAGAAATATGAATGTTCGTCTTTGTACTGTCACAGCAGTAGGTATAAAGTTTCAGGTTATTTCTTTAGTATTTATTGATATACACGTCAGCATGGCACACAGATTAATATCATGATATCTGGTGCTACTACACTATAGGTTAACCCTTTGCGGTCCTATGTCGGACCAGGTCCGACATTACAATTTTCCCTTTCCAGTCCGATGTCGGACCCTGTCCCTGACCCTGACCGACACCATCAAAAAGATGTAAAGCACAGGTCTCTAGTCATTTTTTCTCCAGAAAAAGCTGAGAAAACCTTTCAATGGCCGAGTGAGATCGATAGGAACCGAATAAAACTGAAAAAAAGGACGTATCTCATAGCCCCATGCATTACAGCGATAACACGGACATAACAAAGGAGGTAGCTTCTTCTGCATCTAGCGCTCAAAAAATATCACTGATATCTGCAGAGTTTTTTGAGATGTTATAGTAATAAAATAATGACTTGGATCGCATTATTGAGGAGTTGTGAGTTGTTATTGGTGATAAAACGCGTGATCAGGAGAGGATTTATCAGTATGCAAGTCTATAAAGAGGTATGTGAAAAATACAGCGAACAAGGGGTGGGGGGCTTGGCTGGAGATACAGTACTGGGTGTCCTTTTGCGATTCAATGCCTTTTAAACCTGTTTTACTCTGGAAAAAATAAAAACATTTAAACTGCATGTGTAAAATAAACATTGCGTGTGAAAATAAATTGGACCTGATGCGTCTGACAAGCGCTGAATAAATGGACTGCAAAGGGTTAAATGAAGCTCTCATTTTCTGTGCTTTATTCACAGGTATCTGTTGGCACTCCTGGGCCATTTCACTCCAGCGATGTCTCCTTTGTCAATGCATGTTACTGGATTACTGGCTAAAAGGATGTTAGTCACTAGGGAAAGCTGCTGATTGGATATTAAAAACACGGGTCACAAACAGAGGCTTCTTTAACCTAGTGTTTAACAGATTAAAGTGAAAATGCATGTTTGCTAAAACATGTCTTTCTTTCAAAACTGCACACAACGAATGGATGTGCATGGCATGGAAAATGTTGTTAGCTATAGTTACTTTATTTTATGGACCAGGCTGCAATTGTACATATTGTATCAAACCATGGTTAAACCATCTTAATATGCCAACAGTTAAACATGTAGGGTGCTAATGCCACAACCCAACTCCCTCTGCACCCACATCCTTAGGGTAGTGAACTCGATGGCTGCAGCAGAGTCACAGATGGTTATATGGTTGTATGGTCTACAAGCTTAAGAATCAAAACTTTTCCTCATTACAGGCAAATATTACCTTTTAAAATCCAATACATATTTCCCATACAGGTTATTTCTTATCTGAGAAATGGTGGCATAACAAATAGAACTGCCTTCATGTTCACTTGATGCATTTATTTCCTTTAATTTAAGTGTCTGCTGACCTTTTCATTTTCCCCAAAGCCAGAAAGAGAGACTTATTTAAAATGGATACAAAAACTGCACATCCAAGAGTTTTTTTAGCCAGTAAAATGATTACGTATCCTGTGCATATTACATATTACTAAAGAACCAGCGACACCACATTACCTTTATTTGAAAGGAAGTATAACTGCAGTGTAGAAAATGAAAAAAAATAAGTTTTTGTTTTTTTAAGGAAAATAAAAGGTTTTAATGATTATAAAAATATATTTCGGGAAGTTTCAGACAAAAGCCCTTCTTCAGTCGTGTAGAAAGAAAAGTAAACATAGTGCATATATACGGTGCCTACAGAAAGTCTACATCCCCTTGAACTTTTTCACATTTTGTTGTTTCAGTGCTTCAGAGTTTCATGCATTTTTTCCCACTTATCTACACAACATATTCCACACTGTTAAGGGGAAAAAAGTTGTTATTGAGAAAAAAATTATATATTAAAAATACAAAACTGAAAGATCATAATTGGATATGTCTCCACCCCCCTGAGTTAATACTTGGTGGAAGCACCTTTGGCAGCAATTACAGCGTGAGTCTGTTGGGATAGGTCTCGATCAACTTTGCACACCTAGATTTGGCAGTATTTGACCATACTTCTTTACAAAACTGTTCAAGCTCTGTCAAATTCCTTGGGGAGCGTTGATGGACAGCAATCTTCAAGTCATGCCACAAATTGTTGATTGGATTTAGGTGGCACTTACTTGGGTCTCTTCCTCATTCTCTTGCCCCTGCTCTGGGCGAGGACCTGCCCTATAGGCTTGTAGCCGAGGCCAAAGATGTCCATTATGAGTCATTTAGTTCAATCTGCCCATTTGGCTTCTCTCATGCAATGCTATCCAGCTACCCTAACATCCCACCCCCTTGATAAAGTAGGTGTCAAGCTCCAGCACGTGCCAACATTTTTTCTGTTTTATACTATTTAGATTAATGTTAATTAGCCTTTGTTCAAAATTGATCCCTGTCAGTCTGGTGATTATGTGACTCCACAGTTCAAGCAACCAAGGTATATTTAGAGTTGCCTATTGTTTTGCAGTTCCTTATTTGATAGGAAAATGTAATGTGTTGACCCCTGCTAAGACCCAGTCCAGAGTCCATTTCACATTTCAGTTTGTGCCAGTAGTCTGGGAGCAGGAAAGAGTGAGATAGTCATGAGCACATGTACATTTGGGTTTTCCAAACCCGCAGATACTGGATGAGTCTTGCGTTTTGAGCGCAATCAAATGTTCAACATTTTTCAATCATTACAAGTAGGTAAAATTACTTAAAAGGATTTCTCCTGGTTCTGTCAAATAAAAGTTGACCAAAAAAGTTTCATATTGACCAAAAAAGTGCACAGTCTTGTTTTTCAAGACCAGAATTACAAAACAAATCATTTTTTATTCTTTGATTTTATGGGGTATTTTGCTTTTCTGTTTTTTAGTGGGCTTTCTGTTCCATGATGTCATCACGATCGTTTTCTGTAGCAATAAAAACTGGAATTATTCTTTGACCACTGCCAGAGGTGAGTATCCCTGACATGAGCTTGCTGCAGTGCTTACTGAAGCCACTGCAACAACTAACCGATGATTGATCA
The DNA here is from genome assembly GCF_017654505.1 of Polyodon spathula. NCBI lineage: Eukaryota > Metazoa > Chordata > Actinopteri > Acipenseriformes > Polyodontidae > Polyodon > Polyodon spathula. Next base: position 42,004,232 of record NC_054544.1, read on the forward strand.
TCCGTCCTTAAAGTTCCAGAGCTTCGACTACATATTGGTGAAGCAATGCCTCCCATTGATTAAGTACAGTAGTTATGCGCTTCTATTACAGCTAGTACAGCAGGTGGCCACCGTCAGCGCATTTCTAGGATACAAACTTCCGGCCTCTGGTTTTTGCGTTGGACAAGTCACATAAGTTACATTGTCCTGATTTCAAAATTAAAGCTGCACAATTGTTTTGTTTTAAAAGATGGAAGCATCTGAAAGAAACACTGGTCATTTGGGGGTAAAGAAAAGGGAGGACGGAAAGGCAATGTTTGGCATTTTACTAGATTGTGTGCAGATGGTAAATGCTTTGGACATAAAATATTAACGGCAATGGTAATTAACAAGCAGATGGAAATTATTTCTGTTAAAAAAAGGGTTAATTATTATTAAAGTCTTAAAGGGATATAGGATGCAGATACATGCATATTCTTTTCAGTTAAGTGAACTCGGATCCTTTGGATTAATCAAACATTCTCATTGAATGTGCCTTGCTGTTTAGCGATTATGCACAGCAACGTTTTTAGTTGTTGGATCTTCTGATAAAAGTCCTGCTTGTTTTTTAATCTGAAAAAAATAAAATGCTGTTGATGCATTGATTATTGTTGATAAATGCAATAATCGATTACCGATTGCACCACTGTACCCTCTACATGCATGTGATGCAAGGATATCTAGGGAGAAGGTTGCGTGATGAGAGACCTACAGTTAAAAACAGGCATTGATTTAGGGATGTGTTTATTTTTATTTATATTTTTACCCATTGAACTGCACCTGCTTTCAAGATGAAAGGTGAAGTGCAGAATGCAGCTCAATGTTGAACGTTGCGAGCGTGCAGCAGTGTGCACATTTCAAAGTGTTCAGCTAGTGATGGAAATAGGAAACTTCAAAAGCGACAGCAGATCACCCTGCCTGCTCCCAATCTCAGCTTTTGAATGGATATTGGCTGACTCGATTCAGTGATCTCTTTAGCTTTGTGTAAATTGCAAATGTGGAGAATATTTCCTTTGTTTTGTTAAGACATTCCTCTTGTTTTGTGATTTCCAGTTACAGTTTTGCTGTTATTAATCTTTACCGTTTATTAATGCTTAAATTGCTGCACAGATTACACAGAAAGATAAACCATAATTCAAACCTCTGCTGTGTTTAAGATTAGCGGCTGAGCTTCACACACATTTAGAGATGTTCAAAGCCGAAAGAAAACTACTATTATTGCTCCTATTTTTTTGAAAGATAAAAATGCAGCAATAATGTAAAAAACTGAGAAACAATATATATATATATATATATATATATATATATATATATATATATATATATATATATATATATATATATATATATGGGTTCTTCAGATTTAATTGTGCTCACAAGATCTATATTAAATCATGACAATATCATAATGTTCAAGAAAAACATAAAGCAAGCTTCTTAGCCCTAGTTTGTATTTCAGACAGCATAAAAGACTATATCCATCTCCGTATCTGTGCAATCCATTCTTTGTCCCTGGCTTTTTTTCATCTCTCTATAAACAGCTTTCCAACTCAATTATTTTTGATTGTTTCACACAAAATTACCTCCACATTCTTTTCATTGCTTATTTCAGAACCTCTTTTTATGTGGTTTCTGCTACATTGTTCACTGCTGAAATTTCAGTGCTGCATCCTCCAGTATATAAATCACTTATCACACAGACACGCTGTTAATAAAACAATGGTGCTGCTGTTGGTAGATTCAATTTGTTTATGTTCCCAACAGCTAACAGAACTGAGTGAATGTTTATAGAGATGATGTCATCAAAAGGAGACTGATTTGGGTCGTGAACAAATATATACCCATTCATAAATTGCTTACGACAGTCGCCGGTCTGCAGAGATCATTTTATGAATATCAATATGGACGACTTTCATTAGTTTTAAATGAAATTCGATTACCTAGGACAGCCGGCAAGTTCTTTTATGAATAGAGTCTTATATGTCTGTTGTGGTACTGGATGTGTTTTATATTAAAATGGTTATTTACTAAATAGGGGGGTGGTACCAAAAACAAGACATGGACCCACCCATGTCTCATGTGAGCATTTCAGGCCCTGTACACTTCTGAAGCCAAATCCTGCACACACCTTGTGCATAGCAATGCACCATTACTTCTCCAGTAAGATAGTATGACTATTCCCAAGATATACACAAGATCAAAGGGAAACAGAAACACTGAACTGAGCAATGGATTTCCAGAGGCAATTGCAACTATCAATAAAAAAACAACTCTCTTAACAAATGAACTATCTTAACAAATGAATGATGGTTCTAGTTTTGCAGTGGTAGAAATACTTATTAGTGTTTACTTTGAATTAATGCTTCAGTAAGAGCTAACCAATGTGTTTAATCAGAATTTGAGGGCTGAAACTTTTACTTTTTAAACATTACTGTGATCTGATTAAATTTGTCATTAACTTGAAACTGTAATTGCGGTAATGGATTACATTTTATGTGAAAAAATAAAAAGTTATCTTCAATTACATTTAAAATAAAAAAGGCTGTGCCTGAGAAGTAACAGTTTGTAACTGTACCGCTAATAAGTTACTTTTTTTTCAAAGTATTGAGTTACTGTGAGGTAAGTACTTGCTAGTTTGTTCAAGTAACTTGTAAGAAAATGTGTTATTAATTCAGACCCTACTTCTAACTATAACAGAGTAATTCTTAATAGTAACTTGCCCATCACTGGTTATAATTTTGCGTTGGCAGAAGCACGGGTGTAATATTAGTTTACTTTTAATGAATGTTTCAATGAGGGCTAAACAAACCATTCCACTTCATTGCCATGTTTACATAACATGGGGTTTGTTAAGCTTGGAGGTGAGTCAGCCCCAGAGCTCTGTCACTTCCCTTAGGGGTATACAGTCTCAGTGTTTGAGTCAGTCAACAGCGCTCCAGATAGCATAAACACCTCCCTCTCCCCCTACCCCTTCTCTGCCATTACAGCTGTCCCCAAGGCTTGTGGGCGTTCAAACACCCTCAGATACAGTATTAGGTAATCGTCCCACTTAGCCCAGCAAAGTCTTATATTTGTAGTTACAGTTCAATAGACAGGAATATTATTTCATCACCCAGTATGCATCACAATTATTTTGACAGCAATCTGTGTAATGGAAACTTATGGATTGATGAGTCTTTCGTCAAAACGAGTCATCCATCTTTAATTAGCTTACACTGTACATATGCAATAAACTGTTAATTAAAAGCCAACTTGGGATATTAATCTTTAAGCATTAAATACTTAAAATTAGAGCTATACAAGTCATAACCGCTATGCTAAAGAGCCAGAACAGTCCGCATTCGTGGTTATAGAGCTTTTAACTGAATCTCATCTCACCGACAGGACAGAATCCTTAAAGGCAGTGCTTCACACAACACTGCCTGTTACCCAGTCTTACTGTGCAGTAGGGTAATAAAGTGCAAGCAGTCTACACAATCGGTGGTTAAAATGCACAGCTAATATTAAATTTCAGATATAGTTGTAGACTTTTTTTTTTATGAGTTATTATTTGTTGATTGATTGGATTTATTTTACAAGCAATAACAATATACTAAAAGGGAAATAAGGCAGCTGATACTGTTTGGAGTGCCACCTGTAGAATGTCTTGGTTGTTAAAATAATTAGCAAATAATTGAAGAGGGACCATTATTTATTTATGGATAACAAGATATTTAGCATATCTAAAGCAAAAGGACTGTACAAAAAACTCAAGGGACATAAACAGGACAGCAGCACTTCCACCAACACCAACATTAATTCTAACATTAACACACGTGATCACCCTTTTTATACACCTGCGACTGGGGCCTAATTAATCAGAATTTATTGAATTCACAGACATTCCAAAACGATTTCTGCCAACCCAATATCCCCCCCCCCCCCACACACACGCACATGCGCACTCACTGCCCTGGTAAGGATTTCACCCTGTCACTGTCCTCAATGTCATTTGAGGTGTTTCATAATATGCTTTATGTTTGCGTCCCACAGGAAATAAAATCTACTTTGGCAGCCAGTCAGTTTTTCAGCAGAGTGTATTGACACAGGAATGTGTCAGCTGCATTTCTATAGTCAATACTTTGTGTAGCAATTAGTGCATGCAGTAAGTACCCTTTTCAATGTCAGCCAGTGTAAATACATGTTACAGTTAGTAAATCTAATTTTCAGACTAATGTTTAAACATTTTTAGTATAACAAATAGCGATATGACAAAGCAAACAGGGCATAATATTCAGGATTTGCATTCATACATTTTGAGATTAAAACAAGAATACAGACTCTCAGTTAACACTTTATTGGTGCTGTAATTATTAGTTTTACCTCTGATTATATGTTTGCATTTTCTATAAAAGAGTTAAAGACTGAGATTAGGGGGTTCTGATTGTCATTGTCACATCCCAAAAGTAGACGAATCTAAAACTAAAACTAAATTGCCAAAATGGTTTAATAGCTCATTAAAAAAAATATTCAGTAAAAAAGGCATTTAAAGGGGACCAAAAACACAAGTCAAAAAGGAAGTTAGAAAGGCCAAGAGAGAGATAGAAATGATCATTGCTAAGGACTAAAACCAATTCCAGAATGTTTTTCCAATATTACAACAGCAAGAGAACATTCAAAGGGGAGGTTAAATGTCTAAGAGATACAAATGGCAAAGTCGCAGATGAAAAAAAAAATAGCAAGTATATTTAATGATTAATTTTTCCAAGTTTTTACAAAGGAAGGTACCAACAAAATGCTCCACATGTCAACCAGTTTTAAATAACTTTAGGATAACCGAGGCAGAAAATTTAAAGGGACTAGGAGCTCTTAAAATAAACAAATTCCCTGGGCCAGATGAGATCCTCTCAATAGTACTCAAAGAAATGAAAGAAGTTATTTTCAAACCGCTAACTAATGATGAAACAGTGTCTTGACACAGGGGTTGTACCGACAGACCGGAGAATTGCAAACGTAATACCTATCGACAAAAAGGGAAACAAAACCAAACCAGGTAACTACAGACCAATAAGCTTGACTTCTATTATATGTAAATGTATGAAAACTATAAGAAGATCCAAAATGGAAAATTACATATATGGTAACAGTATCCTAGGAGACAGTCAACATGGTTTTAGGAAAGAGACATCGTGTCTAACTAACCTGCTTGATTTTGTTGAGGATGCAACATCAGTAATGGATAATTGCAAAGCATATGACATGGTTTATTTAGATTTCCAGAAAGCTTTTGCAAAGTCCCGCATAAAAGATTAATTCTCAAACTAAACACAACTGGGATCCAAGGAAATGCGTGTACATGGATTAGGGAGTGGTTAACATGTAGAAACCAGAAAGTACTGATTAGAGGAGAAACCTCAAAATGGAGTGAGGTAACCAGTGGACTACCACAGGGATCAGTATTAGGTCATCTGCTATTCCTAATCTACATTTATGACTTAGATTCTGGTATAGTAACCAAACTTGTTAAATTTGCAGACGACACAAAAATAGGAGGAGTGGCAAACACTGTTGCAGCAGCAAAGGTCATTCAAAATGAGCTAGAAAAGATTCAGAACTGGGCAGACACATGGCAAATGACATTTAATAGAGAAAAATACAAGGTACTGCACGCAAGCAATAACAATGTGCATTATAAGTATCATATGGGAGATACTGAAATTGAAGAAGGAATCATGAAAAAGATCTGGGACCTTATGTTGACTGTACAATGCATTAGGAAGACCTCATCTTGAATATTGTGTTCAGTTCTGGTCACCTTGCTACAAAAAGGATTTTGCTGCTCTAGAAAGAGTGCAAAGAAGAGTGACCAGAATTATTCCAGGTTTAAAAGGCATATCATATGCAGATAGGCTAAAATAATTGAATCTATTCAGTCTTGAACAGAGAAGACTACGATCTGATTCAAGCAATCAAAATTTAAAAAGGTATTGACAATGTCGACCCAAAGGACTTTTTCGACCTGAAAAAAGAAACAAGGACCAGGGGTCACAAATGGAGATTAGACAAAGGGGCATTCAGAACAGAAAATAGGAGGCACTTTTTTTACACAGAGAATTGGGAGGGTCTGGAATCAACCCCCCAGTTATGTTGTTGAAGCTGACACCCTGGGATTCTTCAAGAAGCTGCTTGATGAGATTCTGGGATCAATAAGCTACTAACAACCAAATGAGCAAGATGGGCCGTATGGCCTCCTCTCGTTTGTAAACTTTCTTTTGTTCTTAAGTGCACCACTACCATAGAACCTGCTGTATATACACAATGAAAGCTATCGGTGACATGAAAGTAGACACATTCACTGTATGCACATGTACAAATACACAGGCTGACAGAGGGCTCCATACACTGTACCTCCAGATTCTATCTATCTATTCTATTTGATTCTACCTATCAAGTGTAATGACGATTGGCTCACCCCAGTAGCTTCCTTACCAATCTACTCTACACTCAAAAATGGCATGACATCAGTGTCAAATTGGTTCAATGGATGTGTTTTCAAACATACATTTGGAAAGTTATTTTTACAGTGACCATGTTTATTAGAGGTTTGCAGAGGCGCCATTGAGTTGCTTTTTGTTTCCCTAGTAACCACACAGCCAGCCTAGCGCAGTAATATTTCAAAGCTGCGCTGGGCTATGCAGAATCTGCCCAGATTTCTGTGGGTGAAGTTGAGTGACGTCTAAAGCGCATCTCCTCAATTCTATGCAGCACTGTGCAGAACTGCGGAAATCTGTGCTATAAGAACACAACCAATGTCTCAATTAAAACTAGCACAGACCCGCGACTGCAGCAGGATAGCCTACTTATTATCAATGTAGTTTTGTTTAAACAGTGTGAGGCGAGAGTGTATTAAATGGAATGTCCAGACAGTAATTTATGTGTACAGAAATAAAATAATTAATTTTTATTATCTATACACAACAAAATAATTAAATAACAAAAGAAAACAAAATGGTGTGAGGGAAGGAGTGCAGGGGTGAAATTCAAAACCGATCGTGAGAACTCGTCTTTAATCGTCTTCGTGGTAAACCACACATAAACAAAAAAAGACAAAAGAAACCAGTCTCTCCCTCCACCCGTTACTCCTCCTATTTTACTTTCTGACCAACCCCGAACACAGTAGTACGTTCCCTTTAGTATGTAATGTCCCGCCTCTGTAGTCAGTGGAACACCAATCCCCAACCGACACGTGTCCTTATCCTTCACTTGACTCCAGTGGCTGGAATTTACATACTCGTACTTCCGCCCCTCACCAAGGTGCCGCCCCTCAAAAAGATGACTTTTGCCATGGTCACGAGATCTTGGTAAGGGAAGTCCCGAGTTGGTTTGATGCCATCTACTGTCGGGAGGCTGAATCACAGACCGAAATCCCTTTGATTCATCACAACAGTTACAACAGTATTCCGATTTTCTTAGGTTTTTTTCTTTTACAAACTCCACATATATAATAATCATTGCAAGCTTACTTGTGCAGTGTCGTAAATGTAAATCCAATAACATGTTTTAGTATTAAAATACTTTTATTTTCCCTATACATATTTTATTTATCTGGTTGAAAAAATAAACAAGTCATCTCTGCTCTTAAATAATAACCTGTGGTACATGTTTGTGTTTAAGCAATAAGACCGATCATTTCCAAATTCTATTTACCATCAGCTAAACAAAGTATTTATATATTTATTTATTTAATTTTATACGTTAAAGTGTTTTAACAAACTACAGCACCGCATCATTTTGAGCAAATAATAGATCTTAATACTGTTGTAGTATAACGTTAAGAGCGTAAAACTTTTATTTATTTATTTATTTATTTATTTTAATTATGATTGTCTTTATAAAAAAGAAAGACAAAGTTATTTGGCATAGTAAAATACTAAATATCAAAAGTTTAAATCATTCGATGAAAGGAAGTGTGTTTTGTTGGTTTTATTTTTGTGAATTACAGTAATTTAAGTGATTTAGATTAGTCTTTCTTCATTTAAGCCTTTATTTGATAACGTGCATGATGTACTGTATACCGTGATATTAAGGTTACCACGGTATTTTTTTTTTTTAATGGTTATCGTACCGTGCCGTTTATACAGTCCCATCCCTAACCAAAACACCGTAGAAAATTTCCACAAAAGTTGCTGTCAGATTTATTGTGAATTGCATGGAGCACAATAGTGTGTGCCCCTTATCTATGCTGGGAATCATTTTGATATTTCTGTTGTAGAGAAAAACAACTCAGATATTAATGTCTGGAGTTAGAAGTAAAGATTTTTTAATATTGTAAACTGTTTCAATTCCCTGATCTAATACAAAAACACAGTTGTCTTAAATAATGAATACCTTCACACAAAATTGAACCCATTAACCATTTTTTTCCCATGACCAGGTTTGCACTGATTCTGTACAAGCAAGGCCAGGTGTTCTTACACAGAGGTCACTGTGTAGTATGAGTGGATTAAACAGAACTGATCTCAGATAACTGGGCCAGCTTGAGTACAGCTACTCTATTAATCCATGCACTCCAAAAGACAAAAGACAAAGACAACTGCTTTGGTTTATGTTGCTCATTGTCTCCCTAGTAACCACTAGGGGGTAATATGACTTACATCCAATCTAGATCTATGCCAACTTTCATGAAAATTCACCATCAATGACTAGCAATGAGACATGGAGTCTACACCAGAATCACAGGAACAATGGAATTCCAACTGCTGGAAGAGCTGTGGCCATATCAGATCTGCCAAAAAAGTGTAGTCCTGTACAGTCACAGTGCTTTATACATCTAGTCAGCCACTATGTGTAGCAACATTTAATCTAATAATAATTAACAAATAGCAATAACAGCATATTACTGCATTTGTTTACATTAAGCTGATATTTGTGATTACTGTGCATGGTGGTGCACTCATTATGCAAATCTTTTCCTAGAGACACAATTCAAAATCAAATGCTAACAAAGCTGCAGTTACAACGCTAGCTACAGCAAAAGCCTGACGTTACCTGGCAGCAAAACGAGATAAACATATAAAAATAAAAATAAAAACATCACTTAAACCTCACACATGCAGAATAAATTATATACATAGAGAGAGAGAGAAAGACATAATTTACGAACATCTTTATCCAAGGATAATCAGGATCCAACAGGATACTCATCAATCACTACAAATAATATACTGTGGGCTTCATTTACGAAAGGGCACTAAATGTAGCTGTAATGTGCACATTAAGTAGTGAGCCTTATGTGCATCATAAATCAAAATGTACTGTCCCATTTATTAACAGAACGCATTAATTTACATGCTCACGATTTGTCTAATTTACGTACCATATGCATGCACATTGCATGTATTATAAACGATAATTCATTGTGCATGATAATGTCCAAGACTTGCATGTGACCACCGTGGTACAAAAACACTCAGCAGTCCAGGCGGATCTTTTGGTTAGTGGCTTATTGTGAAGGTGGAGGTGGCTTACGTTGACCGAAAATGAGCGATTAACAGACGCAGCCCTCCGCAGGGGACTGGCAGAGGCAACGCAAACTAAAACTGCATGCAAAGGAATTAGAAATTCTAGTGCAGGAGGTTGTTTTAAATTATAATACCTTGTTTGGTCCAGTGTTTTATTTAACCACTCTATTATTTGTACCAATGTATAAAATAAAATCATAGAACATTAATTCACGTTTATTTATTCTTAATATAACCTGCTCTATATAAAAACTTTAATGCAAGTAATGCCACCATGATGCGAGATAGATTTCAGCCCAGAAAAATATGTTTAAATAGAGCACCTATCAGAGGTGAGTAAAGCTCATATCATTATTCAGAGCGTGGTGCCTCATTTACATACATAATCATGCATTGCCATACAAATCACATATTTATTCTGATTACCATAGTGTGGCACAATAAAATCAGTGTGCGCCATAATGTGCCCACTATTTTGCATGATACTTAATACAATTGCAATAGTAAAGACGGAAATCATTGACGTGAACAATAGTTGCAATTATGGTGCACATAATGTTTAATGCCATTTCGTAAGTCAGGCCAAAGACTCAACCATAAGCACCAAGGCGCTTTCAAAAGATTTTCAGGACAATGTTGTTGAAGGGCACAAATTAGGGGATGGGTATAAAAAAATATCAGAGGCCTTGAATATCCCTTGGAGCATGGACAAGATGATTATTAAGAAGTGGAAGGTGTATGGCACCACTAAGACCCTGCCTAGATCAGGCCGTCCCTCTAAATCTAGATGAATGAGCAAGGAGACTGATCTGAGAGGCTAGCAAGAGGCCAATGGCAATTTTGCAAGAGCTACAGACTTTTATGGCCAAGACTGGTCAAAGTGTGCACATGACAACAATATCCCAAGCACTCCACAAATCTGGCCTGTAAGGTAGGGTGGTAAGAAGGAAACCATTACTCAAGAAAGCCCACCTTGAATCCCGTTTGAAAAAATCGCTCAGGAGATTCTGTAGCCATGTGGCAAAAAGTTTTGTGGTCTGACGAAAATAAACCCAAAGCGTTGTTTGGCGCAAATCCAACACAGCACATCACCCAAAGAACACCATCCCTACTGTGAAGCGTGGTGGTGGCAGCATCATGTTATGGGGTTGTTTCTCATTGGCAGGGACTGGTGACTTGTCAGGAGAGAAGGGAAAACGAATGGAGCAAAGTACAAAGAAGTCCTTGAGGAAAACCTGCTGCCCTCTGTAAGAAAGCTGAAACTGGGATGGAAGTTCACCTTTCAGCATGACAACGACCCAAAGCACACAGCCAAAGCTACACTGGAGAGGCTAAGGAACAAAAAGGTAAATGTCCTTGAGTAGCCCAGTCAGAGCCCCGACCTAAATCCAATTGAAAATTTGTGGTACGATTGAAGATTGCTGTCCATCAACGCTTCCCAAGGAAATTGACAGAGCTTAAACAGTTTTGTGAAGAAGAATTGTCAAATATTGTCAAATCTAGGTGTGCAAAGTTGGTAGAGACCTATCCCTGTGAAAAAGCTAAATTATCAATCTGTCCCTGAGGCAACGGCTTTGTCTTGAGTGGAAGACATTGAAGACGTTGCGTGAGGACAGAAACGTTGGTCTAAGTTAAGACCCCCCAGAAAATTGTTTTGTGAAATGGACTTAAGACTTGGTCATAACAAAGTCAGTTTTTTGGTCTTAAGGCCCTTATACACTAGACGTGACGCGAGGCGTGGCACGACAAAGCGACACGAGAAAATTAATAAAACCTCTGCTTTTCAATAGTGCTCTTCACACCAAAGGCGACCTGACAAGCGACATCCGCGCGACACAAATTCCAATGCGAGCGATGAAAAAAAAAAAATAGAAACTGATCCTATTTTTGCGAATTCGTCGAGCGACAAATACACAACAGAGTGTGTGTATTGTGTGTATTTTATTTTTTATGTAGGTATTATTATTATTATTATTATAATAATAATAATAATAATAATAATAATAATAATAATAATATATTGTGTTTATGTGCGGATGGACGAAGACCATCCAACATGATTATTTATTATTTAAGATGACGGTGAAAAGCGTGCATTTGTGTTTTGTTTATTTATTTCAAAAGCTTGTGCAGAAGGTAACCAGTAACCAGAGATGGGCATCTTTATAAAAACCTGCATCTTTCTGTGCTCCAGGAGAAGTGTGTCAGAGGCAAGACACGAGTCTAAATTAATAGTTTCTGTGATAGTTTCTGGTGTGCACTGTGTTTTCGCAGCAAATTTGTCATGTTGCGTCTGGTGTGTGCAGGCCTTTAGACTTGTCAGCTTTGTGAATACGGCCCCTGATGTAGACTGTAACTTGGAAAAAGAAGCAGCAAAACATGTAATCAAGGAAGGTAGATGTTTATGAATTGTGGCACAGTTGTAGATCTTCATGTTTGTTATGTTTTTAAATGTTAAAGTGCATATGTTTACCAAGACTTTTGGCACCCAGAATTCATTTTTCTAGAATTTTGATGTCATGGAATCAACATCTTACTATACAAAATTTCAGAAATGAACATTCCAAGCGTATGACCGAGCTAGTGTGGTTCAATTTCAATTGTTTCATGGGACAAATCCATGGACAGATGAAGAATCATCTTACTGTAATCCCATTACAAATCTTCAATTTTGTGCCAGTCAGCAAAAGGGCACTTTTATCACAATTATCAAAAGTACATTCTCAGGGTTTTCACAACAGACTTCTCTGAACAATGTGTTTATACAGTAAATACAATATTTAGATTGGCTACACATACAGTACCTCCAGACTATTGCTGAGCAAACCACTGATGTCTCAGCAACAAGATAGACTCTCTGTGTAATTTGATATGATTTATATTTACATGACAATGTTTTTTCTTAAGTCCCAGTGAAGAAACAAAATGATCTCTCTACCTCAGGCAACGGCTTTCTCTCGAGTGGAAGACAGTGAAGATGTTGCGTGAGGACAGAAACGCTGGTCTAAGTTAAGACCCCCCAGAAAATCATTTTATGAAACAGACTTAAGACTCAGTCATAACACAGTCAGCAAAAGCGACTTAAGTCCATTTTTTTTGTCTTAGACTTAAAAAATGGGCTTAAACCTATAAAGACATGGCCTCAGAAGCATATGAATAATGGTATTCCAAGAGCTGTGGCAATATCACGTATAATAATAATAATAATAATAATAATAATAATAATAATAATAATAATAATAATAATAATAATAATAATTTGCTAATGTTGCATGAAAGAACATTGAACTAAGATTACCGGTTACCGTGCATGGTGGTATACTTATATTGATAATTGTATTAATTAAGACATACTACCAAAGCTGAAATTACAACACTAGCTACAGCAAGACTTATTTTTGAAAACACTGCCTTAAGTTTGTCTGCATCAACACTTTAAACAATAAGAAACCAGACAAACACCACTTAGCTATGTCAGACTAACATACTGTATAATATAAATTAATAACAAGATAATCTATATTAATAACCATGTATGAACTACAAGCAATAGACCATTTACAAAACCTGGGATCAATGAACATGCATAAAGATGACGTCCTACAACATAACAAAGACTTACATGGGTAGAGCAGCCTTCCAGAAAAAAACAGCATTTTCCTTTATTGGTTTTCTTTGTTGAAAGGGTGTCTGAGGCATTGTGTGCTATATATGTGTGCATGTGTGTGTGTGCCTGTGCAGGTTTCTCTCCCCTGGTTGGAGACTGAATAAAGTGACTTCATAAAACACTCCACACTTAAATCCCCTCCTGCTTTCTCCCAGAGCAGAATCATTAGCTTTCTGCAGCTAGACCCCGCCTCCAGATACTGGATTGGCTAAACCAAGGGGCCAGTAAATATTTATAACTAGTGAAGGAGGGTGCCTGGAGTAGGTGGATGGAGAACAAAGGCCTATAAAGATATGGCTGTGTTTCACAGGTACATGCGTTTGAAGGTCCTTCAGTAAAACATTTCAGCACATTTTTTCAAATGAGTGTAACCACGCTAAGAAAAAAGGTAAATCCATTTTATACCAAATGTGTTACTGTTATAGCCATTCCTCTTAAGAAAACACTGACAGAATAGTTGTTTACAGTGCAGATACTGATAGGAAGATAGTTATTCTTTTTTTATTTTGTGAATTGTTTTTATTAATTTCAGACAATACATGATAGCTAGATATTAAACACAATATACATACATATTATATCTACTCCGATTCGTATTGGCCAACCGTTTAGCTGAAAGCATTACAATTCATAGCAATATAGAGTTAATATATATATAGTATAAATATGACCATAACATGATAAGTTGATGTCTTGTCATATCTTTTTAAATTCTCAAGTTTGTTATTTAAAGAATAGGAGATCTAACAATAAATTCCTCCATAGTTGTAAAGCAAGTTGTTGCAGTCTTTCTAGGAAAGTAATATACAGTAGTTTTTTTAGCAACCAGAAAAGAAGAAAGGGTTAATTAGTCTAGCTGAAGTTCGTTGTGCTGAAGGCATTACTGCTTGTAAACGTCAATGTTCTCTGAAAGTTATGAGGGATTAAAAACGTGTTCCCACTAGTCAGAGCACCCAACTATAGTAGCATTCAAAATACTGTGCTATGTTCTTAAAATACTTTAAAAATAATTTACAAAAAATTCGAAAAAAAAAATAAAAATTGGGGGAACAGCGCTAGTGACCTTTCCTATATGTAATAATTATTAATAATAGCCCTGCAGAATACCATTAATATCTAAATCTTGTGAATTATACTTTAAAACATAATTTAAGAACAAACCTAAACTACATATTTGTGTATAATTTTAAAAAATATATATAAATAAACAATATGAAACATCAATTGATCACAAACTAAACACACATCACATAAACAACACATATACAAACCATATTACTAAGAAAATAGAAATATCTTAAATATAACTTGAGAAAATGTTAACTGACTACATTTTTATTTCACATTTGGAGCTCTACAAATGAGAATAACTATAGGGGTTAATTTTTTTATGTATCTTTTTGGTGTATTGACAAAGGGTTCAGGGATTAAATCTTAAATCGCTCAATGGCATTTTTTTTTAAATTTACTATTCAAACTGCTAGAATAAGTAAGAAAATTAAAAAAATGTTAAGCAAAAATAGTGCTTTCCACAATATCAGTTAATAATATAATAATATATAATAATAATAATAATATTTTTTTACAATCGGTACTTTGTTTTGCAAGGTTTTGTTTTACTGAGCAAATCAGCACTTTCAAGGTCATAAATTGAACCTTATGTTATTTGTTTCTATAAACAAAAACTTTTTTATGGAATAATAGGCTGAGTTAGCTTGACGTATGTTGCTTTTCTGAAGTACTGTGTAAATAGTACATTGACTCCAAATTCATACTGGCCAACCCTTTACTTGAACGCATTGCAATTCATAGTTGTATAGAGTTCTCGAGTTTGTTATTTAAAGAATAGGAGATTTTTCTAGGTTTATATCATCTTACAGTAAACTCCATAGTTGTAAAGTAGATTATTTGGAGTCTTTCCCGGAAAGTAATATAGAGTAACCTTTATAGCAAATAAAAAAGAAGAAAGGATTAATTAGAAGTCTATCTGAAATGGAATTTCATAATCTATTGTTTTAGATAAATGGAATACAATGTTTTCTAATAAGATTTACATTTGGAGCAATTCCATAGCATATGTATCAGGGGTCCTGTATCGGTGCCACATCTCCAGCCTTTGTTTAAATCAGGGACCATGTTATTTTTCTACATCAGCCTTTAAATAAAGCAACATATGGGACCCACTAAGGCGCATATTATATGCATGTTTCCTATGGATGAGACAAGAAACAATCAAGAAATAGTACAGCACTGATTTCAACCTGCAGTACCCACGTTGCCATAGTAACAAGTGGTCTCGTAAAAACTGCGATTGCAGTACATTCATAATTTTTTTTTTTATAACCTATTCCACGCACTATATCAAAGCTCTCCAGCTGAAAATGTAACCTTGACATAACTGAAGAAATGGAGGTTCGTATTTGAAACAAAGTAAACGAAGCAAAAAAAAAAAAAAAAAAAAAAAAAAAAAAAGCTTTTTACAATTGGGAGAGAATGCCACTTTTGACAGATGCAGCACAGTGACCTACGAAGACTGTCCAATTGACTCAAAATAGGTAGCAATGCATCTCTCAGTTAGACCTCAAAGATAAACAGGAGGTGAATACTGGCTCCAGCAGACACATCTTGAAAACTGGAGGGACGATCTTAATCCCTCTCACTGGGAATGAAATTCCTTAATAATAAATAACCCTGTAATGCCCAAGCATTTTTTAAACGAGAAGAGCTACTTTATGTAACTAGATTCTGTTTCTGATACAAAACACTACTTTTTTTTTTTCCCTGTCCGGCAACACAAACAGTAATGAAAAACTCTACAGCAGACCCTACTGGCCAGGCGGCTTGTGCGCTCAAGCGGACATCTGCAGGGCTAGCCTTTGTCCTCCAGAGACTGGCAGCTCGGCAACATCCACTCCTGAGTTCTGTGCTATAAGAGGAAATTGAGTTGGCCGTGGGATCGAAGAATGCCCACTGAACCTTTAGTTCTTTAGTTTTATTTTATAACTTACTAATGCATGTCCTTATTTTATTTATCTGTATGGCTTAATATTGAAGTTTTAACCTGTTCACTGAGTTTAAGGATTTTATATTAAATATAAGTAATGTAATTAATTTGCAGATTCAGTGATACCTAAAGAAATGTGCTGGGCTGATAAAGAACCTCGTAGAACACACATATGTGGTTGTACAGTAGTTCAAAGTAACACTGCATTCAAAATGGAAGGCTCTTTTTTAATGCCTACCCCATTACCATTAAATATTGTACAGTACTATTTTTATTGCGAGTACTCATGACTTCAAGGTAATGTTGTGTTTTATCCCCTGAAAATACATTTTACTCTCAGTGTTAGAGGGTAAGTTACTCCCAGACCCAAAACCTTATCTGGGGCGCTGATCATAACTGTTTTGGTTTTCACTTCCATTGCCAAGCCCTTTTGCTTTCCATGTGAAAACATTCAAAGAATTAGGTGAAGATCATACCCAAGCCTAAATAAGTATTTTCCTAAAAACTCCTTTGTTTTGATTGGGTTGAAATGGACTGAAAAATATAATCATGGGTGTTAATGTACCAAAGTAATGTAATTAAGGATTGGTGAAAAGAAAGGTGTAGTACTCTTCATGTATTGAAAGCTATTTCTCTGAGGCTGACAACAAGCTTCATACTGTGCGCAAGGCCCTCTCAATAAATACCGACTCTCACATCCTCCGTTTCTTTTTTCTTGCTCTGAATGGGGGCCTGGGATTGAACCGTGGGATACAATGGTGGGGTAAAATGCTCAATAAATATCTGTTTACAGGAAGAAATATTAGAGCCTTTGAGCAAGGCTAATGTCTGCTTTCCCATGGGATTGTGAGGAGAACGAAGCCCAGGAAAGTTTGGAGCTGCTGTGAGAAATGGGAGCCAAAGGTTAAATCTCATTTCCCCTGCTTCTCTTTGCTTACCCTGAGAAACCTGTAGCCATGAGATGGTAGGAAAAGTTGTTCTCTAATGCAGTCCTTCAACAATGGCTTTTTTCTAACCCTTTAAACATTTCATTTTTGCACCCCCCTCCCCCCCTAACTCCACTGTTGTAGCAGTTTTCTTAAAGAGTATCAGCTATGCTCCAGAGGGTGAAACCAAGCACCAATATGTTACCTAACTCCAAAATCAAAACATTATTTCTTGATATCTGGTGTGTCTCAATAAAAGATTTAATCATAAACATGTTTCCATCGTTTAATACTTTGACAACCAAGTAAAAGTGCAACCTGCTGGTAAATAATGATACTATTTGAATTCAAGATGTGATAAAGTTGCCTCCTGTTGGGTGGCTGTGGCAGGGCAGCAAAAACAATTTGAGCACTTTAAAAAACAAAAGGAAATCACCACACCCGAATACCTGGAGACAAACACTCCAAAATACACACCATTTACATAGCCAGTGCTCCCACACGCCGCCCTCCCCCCCCCGTGAACAGCACACATGGCCCCAGCAGGCCACCTCCCCCCTTGAATCCCAGTCATTTCTCAAGAAGTCCAATATCATGCTTTTTCTTTTTTCATCTGGCTAATTAGAAGAGTGAGTTGTCCCACATTCCAGCACGACCATAAAGGGGCCGAGAACAAGCGACGGGACCCAGCCGATGTGGAGGGGTGGCTGGAGTGCAGGTGGGTGACCGGGAGGCTGCAGCTGCAGGAAGAACTGCGCTTCCTGGTGACAGTACATCTGGTACAGGGGGAGTGTAACGCCAGCAAGGGAGAGCAATCGTACCTGGTGGTGCATTGACCTGGGAATCAGGTCCAGACACAAATGCTGGGTGTCTGGGAGCCCAGTTGGAGGGACCTGGTCTATAATGGGAGGCAGAGTGATCTAGTGATTAAAGTCCATGGCTTGTAACCAGAAGGTCACTGGTTCAAATCCCACCTCTGCCACTCACTGACTCACTGTGTGACCCTGAGCAAGTCATTTAACCTGCTTGTGCTCCATCCTGTGGATGAGATGTTAAATCAATGTCCTATTGTAAGTGACGATACGTATAATGCCTACCTCTGTAAAGTGCTTTATGATGGTGCTATATAAAAAATGTCCAGCAGCAAAACTGTTGCTGGTTGACACAACAAATGAAACCATATGCGCCAAGGTAGTGAGAGTGCAGAGACTAGCAGGAATAGCAGGTTGAAAACACAAATGCTCATATCTATTAAACAACAGTTCTCAAGCACTTTACAAAACAAAAGGCAATCACCACACCCACATACCTGGAGACAAACACTGCTACCCCACATGGAACCACCAGCTCCTTTTTATGCACCTGTGTGAACATCTATTTGCACCAATCAATTGATTATCCCACCACCACATTCTCACATGCTTTCCAAGGAAAGGGGAATTAACCCCTTCCCTGCCTATCACCAGCACAAACACACACTATTTACATAGCCAGTGCTTCCGCTCTGCCACAGTGGCAATTATGTACACCAAAATGACGCAATGCACTATGCACTCATGATGTATGGCAGCACTGAAGACTGATTACACCGTGTAACAATTTTTTTTTTTTTTTTTTTTTTTTGTTCCTGGGTAGTAAGTGTTATTTCCTAATTGCTTATGCCTCAAAAGTATAGAAAATGGCTATTATTCCCCACAAACTTTGCTTTTGTCACCAGGACAGTGATATTTCAAAATATCACTATTTCCAATGGGAAAACGGGCAAATGCGTGTCTTTTCGTTCACCTAAAGTCAGTAAAAAACAACATATGAATCCAACATATGAAAACATATGAAACATATGTATTTATACTAAAGTAATACAAAAATGACTACAAAAGATTTAGAAGTGAGTAGTTTTTCGAGATTTACGATTGTACTGTATTTACAGAAAAAATAGTGTTATGTTTTTAGACACACTGAAAACTATAAAAGTTTGTAACACTTTGGAAATCCTTAAGCCAGTGTACAGATTGTGATAGAGGGAAAAAGATTATTACATTTTGCTCAAATTCTGCAATGCTTATGTGCCAATATAGGATACAGTAAACAAGTCAAAATTGTCTATTTTCTCCTGCACTATGGTGAGTTAATGCAATTTTAAACTCTAGGTCTCTGGATGACATTGGGGGTGGGGGGAGGGGCTTGAAAAAGAGCATGTTTTACATGCTGTATTTGATGATAATTTGGACGACCCCTAATATTATCCATAAAGTTTCATTACATTTGTTGGAGCAGTTACCAAGGTTTAACGTTCAAATCTTCAGTCAACTAGATTAAAATACCCTCAATAACTTCTGCTAAAGAATGTGTTTTATTAAATACAGTATTTTCTCTAATTTGCGACTGTCTGTTTACCACTGAAACAACATTTTCACATATTTTAGCACCTAAATATTATTTAATCCTACTTTGCATTCTTCAAAACCCCGAACAGCAAACCTGATCAAAATGGGCACTAATCTTACTATGAAAACACCACCTGGAGACAATGCCTATTATGTAAAGAGTTCCAGCAGGAAACTACGTGGTTTGCAAAAGTTAATCCACCAGAATTTATCTTTTAAATGAGAACTAAAATGTTGTGTGTTAATTCCTAATTTGCAACCAGATATTACATAAAGATCAAATATCTCTGTAACAGGGAGAGATCTGTGCTGACTCTGCTGGCGTGTTCACGGGCTGCAGGAAGATGGCAGCAGTCGTCCAACAACCGCCTGTGAGTCATGGCAGTGAAACAGGGAGGTGGGAAAGTGGGTGTGTGGACTTTCCCCCTCTCTGAATGGCTGAGAGGCGCGTCTTGGGAGATTGTTAGCCCTATAAATTAACGCTCTGTTGTTTCCTCAGATCTGCCCTTTTAAACGCGTAGAGTGCGCAGAAACACTGGTCCATGACTGAACGGAACGGAACGGAGGTTCAGAGCGAGACAGTGAGGGAGGGGAACCCTTGGGCAGATAGAAGCGTACATAACGGCAGGGTAGGACGGTGATCCGGGTCTCACTGGCAGCAGCGACCGGGATATTGCTGCAGAGTGCAGCACCTTTGTAGTTTTGTTAATGTTTTATTTTTCCTGTTTCTTTGTGCCTTCGATTTTTGCAGTATTGTTTTGAAGCAACTGCAAGTGCACCTGAACTGTTTACCCTTGCTTGGTATTCCCGTGGTTCTGTTTACCATAGTTGGTAAGCAGAATACGGACCAACAGCGCCCTCTGCGGGCTAAAGAAACCCAACGCGCCCCTGAAATAAAACTGGGCACCTGTGTGGTGTTTCAATTACACCTGTCTGTCTCCTGGTCAGTGAATTACCCACACCCCTTCCACATCAAGCTTTTGTACAATTCCTATTTATAAATGTCTCCACTAACCTCTAATGTTTCCTTATAATCAACTGAAGTGGTTGGCCTATTATTATTAGATTATTTTTTACAAAATGATAACAAGAGAAGGTCATTCTGCCCTTAAATGCTCCTCCTGTTTTGTCACATTGGCCCTAAAGGATAATAATTATTCATCAACAACAACTTGGCATAGCCTTTCTATAAAATCCTCACTTTTGCAAAAAAATGACGTGGTCCATATTTTTTGTTTGCTTGGCTAACGTTGTGTTGATATAAAATGACTATTTGTCCTTAAAGATGAACCATTTCACTCTGCCTCACCTTCTAGTTGACTGCTGCCATTAGAAAACAGGCAGTACCAGTTCCATCTGATAAAGCTAAGCGTTGTCCCTCGCTGGTTTGTTTGGTATAAGGCGAAATTAGGCAAGACAACTAGTTTTTCACCTTGAAAATGAAATCCTTCCCCCTTGAAACCTTTGCTATCCAGCTCAGATATCCATTTCAAACAAACCCTTGTACTTCTGTTGGCACAGCTTCCCTTGCTTTTTACTTCTAACTTTCCACTGTGCCAAAAAAAAGGCTAGCACATTTCTCAGGAGCTATTAAATTAAATTTCCAGACAGTGAAATTGATTAAAGAACTTCTCTCTAAAAGTATTAACCAAGATTTTAAAATTGATTTTCTTACCCTCTATTAGCTCCAGCAAATGTTATCACTCTGCCACACCTTTGTATGTCATTTGGCTATTAGCTTGAACTGTATAGTTACATTTGGAATATGCTACTGTTAAATTTAGAATAAAAGCTTGCTGAAGATCAAATATTTGATGATTGGTATGTGGTTCTGCCTTTTATAAATGTGTATGTTTCCCTGCAGGTACTCATTCTCTCTTATGGGGGGCAGATGAAGACCTGCCTCCATCAAGACAGGCAATGAAGAGTTGGTATAATGCACTGGTGAGACCACATAGAGTACTGTGTCCAGTTCTGGTCACCACAGCACCAAAGGGACATTGTGACCTGGAGAGAGTCCAACAAAGAGCAACCAGACTAATCCCAGGACTTGAAGGAATGAGCTATAAAGATTAAAAAAAAATAACTTTATCTGTTTTGCCTAAAGTAGAATTAGAGGGAACATAATTAAAGTATTTAAAATTATTAAAGCAGTTGCCAAAGGTAACCCTAACTAGCACATAAACCAGGATCAGAGGACAGGGTTGGAAATTAAGTGCAGATAAGACATTGGACAGAGGGTAAGAGACCATGTTCACATACAGAGTGGTGAGAGTTAGAAATGGGTTACCTTGTCATGTTGTTGACTTAATCACTTGGATCCTTTATGAGCCAATTTGACAAAGTTTTGATGTCCATCAGCTACTAGGAATGGAAGGAGCTTTGATAAGTCGAATGGCCTCTTCTTGTCTGTACTCCAGCCTCGCTGAATAACAATCAGTACAATACCATTAAGATCCCTAGAATGCAAGATTATGTGAACACCAATTCACTGGTCACATATTCAGGGGTCTTGATTTCCCGGGCCTTGCTCTTCTCCTCAATGAGGTAATGGTATATTCTTTCACTTTCTTTCTAATAACATGAACTGCTGTTTTACTATTGTTAACCAATAAATGTATGTTTTTCAAAATATTGTTTTCCAGTTTTTGTTTGAAATATTAATTTAGGAGACACCTACGAACATGAGAGCATCCAAATCTATTTCCATTCCATTTCTAACAATGTCCTCTGGTCCTGTTTCTGTACTGCCCTTAACATATAGGTTAGAATTAAATAAGTTTCAATCATGTTCCCCCTAATTCTTCTTTATTCCAGACTAAATACGATTTGGAAGTGTAGACCAGACAAAACAGGCTGAAGACAACTCGAGACAATTAAAGGATCACTTGGATTTCAAGCAGAGCCAAGACTGATCTAAAGTGGCTTAAAGCTTCTTCTTGGGGTAGACCAATTTGATTCAACTGCATTTAAACTACCTTAGAGCCACCCTAAAAATAACAAGTGTGTATTTTTTCTTAAATTCAAGGTACTGCTCCATATTAATGATGTATTAATACAGATAAAAATTTAAATACAACGATCAAAACTAGAAATTGTTCAGAATCTCATAATGCGTCAAGGTGAGTACAGTTCACATCTACCATGATTTTAAAAAGACTCATTTTTAAACTGCATACACATTCACTGTAGTGTGCTCTTTCATTGCAGAGACAATAAGGTTAATAACTTAAAGAGTAAATAGCTTCCAATGTCATTTAAATTGATTCTTCCCTTGCCTTTTCCTTTTTTATGATGGCTGCAGTAATTCTGAGTGGTTCAGGTTGCCTGTCAATGCAGGATAGATCACCTAAACTGTCTTCATATCAGTTAGTGGTATCACCATCTCAAGCACATCTAAATATTGCCAGAAAAACCAAAGGGCTGTCTCGAGCATCAACGTGGTTAATCTATGCTAAACTATGTACATGAACATCATCTACAGCCATCAGCTAGAACTGAGCAGCAACTGCTTCAGAAGAATCACTCAGAACAATTGCAAGCATCATACAAAGGTAATACAAGGGGCAGTAAAAACATTGTCAAGAGTAAGTTACAGACTCAAAAGCAATTGCAGCTTGCAGGTCTCAAATCTGCAGTTTTTAAAGAAACATGTTATAGCAAACCTGTATTTTCATGATATCTGGTACTGCTTTAGGTTAAAGGAATCTCTCAGATTCTATGCCTTATTCTTATCTGTTTGCACTTCCTATACATTTAGACCTCAGTAGTGTCTTCTGGGTCAAAGCATGTTACTGGTTTTTCAGAACGGCACATTTGAGATCTATACTATGAATAGATGTACAGGGCGGAGAACATGTATGGGACTGTTTTGTTAGCTACAATTCTTTAAGCTCAATTTATTCAGCTATATTACAAAATGTCCTTGGACCTTTAAAACATCATTTTGTTGTATGTACAGTAACAAACAAGAATGGTGCATTTGTGTTGCGCAAATGTTGCACTCGGCTGTGCGCCCTTGTATTTAAAAAGTTTGCTTGTTGAATTGGTTCCACCTGATTTATTAAGCTTCAAATGTCAGTCTGTTTTTTACTCATCCCTTCTCTTTTGATGATGTGAGCAATAATGCTGATTGCTTCTGTTGCACCAAGACAGTGAGATGTATTGATTTATTTCTGGTACAGTCTCTAAGGCTGTGCACTTGTGTGAAGGCCTTCTTGTTTTACCAAGTGTCTGGGATTGGTGATTCCAGAGAAATCAGACAAGGCTGACGTTTTAACTGCACCTGCTCATATAATATGTCACAGAGCAGGTGTGGCCAACAAAGGGCTCAAAGCTTACTAAGGGGAGAAACGATTCTGTAGGATCAAGGCGTTCCAATATAAATTACTGACCAGTTCTCATATGTGGACCGTCAGAATACGTGTTGGTAATAATAACGAGACACAGCAACCACGTTTAACACAGAACTACATAAGTGGTAGGGATCGGAAAACAGTAGACTAGCCCCTGTGTTATTCCTGAATTTTTTGTGGTTAAATTGAGGTTATTAAAATTATTTTGCATTACTGTACATAAGCCAATCCTAACACAAAAGGTAGCACCGATACCACTCGTATCAAGTAATCGCTAGTTATTTAAAAAGTATCATACTTCCAATAAACCTCTCTGTGACAGGGAGAGAAGGAATCTGAGCTGCAAGTCTATCACTTGACCAGAAAGGGTGCTGGGTAAGGTTGGTGATATGCCTTCTCCGAGATGGGCCAACTTGATGGTGGGACAAAACGGGAAGTCGGCCATCTTGGGGAAAGGTCGTAGCTGTATGATTGCGGAACAACTCCATTGTGATCAGCTATGGTGCGGGCAGTGATTGGATAGAGCAATGCGCTACATTGATTACAGGGGGGAGTTGGGCAGTTCAAAGAGGATGCAGCTAGGTGAGTACAGCCCCTTATGCTGAATGCTAATTCAGTCAGAGCACTGCTGTTTTTGTGTCTGTATTACAGCTTATCCCAGGAGATGAAGCTGAGGAACCAGCACACACCCCTGGAGCACTCACCCCGCACACCAACACTGGAGCCTGGGGCAGAGCTGCGGGGAGCACAGGAGAACAATTATTATTGTTTTGTTTATTTGTTTTTGGGACTGCAACCCGCAAGTTATTGTTTTCCCCATTGCTGGTAGTGGGTCAATTGAACACAATAAAGCCGGCCAAAATTTTGAAGGAAACATTACTGTTTGAAATTTTGTTCACACCACTTACCTTCTTCACACTCTCTAAGGCTAATGTGTTTCTATTAATTCATTTGTTGTGCAGCACTGTTGGCAAGGCATATGCAGAGATGTTCAGCCCAAAAATATTGAACAGCAGCATTTCACGAGATGTCATATGAGTGAGCATATGGTTGAACATTATAAACAAATAACAAGTTCTCTTTGTTTCTGTTGGTGATTTATTTAAAGTTTCAAGCTTTAAACTATCACTATGTTGCAGTGACAGGATTGAAAGGAGCTCCTGTTGCAATTCGTCCTCCCGACCACCGGCAGCGCTGTGTAGAGCTGACCTTGATTGGGCCAGGTGGTTGAAGTCTGACCAGACAGGAAGTTCCAGGTCGGGCAGCCATCTTGGCCCAAGGCGGAACCATGCAGCTGCTGAGTCCCATCATTGCAATCAGCTGTGCTGTGCTCGTCGATTGGCTCGCAACAGGGGATCAAATTGTCCGGATCTTCCTGTGCAGGCCGACATATTTACTTCCAGGTTGAGGTGGGGATACGGCAAGGCCTAGCCCCGTGGAGGTGAACGTGGCCGCAAAGGTCACTCGACAGCGAGGCTGGGGATTGGTGGGAGAATCTGCTTTGCCTGTCAAACGAACACGAAGGGGTGGGTGTCCAGTGTGACCAGCTGGAACGGGTTACTGAGATCCCTAGAGCAGAAGCTACTGAGACCCTGCTCAGCATACCGCAATTCTGGGAACGGGGTGTGGACCTAAAGTGGGAGCAAAGTAACGACCCCACTGGTGCACATCTGGAGGCGGGTTCGGGCTGTCGAGGGGAATGAAGTTGAAGGCTTCGGGCCGCTCACATTTCCTTAAGTGAGGTCACTTTTAGGGCTTGTGAACAGGCTGGCTTGCAGTGGTGACATCAGACCAGAAACACAGACTCAGGAAGTAGTTGGTGAAACTGAGGCACAGGGACCCTCAGTGTTTTATTAAATAATAATAAACAAAAGATTTAAACAAAAACAACACACGAAAACAGGACACAGGACTTGAGGCCAAAATAAACAGGCAAACAAAACGAATTAACCCTAAACAAAACAGACACTAACACAACGGACGAACAGACAAACACGGTGAGTGAAATCACGTATTTACTTTTACTTCTCTTTGGTTTTAATTCTCTCCTCTCCACACCTGTTCTCCACTCACCGAACACACAACCCAGAGTGCGTGAAAACATGTTGCTTTTATGCAGCTGTCCTGAGACTCAATTGCTAATCAATTATTCAGTCTCGGTACAACTGCACATTAATTAATTAAGTGTAATTTCCCATGCTCACATATTATATTTTACCTGCACATGAAGTGCTGTGCAATCCTCGTGCCTAAATACAAATATACATTTTAAACACTTGTGCTCGTTACCCATATTTATATCCCGTGTACACCAACATTAACACACTACATACAACATAAAACACTAATAAACATAAAGGTGCGGGTACACCAACATTAACACACAACATACAACAAAAAACACACTAATAAACATAAAAGGTGCCATATGCCTCCCCCAACCCCCCCCCCCCCCCACCACCACCACCTTGTGCGCAGCACACCTGGCCTCTATGGCCACCTTCCCCCTCAGTCCCAAAGTCCCGGTCGTAGTCCTGGCCCAGGAACAGGGGCAGCAACGGGCCAAAGGTGGCAGCCACAGTGGGAGGTCCTCCTCCCACCCCAGCAGCTATAGCTGTCCGGCCAATGCAATCCTGGCTGCCGCCCGGCTGTCTGTGAGGGTGCTCTCCTGACCTTCTTCACCTTCTCTGTAACCAGTAGCTCCCCCTTGTATATTACTACCACTGCAACACCAGCAGCTTTGAAATGTATTTGTATTTTATCCTGTGTCTTGGTGCCACAAAAGGCTTAGGTTTGAGCACCAATGTCATGCGGTCACATCTTACATTGTCACTGTGCGCACTGAGTACCGTACACTATGTGTACTGTATACCGTGTCACACTGTTCGTAATCGCACTAAGTGGTAGAGGTACTAGCACGTGTACATTGTGCGTACTGAGCACCGCGTACACTGAGTACTGAGGGCACTAAATGCACCATGTACCATGTAGCGTTATTGTGCACTGCCATAGAGGCGCTGGCACCAAGTATCACTACTCTAAGCACCTGAACACCGATAGAGGAGGGAGAGAAAGTACACCTTCTGTACAAGGCCTGATTCACTGCAGTGGCAGGCCTGTAGCTGGCAGAACTACTCGACAACGGGGATGCGGCGAGGCCTAGCCCTGTGGAGGAGAACACGGCTGGAAGAGTAACTCAACACTCAACAGCAGGGATACAGCAAAGCCTAGCCCCAAGGAGAACACGTGTACTCTCAGGAGAACTATTTCACGGGCTCTGCGATCATGGCGGTACTGTAGCACCGGGGAGGATGCTACGCAAGGTGCCTACCCTAACCACGTGGTCAACTCACACACATGGTCAGCGCATAGCATGTACCGGGGGGGGGGGGGGGGAATCAAGGCCTAGCCCCGTGGAGGAGAAAGTGGCTGCAAAGGTCACTCAACAGTGGGGATACGGCAAGGCCTAGCCCCGTGGAGGAGAACGTGGCTGCGAAGGTCACTCGACAGCGGGGCTACGGCAAGGCCTAGCCCCGAGGAGGACACGTGTATTCTCAGAAAGAACAGACAATCATTCTCGGATGACTGCACAGACAAGCCACTCCCATACGACAGGCAAATAAAAAAGAGAGGCCTACCACGCAAGCAGGGAGGCCACTGAAAGACAGAAAGGCAATAAAGGACTCTGTCTTTCTTAAATCATTCCAATTCCGGCTTTCAGCACAAATGCAGGGGAACTACCTCAACACAGAGGTCTTACCTTACCATCTTGAGAGGGAAAAAGAGGAGGATCTTCCTCTGAGTGACGGTTTTATTCCCTTGGTGGGCGGGACCAAGTGCGTCATCACAGGAAGGGGCCTTTTGGCAGCTCTGGTATAGAGAGCTCAGCAATACCTTCCCGAAGGGCAGGAATATCCCATACCTATCTGGTGGTGGTCATCTTCGAATTGAAAGGGAACTCAATGGAGGTACTTGAGAACACAGCGGGACTCGGGAACAGGAATATCACTCATCTACGTCCAGCTTTGAAAAACTGCATCTGCACAGGCATGGAATCATGTGGGGATAAATAATTCTATGGGGATACAGAAATCTGCATAACATCTGTTCCCGTTCCATTCCGAATACCTGCTTACAACAACGTCTCAGCTAAAGACAGAGCACAAGGAGGTTAAGTGACTTGATCAAGGTTACACACAGTGAGTCGGTAAGTGAGCTGGGATTTGAACCAGGGACATTCTGGTTAAGCCCTTTTCTTTAACCATCAGACCACACAGCCTCCTAACCATATAGGAACAGAGGCGACTCATGGCTTTAAAAAAAACATGCTCAAACCAGATGGCCGATTTTAACCATTTTTATGTAAACATTAAGCTAGCTTTCTAACATTATCAATCACAAACAGTTCTACGCCAGATTGTCACAATCAAGAGAGCTGCAAACAACACTTTACAGGCAAGGGTCTCTTATCGACAGCTGCACCTGCGCTAACCTGAGCGTTTGAAATGGAAGTATCGTCACACTCTCGTGCTGTTAATAATATTCTAAACTACACAAGAGTCAGGTTCGGTTACTGTAGATGTCTCTGGCGTTGGTGGTTTAGCTGTTTTGTTGCAGAAAAACTCCAAATGTATCTGTCTTTTTGTCATTCTGACAGGGCTACACAAATTCACTCCATTTTTTGCACATATTTTTGGTGACTGAAAAAGCTGAAGTCTCACTTGCGAACAGATATAACGATGAAGGGTCTTAGACAGTCTTTGGTTATGTTATTAAGGTTTGAAATAAACTGCGTACTTACATATTCTCTACCCACTTCTATATTATATAAAATATACATTTTTATTTTTAAATAATAAACCCTGGCAGCAGTGACGTAACCAGGATTGTTTTTCGGGAGGGGATGAAAATGTTAACTTTAAGGTGAGTAATCACAGTGGTGCAGTTGGCAACCTGATTTCTTATTTGTGTATTTGTAACACCCCAATAATTATTAAATGGGGGTAAAATGTCGCCGTCTACACCACTCCAGTTTATAATGAGATTGGAAAACTCAAATTGAATAAATACCCAAGGTTCTTTGGAAAACCCAAACAGTAGTGATATATTGTATACAGAGGACAGACAACACAGGGTTACCAAACAATTATCTTTTTTTTCTAGTCATCTCAGGTAGAATACTAAGGCTCTCAGTGTGAAACGAGCAGTGGAAGGCAATTTAACTAAAATATTTACAGAAAGATCCTACAGAGGACCACTACTATCACAATTAAGCAGTGAGCAAAAAAAAAATGGCTAAAAAAGAATGGGGGTTTTACAAGTAGTATGCAATAATAATAATAATAATAATAATAATAATAATAATAATAAAGAACCACAAAATAGCATTAAAGAAAAAAAAAATCCAAAAAAATAAATGGCAAAAAATATGACTAATCAAAAACAACTTGCAAAATTTAAATCGTGCAAAAATACCACAAGGTGCAAATCCAAAACCAACAAAAACTACTTGGAATGCTCTTTCTTCTAAAAAGTCACTTAAAAAATATCCTGTTACAAAAAACAGACGGTCAACAGGCGGTCATTTTTGCGGTTTTTGGTTTTAAAATGTAATTTTCTCCAGTCGTGTAACACGTATGGGGCTGCGCGTTCATGTACCTTTCTGTCCGTATGTATTCAATATTCTCACAAAGCATGAAACGCGGGAATGTAGAAATAAAGGAGATATATTACATTATACCTAAAAGCCCCGGGAGCAGTCACATTGACGGCCACACAGAAAACAATTGTATTTTGATTATACAGAATGGTATTCTACTTTATTATTTGTATTTACCAGTCTGCAATGTGTTTAGCTGTAATCAGATTTGTTTCTGTCTCTGCCTGAGTGAATGACTGACAGTCTATTGTTTTCAATCAGGCTTTTAAAGGCTGGCGTCTGCTTGCTAGTCGCGCTGCTTTGGTCAGTCGATTAGCATCAGGACTATTGAAAATAAATACCAGAGACCGTGGAGTTTTACAACACAACAAAATATGGAGTTGATGTTTTGGATCAAATGGCTCCCAACGGTGGTCTGTTCAGGTGTTTTACATTGTATTGGACCTAGCAGCCATCAACTCCTGGGTACTTTACAAAGAATGCAGGGAGAAGAATTTACCAAGGAGAGAATATATTTTACAGTTAGCAGAGGAACTTCGCAAGAAGCATTTGGAACAGAGGGAGACTGCCAAGCGTGTACCCACAGCTGAAGCTGGCAACCCCGCTGAGAGCCGCAAGAAACACCAATGCCAGGTTGGCAAGTGCAATAAAAATAAAACTTCGGGCAGCTGTGCCCTGTGCAGAAAAGCAGTGTGGAGAAGCGCATTCTGTATTGATTGTGAACAGCCTTAGACTCAAGGTAAAGGAATACCCTTTTGTTGAAGAAAAGAAAATTAACTTTTTTTTTATAACTTCTTGTGCTGTGTGCTTCTTTAAAATGTTTTTTTTTCTAAGTTTATTTATCTACGTTGTTCAGTTGCTTTTGCTCCTCTGATAATAAACCGATTGCTGTTGAAAAGTAAAAAAATGTATTGCTATCATTTCAGTTTTATAAACATGTACAGTAAGTTGTAAACCGATGTCTGTTCAGATATTTATTTACATTATCTTGTTTTGATTTGTAAAATAAATATATATATATATATATATATATATATATATATATATATATATATATATATATATATATATAGGTTGTATCCGATGTTTCCCGCAGGCAGGCGCATCACGATCCTGTTTCCCGCAGGCAGGCGCATCACACAGGACGAGGCGATCCACACACAGGCGGAGGGCGGGTGCGAACCCGGGACCTCTCGCATATATATATATATATATATATATATATATATATATATATATATATATATATATATATATATGCATGCATGCATGCTTCGGTTTTACATGTTTGTGGCATACAATAAAAAGAAAAAAATTAATTACATCCGACTGTTTCTCTTTTCGTTATACTATTTACATTGTTTTGAATACAGGAAAGACTGCTATGGGGCTTCTAGACAAGCTACACTTGGCCACATGATTAACAATGACAGCAGGTGTGTTTATTAAGAGAAGGGGGTGAGCAAACACACGCTAATTGAAAAAAAAAAAAAAAAAAACCCAGGGCATTACACATTGACGTTTTATTCTTTTAACAGAAGATCCAACAACCGAATACACTGTTGTGCAAAATAGTTTTTAAAAAAATTAAGTTTAGAACACTTCCGATTAAAAACAAAAAAGGAAATACAAAGCAAAAGACTTTAACATGCGCATCAGATTTCAATTTCCTTATGATAATAAATAAAAATAACAACATATAATTTAATTCGTATTATGGTTGTTCATTTTTGTTAACTAAAATTTTGTGTTCAAAGCAAAGCAAACCATTTGATTTAATCTAAAAAATCCTGCCTAATTTAATTACCGTTTGACTGGAGCAGGACTGCCGGAGGCTGCTAGCTTGTTGACTTCAGACGTTTCATCAACAGTTTTCTGCCGTTTAGAAAAATTAGGGTGACCAAAACAAATAGCTAATTTTTTTATTACGTTTTCCTTTCCCCTACCATTTCACGTCTCTCACTCAGTGTTCCTTCACGTTGCGCACCTGTTTGGACTGTAATGTGTAAAAGCTGTGTGCATTGTCCAATCTGAAGAGTTCAAGGTTGAACCTTTCATGAATGACAGTAAATAGCCCAATCATAAAGAGTATTTGAGCATTTATTTCAGTAAAACTGATATGCATTAATGTAAAGCTTTAGGGATTATCCAATGGGATTCTAATAATATAAAACTAGAGTCAATGGTTGAGGTCCAAGCCCAGAGCCCTGCAGCACCTCACTGAGTTCATGGTCCCAGCTAAAGGTTGCTCCCGTTACTCTCTGCTTCCTAAGTTTTAACTGGTTATGTAATACCTTGCATGCACTTCCTTGCATTTATACTGAATTCAGCTTTAGGATTAATTAAACAGCACTTTGAAAAGCGATAAAAAAGAAGCTAATCATAACTGCAAACTTAATTTAATGAACCCAAATTGTTTTTTAAAAAAATAACAATCTTTCGCGAAACATGCCTAAGAAAAGTCCTTATATTTTTGTGGGCCCCATTATCTTTTTAATATCTCCAGACTTGAGTATACAATTTCTGCAATGTTAATCTTTATTTCTAACTACACACCTGAAAAATATAGTGCTCCACAATAGGTACCTTGAAAGCCCTTCATCCATACCTATTAGGCACTCAATAGCGCTGCATTTAGAAACACTAAAATAAACTTAAATTCAATGACAAACATTACAATTAGAAAACTTTTTACATTCCCTGTTCTTATACGTGATGCCACAACTTGAAACTGACAATCTGGTTTAACAACAAAAGGCTGTACTGTAAGCGCCTAAAATGTCTTTCTTTTTAATTGACGTTTTTAAATGTGACTGTGTGACCTTTCAGCTGCAGAATGCTGTATGTTAGCAGACTGGGAAGCTCTCCAGTGAGAAGTACATTGCCTCTCGTTTCCCCCTCACAGCTCACAAAAACACAGCCGAGGACATTGCCTGCTGCGTGCACCATCAGTTATTCATCGCTTCTGAGTGTGGTGTCTGCTTGTTTGCGAACACAGGAGGTTTGATGATTCAAGTCATTACTGCATGACTGGGCTTTAGAATAGAAGTTGTCATTTCAAAAAAATACCTTTCTTTTGAAAATGAATTTGATTCTCCATGTCAAGATGACATTTTGTACCGTAGCAGAAAAGCAATACTTTCTGGAGCAATACTAGAGAGCAATTCATTTGAGTTTGAGGAATATCTTAAAGTGTAAATCACTATTTAGTTCAATACAATTTGTTAAACAAAATTATTAAACAAAACAGATGGTCTTCAGGCTTTAAGACTGGAAAAACAATCTATCCCAGGTACAAAATATATTTTACCCAACCATTTCTATCCATTCACAGCCAACTGCTAATAACTAGGCTTTCAGCAGCCATTTATACACACCTCGATCATTTAATCCAAATTGAACAATTAATTGATTGATTGGCCCACCAATCAAAGCCCACAGTTTCCTCCATTCCAGCCACATTCTCATATGGCTGAAATGGAGGGAGCCAGAAACCAATTTGCATGGAGGAGTAGGGTTTGTACTGTCCTTATTCATGCAAAACTACAATTAGCTAGCAATATCTCACCCTACCAGTTTTCCCAGCTTAATTGGTTGGTTTGCATGAAGCTCAATCATCTTTACTATACTGGTTTCTAGTTTTGAAATCACTTACTCTAAACAAGGGGTAGCTAAAGGTGGCCTTTCCACTCCAGGTCTTTGTTCCAACCCTGTTCTAAATTGTTCAGTTGAACCAATTAAAACTAGCCAGACTCTGAAGTAGTTAATTATATCATTTTACCTGTTAAACGTGGAGTGGAATGGCCCTCCAGGACTGTGACTAGACACCCCTTCTGAGTCTAGATCAATGTGATTGGAAGCACCCAATGGTCTGAACTAAATGTTGTACATTTCTGATTGAAAAGGGTTGATCCTTCTGGCTATGAGAAAGTGAAGGGACTGCTTGCTGGCACAAATCAGGAAACACAATGGACCCAAATTTTCAGAGAGGAATAGAAAAGTTACATTATTGTTCTGAATACCACTATTTAAAAAAAAAAAAAAAGCCTATAGAAATCTATAGATATTTTTTGAAACCTCATGAGCGAAATAACCTCAGGACTCTATAAGCGTTCATGTTGCACTGTTTATACAACAAGCAGAATGTTTGGAAAGAAAGTACAGTATATTTAGTAACGGATATCAGAGAATGACTTTCCGCTCCCAATGTGCGTAGCAACGCGCTTAATGTGGAGCAGTGTGATTCGAATAAAGGATTGACAGATTCCACAATGAGATCAGGTAGGAAAAATATTCACTCACGACTACAGAATATGAAAAAGCTAGATATCTGAACATTTGTTGTATATATTTAATAGATACATAAAAACTAAAGAAATGTATAGAATCACATGTTGCACATAGAAATCTATTGGCAAGCATAAAAAGCTATAGAAATCACTTGTTTCATATAAATTCCGAGAGAGATCTTTATTTTTTTTACTGATATTTTGGTGAATATATACAGTTTCAATGCATAGTTTATGTAGAAGTACAGTGGCTCTCAAAAGTATTCACCCCCTTTGGACTTTTCCACATTTTATTGTGTTACAACATGGAATCAAAATGGATTTAATTAGGAGTTTTTGCCACTGATCAACACAAAAATGTCCATAATGTCAAAGTGAAAAATAAAATCTACAAATTGTTCTAAATTAATTACAAATATAAAACAGAAAATAATTGATTGCATAAGTATTCACCCCCTTTGCTATGACACACCTAAATAAGCTCTGGTGCAACCAATTGTCTTTAGAAGTCACATAAAAAGTCACATAATTAGTTGAATGGAGTCCACCTGTGTGCAATTAAGGTGTTTCACATGATTTCAGGTTAAATACACCTGTCTCTGGGAGGTCCCACAGTTGGTTAGTACATTTCCTAAAAAAAACGAAGAAGAAGGAACATTCAAAGCAAATCCGGAATAAAGAACAGGCCATCCTCAGTATTTGGGCGAGAAGGGCACTAGTCAGGGAGGTGACCAAGAGGCCTATGGCAATTCTAAAGAGTTACAGTCTTAAGCTGGGAGATACTGTGCATACGGCAACAATAGCCCGGGTGCTTCACAAAACTTTATGGGAGAGTGGCAAAAGGAAAGCCATTGTTGAAAAAAACTCACATCAAATGGCTAGAATTTGTGAGAAGGCGTCTGGGAGACTCTGAGACCAAGTGGAAGAAGATTCTAATGTCTGATGAGACCAAAATAGAGCTTTCTGGCCTCAACGCTAAGCGTTATGTTTGGCGCAAGCCTAACCCTGCACATCATCCTGAGAACACCATCCCTACTGTGAAGCATGGTGGTGGCAGCATCATGCTATGGGGATGTTTCTCTGTGTCAGGGCCTGGAAAGCTTGTGAAGATAGAGGGCAAAATGGATGCAGCAAAGTACAGAGAAATCCTGGAGGAAAACCTGCTGAAGTCTGCAAGAGACCAGGGACTTGGGAGAAGATTCATCTTCCAGCAGGACAATGACCCCAAACATACACAATGGAGTGGCTTAAAAACAAAAAGGTCAATGTCCTGGAGTGGCCCAGTCAAAGCCCAGACCTCAATCCAACTGAGAATATGTGGAAAGAGTTGAAAATTGCTGTTCACCAAAGGTCCCCGTCCAACTTGACGGAGCTTGAGCAATCTTGCAAAGAAGAATGGATAAAAATTGCAGTGTCCAGATGTGCAAAGCTGGTAGAGACTCAAATAGACTCATGGCTGTAATTGCTGCCAAAGGTGCCTCTACCAAATATTGACTCAAGGGGGTGAATACTTATGCAATCAATTATTTTCTGTTTTGTATTTGTAATTAATTTAGAACAATTTGTAGATTTTATTTTTCACTTTGACATTATGGACATTTTTGTGTTGACCAGTGGCAAAAACTCCTAATTGAATCCATTTGATTCCATGTTGTAACACAATAAAAAGTAGAAAAGTCCAAGGGGGGGTGAATACTTTTGAGAGCCACTGTATATAGTTAGTTTATTCCAAATGTTTGAGTTGGATTGTTAGCAGGTGAGGTGAAATCCACCACACATTAAATATATAGTTTACAGGTGGGCTACTGCATGCTAGATTATAAAGAATACATGCTGGTCTGGAACCTATTGGAACTGAAACTGTTCTGGAGAGATGATCAATGATCATTTCCACAGGGAAGCGAGAGACAAAAACCTGTCATTCAGAATGGACAACTGAGTCCTCACTCGTGACATTGTTTCATGTGTAACGTCGATGTGCAGTTACAGGTTCAGGAGCACATGTTATCTGAGTGGACACTACGAGTTCCCTATCAAATTCTGTGAGATCTGATGCCTGGTGTATAATAACTGAAGCTGACTTGTAACAGGGAGATACAGCTTTTTCATATCAGGGACTTGTAGACTTCTTTGAATAAGTCACTGCAAGGATGAACACAATAAGATCATCTGAAATCATATACTTGGGCTTCCAAAGAGACTTTCATAAAGTTGAAATTAGTAGGAATACAAGGAAGTACATGCATATAGACACATAACTGATATAACATAGGAAGCAGAGAGTACTTGTAAGAAGAGAAACCTGTAGTTGGGACCACGTGCTCAGTGGAAATCCGTGACCCCTGTTGTTTCTTATTTACATCAGTGACTTATATCAAGGAATAATTAGAAAGCTTGCAAAGTTTGCAGATGATGCAAAGCTTGGGGGAATGTCTGACACACTTTTAGTCACCTAAGAAATCCAAAGGCTTTAGACCGCATACAGAGCTTCTTCACACAGAGAGGTGAGACCTAATTTGGCAAAGTTTTGAGATCAAGCAGCTTCTAGGAATGTACAGCATAAATGGGCCAAATGGCCTCTTGTTTGTAAATGTTCTTATGTTCTTAAATTATTATATTCCTTCATATGAGGGACATACCATTTACACTAAATTGTTTTAGTTTTTTGTCCACCCACTTTGTTTCAGTTTTAAACTGAAGCTGAAAAAAATGTTGAATATATAAACCACATTTGTGAGGGATACCTTTGAATATTGAATTTATATGCTTCCTCAGCTGCCAGCTTAAAAGCTTTTTTGTTTTTGCAGAACAGAACATTTCCCTAAGCTTCAACTGAAACAAGCACACATAATATAATACCCTCAGGGGGTACACGTTAAGTGAGAGAGAGATGGAATGGCTTTTTTTATTGTTTTACTGAAAGTGGTTAGTGTAGCTAACATTTAGAAACGGACAAAAAACACTGACAACCCACCCTCATTTCTTGTTCTGCCTTGAGGATAATGTGGGTGTCAAGGAAGACATTTTCAGCATCAAGAAGCAGCCCACGCATCTTCTCTGTGAGGTATCTGAAAGTAGCTTTTATTTCCATGCTGGGTGGGATCCCTATTTTTCCATATCCTCTACGTAGGAGTTTCACTGAACACTGGGTTGTTTTTTTTTTTGTTTGTTTTGTTTTTTTTTTTTTTTTTTTTTTTTTTTTTTTACATTTTTGTCTGAGGAAGCTAAGAAAAGAAAAACACACCCAATAAACCAGGGCTTCTCAAATCGATCCTGGGGACCCCCTGTGTCTGCTGGTTTTCATTCCAACTGAGATTTCAATTACTATATCCTTAATTAAACTGATTAATGTTTATTAATTAGACCTGTTTACTTGTTTTCAGCAGTTGCAGTTTTCAAGTTAGCTATAACATTTTATAACATGAACTCTGCAGCTGTTTAAGAGTTGAAAACAATTAAAATTATCTGATTAAGAAAATGATCAGTTTAATTAAGGGTATAGTTAAATGACTGAGAACTCAGTTGGAATGAAAACCAGAAGACACAGGGGGTCCCCAGGATCGGACTTGAGAACCCCTGCAATAAACCAAACCAGAAATAAACTCAGAAATGTAATTTAGGTTCCTGTCTCAGGGGTGTCCAATCCCGGTCCTGGAGGGTCATTCCACTCCAAGTTTAACAGGTATCATTAGCCACTTCAGGATCTGGATTAAGGTTTAATTGGTTTAATTAAACAACTTAGAGCAGGGTTAGAACAAAGACCACAAGTGGAAGGGCCATCTCTGGACACCCCAACTGTAAATAGTCTCGTTATTTCATATTAGTTTTGGAATTACACTCCAATAATTATGCTTTAATATAAGGTAATACGCACCGTTGTATGGTATAAGAGTCTTTTCTGAGCAGTTTGGGTAGGCAAAAAATGTTGTTCTTTGTTATTATATTTTACAGCTATGTATAACTGACAAAAAATTAATGCTTTGTATACAATTTTCTTTTTCAATCATGTATCCAATAACATGTCTCTCTGCAACACTCTGCCCCTAGAGGATAGAAGAGAGACATCAGCAAGAAATTATATAGAAAACATTTGTATTTCTTCTATCCACTGGCTCAGCGTGTCGCAGGGAAACAGGCTCATTATTACACTGGGGTGGAATAAGAGATAAGGCATGATTGTGAGAGTTATAGTGAGGCTACAGGGGTACTTTAGACTTCGGAGTAAAGGAAAAACAAATCATTTGATTTCCTCTTAAACTTGTCGAGCCTAATTCAGTTTGGTAGCCAAATAAAGTACCTTCCCTGAGTCTATAAAGCTCAGTAACAGTATTTTAATCCAATCAGTAAACTTTATGAATTCCTGCCAAATCACTTTTGGGTTCCCCACAATCTTGGCAACAAAATGGGAGACCAAAAATAGAAGACTCACATGTTAGTTATCAATTACTAATGTAATATTAGTTATCAATTACTAATGTAATGTTAGTTATCAATTACTAATGTACAGAAGCCCCTGTTTGGTGCTGTGAATAATAATAAAAATAAAAAGCTGCTATGCTTCAAATGTTTAGCAAAGCTTGTATTTAAAATTTCTAGTAAGCATGAACAATACTGTATTTGCATATCTTTGTTTGGGATATGTTTGGGGAGTATTTTTTTTAGCAATAATGTACTTTTAATAAGCACTTCCTTTGCATTCTGCTGCATACAAGAGCCTCTCCCTATGTACTTTTCCATACAGCAACATTAAGTGGGCCATTAAGCTTGCAGAGGTGTGAGGGCAGGGCTGGCGTCAACCTGGGAAGCGCCCGGGGTAAGCAGCCACTAGGGCTAGAAACGTTTCACTAAACTAAACTAACCTGTATGCGTGCAGTGCAGTGAAACTTCTCAGTTTCACCTCCCCTTTTTTCTTTTTTCTTTTCCTGCTTGCGTCCTGTTCCCTTAGTCCCGCCTCTTTTCATTCCCTATTGGCTTCCATAGTCTCCAGTTCTTTGTAAAGCCGTAAGCTGTTGGCTGATCTTGACATACAATTATACAAAGGTGTCAATTAAAGACATTCTTAATCAAGTGAAAGAAGCAGAATCAGTTAACTTTGATACCATCCTGCCACTGGAAAATGAAGATGGAAAGTCTTTTGTTAGTTTGACTGATAACTGTTAATTTAGCCAGGCCAAATTCATTACTGTAAATACACTGTCAAATTTTCAATGTAAATGAAAAAAATATTTCTGTAATAACGTGTGTGTTCTGTTTTCTGTTAATTGTGTATTAAGTAGGCTACAGTAAAAAAAAAAAGTGCGCTAAAATCATATGGTTTTAATTAAAAATAATCTTTGACTATTTTCACACTGTCAAGTAATGTTTAAAATGTAGCGGCATTATTTATTTTGTGTTACTGGTAGGCTAAAGTAAAAAGAAGGTGTGCTACAGGTATTAATTTGATTTTACTACTGTACTTTACAGAGTTGTTACAAAAACTTTTAGTCAGACAACTCAGGTCTCTTTTTGTATTAGCACTTTTGAGATATACCTGTGCTGGCCCTGTGGGCACAAAGTGAATAAATGAAACTAAACTAAACTAATAGCTGCTGAATCCCACAGGAATAACACCTGAATATCTTATGCACTTCTTCTGAGTTGTGAAGTCATGCATTTTGATTTTAGACCTGGTAATTTATGTTTGTATCCATGTTTGTAGCAAGGGATGCTGATCACATGTATAAGGCATGCATGCATTCGTTTATTAACACCTCTCACAATCGCTGTTTATGTTTTATACATGTGATCAACATATATCCAGGTGCTATTCCTTTGGTGTTCTGCTGGAATTCATTAGGAATTTGCATCCATTATTTTAAAGTGCTACCTTAACACATGGATAGATCAGGATGCTCTATTTCGATGGCGGTAAGCTTTTACCTGTGACACACACTTAAATAAAGTCACGGACCACTGTAAACAACATCGTTAAACAGAACAATTGCTCTATTAAGTTTCTCCAATCAACTTTTAAACCCAAATCAGCATTCTAGTGACACTGTACTATACACTTATGAATAATTCTGACACATTAAACCAAAAACTAAAAAAAAAATTGCCTTGCAGAATATTTAATGACCCGGCTCAAGTTATATACTGCACTCATAAATTCTGCAGAGCGTGACGTTCACTTTTCCATTAGTTTAAATGTACAGCCATTATGTATATCCAACCATCATCAACAGAATAATGAATAATATGTATGAATCATAATAATCCTGAGGAACAGGCAAAGTATGTATGAGGAAGGTTTAATGCACAAATGTCTGACATAACTCAAAACAGTGAATGTTATTTTTCATGAATATTTAAATATTATGTATTATGTATGTTTATTAAAGCTGTGTTATAGTAGAGAAAAGAAATGTCTTGGGTGTATATATATATATATATATATATATATATATATATATATATATATATATATATATATATATATATAATTTAAACACTGCTCCTCTCCTCATTAACAAAGGAGTGAAATGCTGTTTCATTATGGAAAATGCATTACTTTTTCAAGGATTTGTTACATTAAAAACCTGGAGACCGAGTGAAATTAGTGGAATTTGAATGGGAATAAAACTTGTTTATACTAAATGTTTATCTAATTTTTTACATGCTGTTACTTAATGATGTGCTACTACTACTAATGTATATTATAAAATTTTACTACTTTCAAGAATTGCAAAGTACTACATATCTCGATTTCATTATGCTTGGATAATATTTAAAATATTGGAACTATATCCTGTCATTGTATTGCATGTGAACTGTAGGCTACTGTATTATACTACTACTACTACTATAACTACTACTTCTACTACTACTGTTAGCACCACCTTTTGTTTAGGGGGTGCTAAACCGAATTTGTTCACCGGCTGCCACTGGGCAACTGTTGTAGCCCCCCCTACTGGCACTAAATAGGACTACTACCGGCAGGTTTTGGGCAGTATTTATTATTTTGCCTGAGCAGTATAGAACCAAACAGTTGTTGTAGAATTAGAATAGGATACATGTGCCTCCCAACAAGATGTAACAACTACCTTTGATTTATTAAGTACAAGCTCATTCTCTTTCATTACCATGTGGTCATTGAACTCATAACAACACGACATGGTGTCAGAAGTGATGGAATGGAAAAGAAGAGGACCAAAAGGACGAGAGAATCAGCTAGCAACTCAACGTTACGAACCGGATAGCTGTGAGTAACAAAGCTAAATTAAGCTAGCTAGCGTATCAGCCCTCAAAAAAATAAAGTATATCGATACTTATCTGAATAACTTAGCAGAGTTGAAAATGGAAGATCTACATCCACCGCCAGAACTGTTGACAGGCAATATAGCTGAAAATTGGAAGAGATTCAAATAGCATTTTGAACTACACCTAGCCGCGATTGGTGCTGACAAGAAAAGTGAAAAAATGCAAGCATCAATGTTCTTACATGTCGTGGGGGAAGAGGCTCTGGATGTGTACAATAACTTTGAGTTCGCTGATGGAGAGAGCCTGAAATTGAAAAATATCATGGAAAAATTTGAGCTTACTGTATTCCGCAAAGAAAAGTGACGTTTGAGAGGCCCAGGTTTTTTACATGTGCTCAGAACACCGGGGAATCCATTGATCAGTATGAGACTGAATTAAGAAACCAGAGCAAAACGTGTGAATTCGGCGGGCTGACAGATTCACTGATAAAAGACAGGATTGTGTGTGGCATACCAGACAACAGTTTGAGAGAGAGGCTGCTACGAGAGCAAGACCTTGACTAAGAGAAAGCCATAACGTTGTGTAGGGCTGCAGAGACAATGAAATCACAGGCAAGAGAACTGTTTAATGATGGTAGTTGTGCTGTAGACCCAGTGAGAAAACAAGATATACACAAATCAACAAACAAGAGATGGGCTCTCAGGAGGCTCATGGAAACAACAGACCGCTCACTTGAGGAATGTAGACTGATATACTCAAAGTATAATACATGGCGGCAAGTCCCGACTGATAAATATGAACAATACCACAACATTTCATTGTTGCAATATGTTTTACATGTAATCGGTCAATTTGACCGCTCCTGGTCGGAAAAGGTATGACAGTATTTTATTTCCCTAATTTTTGCAGCTATGAGATTCTTTCTTTGTCAGGGTAATTAGTACATATATTTAGAAAAAGTCAGGAAAGCACAGCTCCATATATGAAACACATGCACTGCAATTTAAAAAAGTTCAATAAATATGGGAGCAAAATTACAAATTTTCAGTATCAGTTGAGTTTGGTAACACAAACTTAATTGGTCTATATTTTGAAGACATCTCTGCAAAGCTGACTTCTGGTGTTGTACTCAGAGCCTGTCCTTTCTTTGTTCCGTTT
The DNA here is from genome assembly GCF_017654505.1 of Polyodon spathula. NCBI lineage: Eukaryota > Metazoa > Chordata > Actinopteri > Acipenseriformes > Polyodontidae > Polyodon > Polyodon spathula. The sequence continues at coordinate 42,046,434 of NC_054544.1, forward strand.
TATATTTTAACACTAGAACTGCCACGGCAGTCAATTTGACGGTTTGAGGATTTCAATTCTGCATGTCTGAAAGTTCGTAAATACATGTATTAAATACACTGATGCTGTTTCAAAGGCAGGATTGCGAAAATAATCGCATTTTGACTGCCTTTTACGGAAAATGTTATGTACAAATATAAACTTATATATATATATATATAGATATATTATATATATTATATATGATATATAGATATATATACTATATATATATATCGAGACTGATGTTATCTCTGCTGGCCCTGGCAGCTATCAATTCCTTAGTTTTTTACAAGGAATGAACCGGGGAAAATATCAATAGGAGAGATTTCATCTTGAAGCTAGCCACAGTGCTTCAGCAGAATCATTTCAATCCGAAAACTGCAAAGCTGCAGATTGCAGCAACTCAACCAAGATTCTCTGCTGCACCGAGTGACCCACGTAGAAAAAACATATGTTGCATTTTAAATTAAAAAAATTATTTGGTTTTTACAGTTTTGTATGTACATATACCTGTTTACACACTAGTTTTTTTTTTTTTTTTTTTAAATGTTTATTTTATTATAGTTTCTCATTTTTTGAAGTAGTGCTTTATATGTGGTAAGTTAGAAAATAAATCATTTTATGTTTTATTGTTCATTTAAATAGGATGTTTTGGCTGTGTAGATGCTTGATATGACATGCTTGATTTACTGTTGTCTGGGTAGATGAAAATCTGTAAGTCAGTACAAGAACACACTATAGTTTATGCAATCGATTTGTCCTCCTGTTTGTCTCTACTAGAGAACAAAAGAAGTACATGAATGTGACAACAGCACGTATAGTAGTTTCTCTTAGTGGTGATTTATAGACCGGCACTAACATTACTTACATTCAATGCTAATACAGGGTAACAAAGTTAATCAGGATTATTTTAGGGTGGCAATATTAGGATCTTCCATTGTTTACATCATTAAAGTAGGGTAAATAAGGCTGACAGTGGAAAAACACTAATAATTTTAGAGACTGTACAACTTGCACCTTCAATATTAGATAGAAGAAGTCTCAGCTGACTGGTCAAACAGCTTGGTATCTTTTGGCCCTCTTTTAATTGTCACACTTCTGTCCCGTATTTGAAGTCACACCTTTCTCTCAGAGACTGGGGCTCTTAATCATCAAAATGGGAATGCCACTTCACTGTGAATTATTGCACATAACTGCAGTAATCTTGAAGACGGACTAGGTGCGGTTTTCTATGGAGACAGTTTGCACAATGCATATAAATATCGCTTTATCCACTGGGGTGAAGCTGGGCTTTGAGATCCAGTAAACTGCAGGCCTGTATTGAGCGTTATGTGTGTTGAATAGCATGGTGCCCTCACTTACAAAAAAACAGAATTTAAATGCCTACAATCTCCTGCCACAATCCTTCTACGCTGAGCTCTTTATTGTTTGTGTAATTCTTTCCAGGTAATTGATCTTGTCAAGATAACTGCACTGCAAAGACAAAACAAAAACAATGACAAAAGATAAAATTACAAACAGAGATTTAGTTAATCCAGGACTTCAGAGAACAGTTTGGCACAGGTCTGAAATATCATAGGGTCCTATGTATTGTTCTAGTTCATATATCATTTTCTGTTTCAGTCATTCCAACTTGGTGGCTTTTTACAGCAGTAAAGTGACTTCATTCAAGCTCTCAAACATGTGTTCTCTTTAAGCAGTTCGTACACCCAGGGGTGGCCAACGTAGACCCTTCCTCTGGTTTCTGTTTCCACCGTGTTCTAAAGTGTTTAATTGAACCAATTAAATCTCCATCCTGACCCAGAAGTAGTTAATAATATAATTTTACCTGTTAAACCTGCAGTGGGATTGTCCTCCAGGACTGTGATTGGACATACCTGGTGTAACCACTTACCTGTCTCTCTGCAACATTGCCCTGAGTGGATGTCAGGAATACCACATTTGTTATGTGTATTATCTCTTACTGATGCATTTCTTACACCCAGTAGGGGTGGAGTGTTACCCAGGAACAGGTTAGTGGTTACAATTTGATGGATCAGCTTAGAAAGAAGACATGTTTGAGAGCTCATGTTGAGCCCAAAACTGTAAAGCATACTGAAAGAGAAAATGTTTAGAAGTACACATGGCTGGTGATTTAGGAAATATACATGGATGTTACTTGTGGCTGCAGATTTTAAAATACTTTTGCTAAACTGCTCAAGTGTCACTGACACACCACAAATATATTGTACAGGCCACTTATAATTAAAACGCCCAGGAAAGCCTGATATAGCTCAAACTGCAATGCCTTTGGAGGTTAACTAATTATATATAAACCAGCAAACTGGGTTACACTTGTGTATGTCTTTGGTTGTAGAGTGTATCCAGGATTTAAACAAGCTGACAAGAAAACCGGGTCAAGCGTTCTTAAACAGATCTCTCCATCTAGATTTTATAAATAGCTCGGGAAAAAAATACTAAATAATGCATTATGTTATCTTTTGACAATTGTGCATGTCCACACAGAAAGAAACTCAAAGGCACTATGTGCAGCAAATAATATACAGATGAAAGCGAATAAATCCTTGCCTGTCTGCTAAAATTATTCATTGCATCCAGGGGTCAAGACAAATGTATAAGTGCAAGCCAACAGCCTGGAAACAGAGTGGTTGAATAAAGGACACCCATAAAATGAGATCTAGTTACTTACAGTGCCTATAGAAAGTCTACCCTCCATTTTCACCTTTTGTTGCCTTATAGCCTGGAACTAAAATACATTAAAATTGTTTTTTTTTTTTTTTTTTTCATTTATCTACACATCCTACCCCACAACTTCCAAGTGAAAAAAATATTCTAGAAATTTGTAGAAAATTAATTAAAAATAAAAACTGAAATAGCTTGGTTGGATAAGTATCCACCCCCTTTGTAATAGCAGTCCTAAATTAGCTCAGGTGTAACCAATCGCCTTCAAAATCACACACCAAGTTAAGTGGCCTCCACCTGTGTTAAATTGTAGTGATTCACATGATTTCAGGATAAATTCAGCAATTCCTGTAGGTTCCCTCTGCTGGGTAGTGCATTTCAAAGGAAAGACTCAACCATGAGCACCAAGGCGGTTTCAAAAGAACTCCGGGACAAAGTTGTTGAAAGGCACAGATCAGAGGATGGGTATAAAAAAATATCAAAGGCCTTGAATATCCCTTGGAGCACAGTCAAGACAATTATTAAGAAGTGGAAGGTGTATGGCACCACCAAGACCCTGCCTAGATCGGACGGTCCCTCCAACTGGATGACCGAGTAAGGAGACTGATCAGAGAGGCTACCAAGAGGCCAATGGCAACTTTATATGAGCTACAGGCTTTTATGGCCAAGACTGGTCAAAGTGTGCATGTGACAGCAATATCCCAAGCACTCCACAAATCTGGCCTGTATGCTAGGGTGGCAAGAAGGAAGCCATTACTCAAGAAAGCCCACCTCGAATCCCATTGAAGTATGCAAAAAAAAAAAAAAAAAAAAAACACTCAGGAGATTCTGTAGCCATGTGGCAAAAAGTTCTGTGGTCTGACGAATGGAACTTTTTGGCCTAAACGCAAAGCATTATGTTTGGCACAAACCTAACACAGCACATCACCCAAAGAACACCATCCCTACTGTGAAGCATGGTGGTCGCAGCATCATGGTATGGGGATGTTTCTCATCAGCAGGGACTTATCAGGATAGAAGGGAAAATGAATGGAGCAAGTACAGAGAAGTCCTTGAGGAAAACCAGCTGCCCTCTACAAGAAAGCAGAAACTGGGATGGAAGTTCACCTTTCAGCATGGCAACGACCCAAAGCACACAGCCAAAGCTACACTGGAGTGGCTAAGGAACAAAAAGGTAAATGTCCCTGAGTGGCCTAGTCAGAGCCCTGAAAGTGCAATCAAAAATGTGTGGCATGACTTGAAGATTGCTGTCCATCAATGCTCCCCAAGGAACTGTATAGAGCTTGAACAGTGTTGTAAAAAAGAATGGTCAAATATTGCCAAATCTAGGTGTGCAAAGTTGGTAGAGACCTATTCCAACAGACTCACAGCTGTAATTGCTGCCAAAGGTGCTTCCACTAACTATTAACTCAGGGGGGTGGAGACTTGTCCAATTATGATCTTTCAGCTTTGTATTTTTACTATATAATTTTTTTATTAATAAAACCTTTTTCCCCCTAACAGTGTGGAATATGGTGTGTAGATCAGTGGAAAAAAATCCTCATTTAAATGCATGAAACTCTAAGGCACTGACACAGCAAAATGTGAAAAAGGTTCAAGGGGGTGTAGACTTTCTATAGGCACTGTATTTTGTAGATATCTTAGTAGGGCACCTGTGCTTTCATAAGCTAATAAAATGACATGTATTAACTCATCAATTGTAATTAAGCTGTCTACAGGGATAACTGGGATATTAGGCCCAACTATTCAAATAGTCTCCGGGATATTAGGCCCAAAATGTGAAGATGAAATCATATGCATTAATAGACACTGTGACGGAGAGCGAATGAATCTGAATCAAAAATCTCCCTCTCGACCGGTGAGGGCACTGTACAACAGGAGCTGCGGGCTTCCTACTGAATGGTTGGGCAGTTCATCCCAGGGACAGTCGGGAGCCGGCCATTCAGGAAGAGGGCAGCGTTACGGTACCTGGAGTCATCGCCCTAGTACGGTGAACGAAGTTTCAGTCATGAATTGGAGGAGACGTGATTGAACTAGCTATCGGAGGGGGCGGGGCTTAGGGTACTTTAGGGGGACGTGACGCCGTAATCGTCTCCTTTGGTGTGGTTAATGGGAGGAGACAAGGACGGAATCTTGAATGAAGTGTGGGCTCATTGAGGAGTATTGTGTTTGTTTTGCCAGACGGCTGATACGAAGCTGGAGCTGCAGCGAGAAGCCCGGACCTGAACGCGCACGAGCACCAGCACTCAGAGCACCGCACCTGCACCAGAGCACCCAGTTTGGAGATGTGTTTTTGTGTTTATTATTTCGGGACTGCAACCCCTTTGTTTTGTAGCTGGTAATACCCATTGCTGGGTAGAACCAGCTTTATTATTTTGGGTCCAGTTTTCGCTGGCAATACCCATTGCTGGGTAGAGCCAGCTTTATTATTTGAAACCCGGTTTAAAAAGGGCATTAAAAGAAACCTGACCGGTAGACTTTGTGTTTGTCCTCTGTTGGAGCACCTCAACTCACCTATACACCGGAGCACTACAAACCACTTTGCCACAGACACACACAAAATTTTAATGTATTAATCTATATACAGCAAGGGGTTACTGCCTGATGTTAATCAACCCTACAAGAAAAAAAAGTGTTAATTTCAGTTACTTTTTATCCTTAACATGCTAATCTGTTTCAGAATATCTGTATTAAACAAGCATCAACTTTATATAGATATGTATCCATATAGTTCAAATCCAATTGCACTGTAGAGATATGGGTCTCCCCTACATGACTTAAACACACAGAAAATTGCTAAAACGACAGAAGTTGGTGGGGGGACTAGACCCCTTTGCCTTGATAACAGGATCCATTGTGTAGTCACTGAATTATAAAAACATTCACTGAAGCTTGCGTTTCCTCTGCCCTCTTGATTGCAGGGTTTACAAAGACAGCAGGTCAAATCGTACAATGTGGTTAGGCTAGGCTAGGATAGCTACAATAATGGAGCTTTTAATAAGATCTCCCTAAGGACACCCAACGGTTCCTATCTAGCAGCATGAAAACATTGTTCAGAATCAAAAACCAATGGCTCACAAGGCAGGATAGAGCTGTGGACATTATTGAGAGACGAAAACAACAAAACCTAAAATCACTCACTTATATACTGTATTCTGCACTGTGCTACTGCTGTGAACTGCTGTGAACTACTGCTAAGTCACCACTTCATAATTCAACTGTAAATACGTAGCTTCAAATGTCTTTTTATTAAATGTTTTACCTTTTCTCACCTTTTTATTATTTGTGCAATTATTTTGAATTACTATAATTTTCTCTTTGTCTGTCTGTGAACTTGTGTTTGGATAATTGGACCTGTCTATAATTGAATATACCTCATTCCCATTCATATCGTGTTACAAAATGGCTTTTCACCTAGAACAAAAGGAGGTAGATGACTGACATCTTTAAAAGGATTTGACAGAATCAACCCTAACCAACTTTAAGCAAAAAGACAGAAACCAGGACCAGATGAGACAGTTGGAAATTCAGACCCAATTTGACAAAGTTTAGAAATCAATCAGCTACTAAGAACTGGATGAGCATAGATGGACTGAATGACCTCCTCTCGTTCATAAACGTTTCTTATACAGAGACAAATTATAATAACTGTAAATTAAGTGAATCTGTGAAATTAGAACAGAATGCTCTATCATTGGTCTTCACAATGGCTTGATTGAGCAACAAAACGTTATTCAGTAAGTTTTGTTTCTACAGTATGCAAAGTCTTGGGTTATTGAATCTGTTTATTTAAAGAAAGTCCCATTATGAATTAATATAAATGCTTGTAGTCTAAAAACACTGTTGGAAAATTTGAAGGCAACATAACCAACTTTTGTTTAATGGTAAACAAGCTATTATAGGCATGAGATGTAGAGATTCTCACTTAGGAATTATTGTCAGTATCCCTCAAGATGCCTTCAAGAACCTTGTGGAGTCTATGTCAAGGCTGTGATCAAGCAAGCAGTGACCCAACCCTATATCAGGTACCGGTGTAGGCAGATATATTCCTCAACAAACTGTGGGGTGTCCATACCAAGTTTCTTTACTTATATCTAAAAATGGTGAAGTATGCAGTGATTGTACAGTGTGTTCCCATGGGACATAATAGGATAGTGTTAATATCAATATTAAAATGAATAGTGTTCTAGGTGGTGTTTTTGTATGAAAGGCAGCCTGCATGCCTTTTCACAACCTCTTCGTATTCAATAGATTATGCTTTCTTTGTAGAAAGCTGGAGCACAGCTGGAACCATCCAACTTTACACCTCCTTGCTGAGTTTCCTCTTCTGACCCGGTACTGGAACACATGCTATAGAGAAGATTAGAGCTGTCTTTGTTTAGTAGTCTCAACAGGTTTAATTTGCTGAGAAATATTGGCGAGACATTAGAGCACCTTTTTTTTCTTCTGCAACACTGCACAGCACACATTCCGTTTTGTAAAAACTGTGTGTATTCTTGTTCCTTTTTTATACTGAACTGTACATTACATAGAAATTGGATGAAATTTAATCTCACTTAGACATTTGGTTCCCACTGACTGATTAGTTTTGTATAGCCACCCAGGTTAAAACCACATATATAGTATCAATCAGTTAATTTGGGTGACATGTTTAATTGTATAAGTATCTATCAAACCGAAACACTTGTGATGTTGATATGTAAACTTTGTGTAAATGCATGTGTCCCTTTCATGACTGCTTAACTGGGTATGAAAACAGAATCTCTTAAACTAATTTGATAATATATAAAAGCTGCATCTCCCTGTTGCAAGTCAGTTTGTCACAATGGGCAAGAAAGCAGATCTAGGCGCTTGGTTGGCGGGTGCTTCCGTGTCAACGACTAAACTTATTACTGATGTTGTATCTCAAGTTATAGCCTCATAAGTGATGAATCTGTGAGCTATTTTTGGAGAACAGGTTTTGCTAAAGATTTCCATCAATATTTAATAATGATTATACAACAGCTGGACTGCTCTCCCATTCTTTTCTATTGAGGTCAGACTGTGTTATTATTCAACAACTGAACTGCAAATAAAGCACGGCTGAGAGATGACACTTATTATTGACCCCTGTTCTAAAACCACTACTTACTGATGAAACTGTTTACTGATGACCATATTAAATGAAAACAATGTGTTACAGTTTATTACCCAGTTAACCAGTACAAAAATAATCCTGCACTGCTACAGAGGACCAGAAACTTACAAATGCAAGCTGTTGACATCTGAATTGACTATGTGCTGCTTTGGTGAAAGTTTGAAATCATGGACTAATGTATTGTGAAATGATCAAAATGATATTTAGGAATATCTAAATCTGGTTCATAAAACCTCCTGCAGCATTTTTTAGTTATTGGTCAAAAATACTGCATAAACTGTGCTTTGCTATAATTGATCATTACTGAAACATTATAACCATGACTTATGGTTAATAAAAAAAGTCCCATGCCATTCTGTAATTATTAAAAGGCAGGGTCTTCATATCAATTCCAATCAGATAAAAAAAGACATAAATGCTTCTAGATATAAACTTGGCGCCATCTTCACTTAAAACAAATCACTGTGAGACTTACCTCATGATGGAATTCTGTCTCTCCTTTATTCAAGCAGAATGCTGTTCTGATTTACATGTATACTTTAGCCCCTCTGAATCTTTGCTCTTCAAATGCTTGTCTTTGTATTTCTTCTGTGTTTTTTTTTTTTTTTTTGTTTCTGCGAAACTAAATCTATTTCACAATCAAAGTTTAGGAGAAACATGAGGCGTTTTCTCAGGTGAGTTGCAGCAGCATAATCTTCTACTGTTGTCTGTGTGAGTGTCTCATTGTCCAGCGATAGGTTTGTCATCTGATATCTCCTGTAATGTGTACAGCTGTAGTCGCCTGGGTGAGTGTCTCATTGTCCAACGATAGGTTTGTCATCTGATAGTTCCTGTAATGTGTACAGCTTCTTATTCTCTGGTATGCTCTGCTATCCCATGAAGGAAATAGTACAGCAGAGAAACCCAATAACCCTTCATTAACTAATCCAGGACCTCTTGAGACTGTGCAAGTGGCATGGCTCCAAGCTGCTTAATATCCCAGGACACACATCCACTCACTGAGACACACACACATGCACTGCCACTTGGACTGACTGTCTTTCACTCACTCCTTGACAGACATGCAGACTAACTGGAGTTTGCAGTTACGTTGCCTATAGCCCCTGCAGTTCACTCCTGTAGAAATGTATTCCCTAAATTTATGAGGTTGCCGTTGCAGTATTTGCAATATTGCAGCTTTCCCAAGCATTTCCCATGGTTATAATATGCATTTAACACAGTTTACCATGGTGTGTTATGTTTTCATTAGTATGCTTCACCATACCTCTTGGGGCTTTACAATGCTTACCAGTGTTTTACCACTCTTTCACTATGGGAAACTTTTACAATGGGAAACTTTTATAAGGGTATGCTAAGGTCATTATTTTGAAAATGTCTTTCCAATTGGTACTCTTTCTTATTACCATGGACCATTCAACTGGTAAAACCTTTTTTTTTTATTGACTCAAAAGTTAAGGATCTCAGCTATCACACTCAGGTACCCAAATGGAATTCACTAAACAAATTAATATCTATCTATCTATCTATCTATCTATCTATCTATACAGTACCGTGCAAAAGTTTTGGGCAGGTGTGAAAAAATGCTGTAAAGTAAGAATGCTTTCAAATATAGACATGTTAATAGATTATATTTATCAATTAACTAAATGCAAAGTGAGTGAACAGAAGAAAAATCTAAATCAAATCCATATTTGGTGTGACCACCCTTTGCCTTCAAAACAGCATCAATTCTTCTAGGTACACTTGCACAAAGTCAGGGATTTTGTAGGCATATAGTCAGGTGTATGATTAAACAATTATACCAAACAGGTGCTAATGATCATCAATTCAGTACGTAGGTTGAAACACTATCATTAACTGAAATAGAAACAGTTGTATAGGAGGAATACAACTGGGTGAGGAACAGCCAAACTCAGGTAACAAGGTGAAGTTGCTGAAGACAGTTTACTGTCAAAAGTCATACACCATGGCAAGACTGAGCACAGCAACAAGACACAAGGTAGTTATACTGCATCAGCAAGGTCTCTCCCAGGCAGAAATTTCAAGGCAGTCAGCAGTTTCCAGATGTGCTGTCCAAGCTCTTTTGAAGAAGCACAAAGAAACGGGCAACGTTGAGGACCGTAGACGCATTGGTGGGCCAAAGAAACTTATTGCAGCAGATGAAAGACACATCATGTTTACTACCCTTCGCAATCGGAAGATGTCCAGCAGTGCCATCAGCTCAGAATTGGCAGAAAACAGCTGGACCCTGGTACACCCATCTACAGTCCGGAGAAGTCTGGTCAGAAGTGGCCTTCATGGAAGACTTGCGGCCAAAAAGCCATAGCTCCGACATGGAAACAAGGCCAAGCGACTCAACTATGCACGAAAACACAGGAACTGGGGTGCAGAAAAATGGCAGCAGGTGCTCAGGACTGATGAGTCAAAATTTGATTTGGCTGTAGCAAAAGGCAGTTTGTTCGCCGAAGGGCTGGAGAGCGGTACACAAATGAGTGTCTGCAGGCAACAGTGAAGCATGGTGGAGATTCCTTGCAAGTTTGGGGCTGCATTTCTGCAAATGGAGTTAGGGATTTGGTCAGAATTAATGGTCTCCTCAATGCTGAGAAGTACAGGCAGACACTTATCCATCATGCAATACCATCAGGGAAGCATCTGATTGGCCCCAAATTTATTCTGCAGCATGACAACGACAGCGAAAGTCATTAAGAACTAGCTTCAGCGTAACGAAGAACAAGGAGTCCTGGAAGTGATGGTATGGCCCCCACAGAGCCCTGATCTCAACATCTTCGAGTCTGTCTGGTATTACATGAAGAGAGAGAAGCAACTGAGGCTGCCTAAATCCACAGAAGAACTGTGGTTAGTTCTCCAAGATGTTTGGGCCAACCTACCTGCCAAGTTCCTTCAAAAACTGTGTGCAAGTGTACCTAGAAGAATTGATGCTGTTTTGAAGGCAACGGGTGGTCACACCAAATATTGATTTGATGTAGATTTTTCTTCTGTTCACTCACTTTGCATTTTGTTAACTGATAAATATAATCTATTAACATGTCTATTTTTGAAAGCATTCTTACTTTTCAGCATTTTTTCACACCTGCCTAAAACTTTTGCACAGTACTGTATATTTATATATATATATATATATATATATATATATATATATATATATATATATATATATATTTATGAATATAACACAAAAAGAAATACACAACAGTAGTGCAATTGAGTGTCTCCTAAGCACTGGAGTAAAAAATACAGCCCCATCTGTTGTAGTTAAAACCCACTCGAATGGTGTAATCAATCCCAATTAAGAAAATGTTACTATAATGAACCCAACATACATCTTTAAGAGATCTGGCGACGGTGTGGGCAATGGCAGTTGTGGAAGTTCTGGTTCATGAAATATGTTGACCATTCTCAAATAGATTTTGCCACAGTAAATTTTACATTTTCATGTTGCATTTATATTTTTGTTCAGTATAGTATTGTCTACAAGGTGCTAGGAATTTCAGAAATTTCAGAAATGCAGAACTCTAGAAAAGTCTAGAAAGTGCTGGATTATAGGTGAACAGTATGAGAATATAAAAAGGGTTAGGCATAGGATGATTGCTGTCATTACCAATAAGTCAATATGGAAAAAAGTAAAGAGCTATCCGATGACCTTAGGCAGAAAATGTATTGCTATAAAGCTGGAGTAGGATACAAGATTTTTATGCATTTGACTATCCGAATTTCAACTATTGTTTCTATTATCAAGAAGTACAAAACTCACAGTCTTGAATTCAAAAATAAATGTTACTTAAGTTTTGTTTTTTATTCTTCATACATCCACGAATAGAAAATATTGTACTCCAAGTCTTAGTTGCAGATTTCAAAGACGTTTTATTCAATTCAGTACAGCAGTTGGGTATTCCATTTTCCCCAAGCACAGGACATAACGTAATCAACAAGACAATGCAATGTTGGGATTTAATATAACTTCTCTTAGACATCACCCCTTATTCCTCAACCTATCAGATCATCATTGACCATGTGGGTCCACTTTCGTTTTATTACCATAAGTGAGTGTAACATCAAAACGTGTTTGATGTTCCACTCAGGAAACCCTGATGTTATAAAGAGAAGGAAGGAAGGAGATTGTTTAAGCTTTTGAAGGTTTTAGCCCCCGAAGTGTTATCTCTGACAAAGCACAGGGTCCCTGTGGTAAAGCTGGCTGTCGGGGTGACATCAGACCAGAGAAGCAGTACAAAAACAGAAGGTACAGGGCTGAAACGGTCGCAGCCGTATATTTATTAAATAAACAAAAGTGACAAAATAAAGACTTTTAAATAATATGCAAAACAAACGGCTCAAGCCAACACAAATAAACACAGTACATCTGTATAACAACTTGGTGATGAACAAATTACAGCTGAACATGCATCATGGTTTTGTTTGTTGTATATAAAAGCTGGTCCTCTTATGTGTGTGGTTTGTATCATGTAATGTGGTTATGTTTTTAATGGTGCAGGATTTGTGAATGCGGGTCACGTGGGTGGTCTTAGCTATATAAAAACAGCAGAAAAAAAAACAAGCTGGTATGCTGCTGGGGGAAAAGCAATCTTTTTTTTTTTTTTTTTTTTTTAAAGGAAAATACTGCTACCCCACCTAAATATGCAATTGTTGTGAAAATTAAAATGCTTCTGTGCTAACTGCGAGTGATTATAGTAGGTTTTTGCTAGTTGGATGGATACCTACTGCAAGCCCCCTTTTCAATACTGCTGGACATTTTGCACTGAATAAAGAAAATGTTTGGTTACTATTATAACCATGGTTCCCCGAAATAGAAATGAAACCATTACCTAATGGCTATTTATCTCCTAAAGACCCAGAACCTGAACAATGTATCAAAGCTGCTCGTCAGAGCCTGTGACGCAGTCATGCCCACCCCAAGCGTACACAGGGATCTTTCCTTCAAGACTGCTGCAATCATTGACGCAGCGACTTTGAAGGTTAATGGTTACATTTCTATTTCAGAGAACCAGGGTTATGTTAATAACCTTACATTCCCTATCAAGTACGAAATGTAACCATTACCTAAATGAATACCAAAGTCGTAGCAAGGCAATTGTGCAGAACGATTGGAATGCTACAAGGCTACGCCAAAGGCTACCTTGCACATTACCATTAGGAACCACAGTAATAAGTAGCTAGGGCTAAAAGATTAAGGGAGAACTCCCCTGTATGTCCTCAGGTCGACCCTGAAGCCACCCTTAACACTCTAGTACCAAAGCCAGGGTTCTGTGACATTCAGTCTATAGTACCTGGTAAAATTATGGGGAGTAACCCACACTGCTGCACTACAAATGTGTGTAACAGATGCACCCTGAAACAAAGCCCACAAAATTGCCACGCCCCACGTTAACTCGCTCACAGGCAGTCTTGACTGTGTCTGTTATCCATTTAGATAGTCTCTGCTTAGATAGGGGTTTACTATGGGACTGTGGGTCTGTGAATCTTAGAGAGTGACTTCAGTAGACAGTCAGTGACTTCAATAATACTGTAACAATCGGTGCCTCAGTCTGCTCAAGTTCCAGTGTCTGTATACAGTACTGTAACAGGGCTGGTGCAGTATACAGTACTGTAACAAAAAACTGCTGTCTCAGTCTGTGCAAGCAGCAACACTGCTGTACAGTAATGTAACAGGGTGGACATAGTATACAGTACTGTAAAATATTATAACAGGGCGAGTCAAGACTTGAACCAAGTCCGCTGGTACTGGATCAGAGATGGTGCCACTGTCTGAACTGAGTACTGGACTGGGCACGGAATGGTAATTAACCAAGACTAAACCGAGCGGTGGTTTGATGCCTTAGCGCCGGTTTGTTACGGTACAGTACCTTTGGTACAGTAGTTTGAATCGAGATGACCGGTCGGTTTACTACAAGTACAGTGCCTGAACACCAGTATGGTATACTTGGTATGGTTTGGTATGGTATTATGCGCAGGAACGGGGTAGGTCTGTGACCTACAGTTATCGCAGAAGCCGTATATAGGGACTCCCACTTATATAGCTTCTGGCAAACTCAAACAGCCTGAAAACTGAGGGAAGCCTGCTGTTAGAGCCCTAACAGCCTTCACAATGGGGCTGCAAGCAATCTAATCTGAAGCGCGTGTCTCTCACTACAGAGCTGCTGAGCCCAGCAGCTGCATTCGTGTTTCTGTTAATAAATAAATAAATAAATAACACATACCATACACAAGAGATTTAAATTACAGTTTAAAATATACAGCTCTGGAAAAAAATTTCAACTTCAAATGAAGCTAAGCAGCCTGTAAGAGAGCACAATTAGCTAACTTAAGTTGTTTGGGTTTGCATTTAATAGTGTTAAATTACACAAAAGCGAGAATATGCAGATAGAAGTAATGTGTTACTTATCTGTCTGTGGCTCTCGGGTGAAAGGAAAAATGATGACAAAATCTGTGTGTGCAGTCCCTATATGCCCTCAGGGGAGGGCAAGACTGCATCACAGGCTCTGATGAGCAGCTTTGATATATTGTTCAGGTTCTGGGTCTTTAGGAGATAAATACCCATCGGGTAATGGCTACATTTCATACTTGACAGGGAACTGCTTTTGAAAAAACTCTCTTTGACTCTTGTATCACAACCCTACGCTCCATATACCCTCTCCCATTTCCTGCTTATAGCATGAGCAGGCCAGTTTTATTGACTATCCACTCAAGTCCAAATGACACTGTCTACATCTAGATCATCTACTTTTCGTACAACAAATATAGCCGTGTTTGTGCCCGAGAAGCAGCAGAAAGCAACAGGTGCTTGCTTATGTACCTCCGATTCCCGTGACTAACTGGGTTGATAACAAACACTATGTTTCTTTCAAGGCCCGAGAACCTGCGTATGCTGTCAAAAACAATGCCGTTTTTATCGGTCAGTTGCTGAGCCAAAATCCACCATCTCTTTTCTTTCTATCAGCCTTTTATTTACACAGAAAGGGTACTTGACCTGATCTGCTTTTGTACGACAGGATAGCAATGTCTTTAGGACAATGACCTTGCATGAAAAGTTTTAAGATGGTCTTAATCACATAATCAGCGATTTCAGTTTGGCTTTTGTTGGTCTGATTTTCAATTACACCTTCAAATGAGTGGGAACTCTTAGACTTATCACACATTTTTTTTAAATGGTTATGCATGTCAACGCCTTTTGTTTTAGCAAACCTACCATCTTTTATTTCTTCCATCAGCTTGAAGATCAATTTGTATATGCTATTGCCACTGCGGACAACCTCAGTGAGATACACTTTAGGATCTTGACGTGTAATAGGGGGCAGCCCGTTTTGAAGAGTGTGACTTGTTTGAAACTCGTCTTGGAAGATCCACAACACTCCATTACAGTTCTTTGTGATGCTTTTCGCTTCCTTGTACCAGTCCTAATCCTCTGTTTGGAAATTCTGGGCTTCATCCACAACAATATGTTTCACGTTGGGAAAGTTGTCCCTCATAAAAATGAACCTTGTCACACAGTAACTGATGTTCTGTTTACTGTATAAAAAAATAATAAATGTGATGAGTATTATGTTTGCAATTTTTTAAGAAGCATGTGTTATAGCAAACACATGCTTTCATTAACGTATATACCTGTATCTGTCATATACACACAGTTATAAACAAAAGTATTGGCATCTGTGACAGGAACAACCCTGGTTCATCTGCGCGCAGCTTAGTAAACTGTAAGATCTGCCCGGGGCTGAGCTTATCGGGACATCCCGATTGTCTGGGGGGCGTGCCAAGGGAGCCTACACCCATTTAAGAATGCAGCAGCACCACAGATCGAGGCTAATGCAGACAGACGCTGACCAAAAGCTTGATTTGTGTACATTAAAGAGGGGGGTTTCACGACCCACACCAGTAACATCCCATGTTACAGCACCCTACACCTAATATAAGATCATTCAAGAAAACATGTTAAATATAAGCATTTAGTGAACATTAGCTACTAATTAATATGACAAAGAATACAATACAACATTTCTGGTAGTTTAATTAAACATAGCAGCAGCTCAAAGTCAGACAAACGCGTGTGTTTTTCTGATAACAAACAAGCTGAAACTCGGAGCAGCTGATTCAAATTCAGCGCCGTTTTGAGACACGGGCGAGGGGAGGAGCCAACAGCACAGCAGAACAACGCAGTTAAACGAGGCAGTCTTCCCAGCGACAGCGTGTGGAAGCGACAGCGAGTGGGAGAAGTACAGGCGTGGAAAAGTACAGAGCAGTTTCGAAGCAGTTTGAAAGCAGGTTGACGGCTGCAGAAGAAACTAAACTTCAAAAAAAAAACCCTCAACATGGTCTTCAAGCCTGTAATCTGTGACACCTGCTTGATGTGGGAAATCCGAGAAAACCCAGCGGAGCTAAACCAAGTGTGCGTAAAGTGCCGCACGATCCAGGATTTGCATAAACTAGTAAGTATGCTAGAAATGGAGCTGGAAGAAGTGAGACAGCAACAGGATCTTGAGGAACTGGCACACCCACAATTCATGGAAGTCTGCATCACCCCTAACAGACTGAAAGCCACCAGGGAGATAGAAGGTCAGAACAGCTGGGTTCAGGTAGGCAGAAGCAGGGAAAAAAAGAAACTTCGTCAAACACCACCACCAGAAATCAAAACAACCAACAGATTTGAGTCACTTCAGAATTGTGATGAGCAGAACCAACAACAAGAGAATGAAAGGAACAACATCCAGGACCCTATTGACAGTGGTGACCAGACAGCAAAAAGAAGGGAGGTCATGATTGTTGGGGACTCCATATTGAGAAACACAGCAAGTTCAGTTCGCAGTTTGGACCCCCTTACTACAACAGTGTGCTGCCTTCCGGGAGCCTCGGTCAAGCACATCACTGAGAACGTGGACAGGCTCCTAGAACGAACAGGAGACGACCCGGTAGTAGTCGTCCACATCGGTACAAACAACATTGGAAGAGACAGACCAAAATCCCTGCAAAATAAATTCAGAGAGCTAGGAAGGAAATTAAAAGAGAAAACCAAAACTGTGGTATTTTCTGGTATACTACCCGCACCTTGCAAAGGACCATATGGACAGCTGGAAATAATTAATCAAAACGAATGGCTGAAGACGTGGTGCACACGGGAAGGCTTCACCTATCTTGATCATTGGACCACATTCTACAACGAGGACTATCTGTATAGACGGGATGGACTGCATTTAAATAACAAGGGAACTAGTCTACTCGGAGAAAAGATCCTCGAGCAGGTTCGGAAGCATTTAAACTAGAAAGGAAGGGGGGAGAAATCAACAAAAAAACAGAAGGGAGACCGCATCAAAACAAGAACAACAACTCAGGTAAGACAACCATTAAATGTATTTATCTAAATGCTAGAAGTATCAGAAACAAAAATTCTAGAACTTGAAGCTACTGCACTAACAGGTAACTATGATGTGATAGGTGTTACAGAAACTTGGTTATCTGAGAGTGATGGGGACGAATATAATATTTGTGGGTATACACTGTATAGGAAAGACAGGCAGGACAGAAGAGGAGGAGGGGTAGCGCTATACATAAGAAACAGTCTTGAAGCCCAGGTGTTAAACCTGGACAAAGAAAATAAAACCGAATCAATATGGGTCAGAATAACAGACAAAAATTCAAAAGGCATAATAATAGGAGCATGCTATAGACCGCCAGATTCAGACGGTGAGCAAAATAATCTGTTATACAATGACATTAGAAATGCGTGTAGCAAAGGAGAAGCCATACTAATGGGGGATTTCAACTTCCCCCAAATAAAATGGGAAAACCCGGTGGGTAGCGCGAAGGATGAAATAGAAATGGTGGAAATGACAAATGACTGCTTCCTAACACAATTTGTGAAGGCACCCACTAGAGGGGAGGCATGCCTTGATTTAGTCTTTTCAAATAACGAAGATAGAATAACTAAAACAGAGGTCAGAGAACCACTGGCAAACTCAGACCACAACATGGTCTCATTTGAAGTGTTTTTTAAATCCCCAAAAGTAAAGACTAAAGTTAAGGTTTACAATTTTAGAAAAGCAAACTATGAAGGCATGAAACAGAGACTAACAGAAGTAGATTGGAGTAAAATAGAGAAAACACCCACAGAAGAAGGATGGTTGTTCTTCAAAAATGTAGTACTAGAGGCGCAAAACAATTACATCCCTAAAGTAGACAAATCTAAATGTAAAACTAAATTGCCAAAATGGTTTAATAGATCAATTTAAAAAAATATTCAGCGAAAAAAGGCACTTTACAGAGCATTAAAAAAGGACCAAAAAGAAAGTACGCAGAAAGAGTACACAGAACTGCAAACGCAAGTCAAAAAGGAAGTTAGAAAGGCCAAGAGAGAAATAGAAATGAACATTGCTAAGGGAGCTAAAACCAATTCCAAAATGTTTTTCCAATATTACAACAGCAAGAGAACATTCAAAGAGGAGATTAAATGTTTAAGAGATACAAATGGCAAAATCGTAGAGGAAGAAAAAAAAATAGCAAATATGTTAAATGATTACTTTTCACAAGTTTTTACAAAGGAAGATACTGACAACATGCCCCACATGTCATCCAGTTCCTATCCAGTTTTAAATAACTTTAGCATAACTGAGGCAGAAGTGTTAAAGGGACTAGGAGCTCTTAAAATAAACAAATCCCCTGGGCCGGATGAGATCCTCCCAGTAGTACTCAAAGAAATGAAAGAAGTAATTTACAAACCGCTAACCAAGATCATGCAGCAGTCTCTTGACACAGGGGTGGTACCGACAGACTGGAAAATTGCAAACGTAATACCGATCCACAAAAAGGGAAACAAAACTGAACCAGGTAACTACAGACCAGTAAGCCTGACTTCTATTATATGCAAACTTATGGAAACTATAATAAGATCCAAAATGGAAAATTACCTATATGGTAACAGGGTACTGGGAGACAGTCAACATGGTTTTAGGAAAGGGAGATCGTGCCTAACTAACTTGCTTGATTTTTTTGAGGATGCAACATCGATAATGGATAATTGCAAAGCATATGACATGGTTTATTTAGATTTCCAGAAAGCTTTTGACAAAGTCCCGCACAAAAGATTAATTCTCAAACTGAACGCAGTTGGGATTCAAGGAAACACATGTACATGGATTAGGGAGTGGTTAACATGTAGAAAACAGAAAGTACTGATTAGAGGAAAAACCTCAGAATGGAGTGTGGTAACCAGCGGTGTACCACAGGGATCAGTATTAGGTCCTCTGCTATTCCTAATCTACATTAATGATTTAGATTCTGGTATAGTAAGCAAACTTGTTAAATTTGCAGACGACACAAAAATAGGAGGAGTGGCAAACACTGTTGCAGCAGCAAAGGTCATTCAAAATGATCTAGACAAGATTCAGAACTGGGCAGACACATGGCAAATGACATTTAATAGAGAAAAGTGTAAGGTACTGCACGCAGGAAATAAAAATGTACATTATAAATATCATATGGGAGATATTGAAATTGGAGAAGGAATCTATGAAAAAGACCTAGGAGTTTTTGTTGACTCAGAAATGTCTTCATCTAGGCAATGTGGGGAAGCTATAAAAAAGGCTAACAAGATGCTCGGATACATTGTGAAAAGTGTTGAATTTAAATCAAGGGAAGTAATGTTAAAACTGTACAATGCACTTGTAAGACCTCATCTTGAATATTGTGTGCAGTTCTGGTCACCTCGCTATAAAAAAGATATTGCTGCTCTAGAAAGAGTGCAAAGAAGAGCGACCAGAATTATTCCGGGCTTAAAAGGCATGTCATATGCAGACAGGCTAAAATAATTGAATCTGTTCAGTCTTGAACAAAGAAGACTACGTGGCGACCTAATTCAAGCATTCAAAATTCTAAAAGGTATTGACAGTGTCGACCCAAGGGACTTTTTCAGCCTGAAAAAAGAAACAAGGGCCAGGGGTCACAAATGGAGTTTAGAAAAAGGGGCATTCAGAACAGAAAATAGGAGACACTTTTTTACACAGAGAATTGTGAGGGTCTGGAATCAACTCCCCAGTAATGTTGTTGAAGCTGACACCCTGGGATCCTTCAAGAAGCTGCTTGATGAGATTTTGGGATCAATAAGCTACTAACAACCAAACGAGCAAGATGGGCCGAATGGCCTCCTCTCGTTTGTAAACTTTCTTATGTTCTTATGTTCTTATGTCGTTGCGCTGTTATGGACAATCGAGCTGGCTCATGACATCCAGTTCACCAACTATATTTATTAATGTGGGGGGCAGACACTCATTGTCTTTGGACACAGATGTGATCTAAAAAAGGACGGGAATTAATTCAGTTACATTTAAGCAGCTCAATTGCTCTTCGTGTTTAACTATAGCATAGTTTTAACGGCAAGGGAATTCTCAAACAGATGCGTTAGTACACTGAACAAAAATATAAAAATGCAGCACGTAAAGTGCTGGTCCCATGTTTCATGAGCTGAAATAAAAGATGTATGTTGCCTTTAATTACTGTTTAAAATAAACTGTGGTTATAGGCATACGTGTACAATAGTTCTTGTTATATTCAAAATATGTACTTATTGCAGCAATGCCAAATAGTATCGCAATGTTATTATTATTATTATTATTATTATTCTGTTTTTTTACTTCAATTTTGATATCACCTGCATTGTATTAGCCAGGGTCACCTAAAGTACAAGTTACGGGTATACGATCATTAAAATACACGGCAATGCCCTTAAAGCATCGAGTTTCGTGTAAATCTGAGGAGGTGGGTGAAAATATTAAAATAGTGACAAAGGTTACAAATAAACCAAAACTTAAAATATGACAGGTAATCACTTAATTTGATAATATGTATTAACAATACGAAGGTGAAATAGCACCCCCTTACTTAAAACAACCTTCATACAAACCAATATAAAAATGGAATGTATTTTTAAATTCACTTTCTTAATCCTGCTAGTGTGCCTTTATTTAATAATAAAACAAGATACAGCACAAACAGCGAGTAAATACTTTATCAACAGCCGTTCTCAAGTAAAATACAGGATGGTATATAGTCGTGTTACCTGAGCTGTAAGTCTCTGTCTGGGTTTTCTGGGATGTACTGGAACTTGCTGGAATAATCTAGAATTTACAGGAACGTCGTGTTTGCGGATTTTTTTTTTTTTTCGTCAAACCTGAATTTTGTGTACCAGTAACTAACGTAGGAAGAAATTTAAAAACAAATAGCATATTTAAAAACAAAATCACAGCTAAACTCACTTTGGTGTGGTAACAATGGCAACTTTACATTTGTTGTTAAAAAAACTTAATATTTCTTCAAAAAACGCCTTTTTTTAGATACTCTTTGTTACACATCAATACTTGAATCACTGTCTTAATTAGTCACCCAGAATACACAGGAACTGATAGTGCGACTCCACCCCCTACGTAAGAATGTGAAATCTGAGATTACTAAAATGGATACCCAATTGCTGATTTGTTTTATATGTCAATATATCATTGTGTCACCCAACACTGACAGTAAAAAGAGACTTATTATTTCAAAACACTATCTTCTTTGCACGCGGGCAGTTATTACAGTCAGCTGTATGAAATAAAACAAACCATATTAAGAGAACATGCTTTTTATTTTCTTTGGTACACAAAATCAAATATTGATACAGTAAATAGACCAGAAAACATCTTGGATAGATAGCACCTGGGCGACCCCTAATGGGTATTTTGGAAATTGCTTCATGTTTTTACTTTATTATTACACCGTGTAACAAATTTATTTTTTGTTCCTGGGTAGTAAGTGTTATTTCCTATTTGCTTATGCCTCAAAAGTATAGAAAATGGCTATTATTCCCCACAAACTTTGCTTTTGTGACCAGGACAGTGATATTTCGAAATATCACTATTTCAATGGGAAAACGGGCAAATGTGTGTCTTTTCGTTCACATAAAGTCAGAAAAAAACAACACATGAATCCAAATTAACATGTATTTATACTAAAGTAATACAAAAATGACTACAAAAGATTTAGAAGTGAGTAGTTTTTCGAGATTTACGATTATACTGTAAATTTCCAAGCAAGCTGAAGCAATGTACATAGAATAATAACCACTAAAATACACGAGACGCTTACAGCGCGAAAAACATAATCATTACGTTAAACATTAAAAACTCTGTTTTGTGAACAAAAAAATCATCCCCAGGGGCATAATGTAAAGGAATTGTAACTGGACACTAAGAGAATCAGTCGGGGAAAATGACTATTCCCTTTTCCTGGCTGTAGCACAGGTTTGAATGGCCACCCAAATCTTAAGAAGCTACATCACTGTCTACATCTAGAGCTTATTGCGTTTCGTATAACACATATAGCTGTGTATGTGCCCAAGAGGCAGCAGTAAGCAACAGATTCTCCCCGATCTCCTGCTGATATTCATGTACAACTGGGTTCATAACAAACACTACGTTTCTTTCTAGACCGGAGAACCTGCGTATGCTGTCAAAAACAATGGAATTTTTATCTGTATCATCTGCTTTAACAAAATTCACCTGCTCTTTTTTCCCTCAACTGTAAAAGCAAAGGTGAATAGTACTTTTCACATTTCTTTTCTGTACAGCAGAGAATCGCAATATCCTTACTACTGTGGCCTTGACTAAAAAGTGTTTGTATTGTCAGAATCACAAAATCAATTATTTCAATTTGGGTTTTTTGGAGAATTTTAAGTTTGCCTGAAAATGTGTGGGCACAATTAGCATCATTACACAATTTTTTCATATGATCCTTCATGCCGACATCTCTTTTAGAGAACCAACTACTTACAATAATTCTCATTTTCTGGATGATAAAATCATGTATTCTGCTGCCATTCCGGACAACCATAGTTAGACAAACTCTAGGACTCTGGTTGTCAAAATGGGGCAGGCTATTATACTCTGTATGACTTGTCTGAAAGTAGTCGAGGAAGATCCAAAACACGCCATTCTTGGAGATATTTTTTGCCTTTTTGTACCAGTCACCTTCATCTTTACGGAAATTCTGGGCTTCATCCACTACAATGTGCTTCACTTTGGAGAAGTCCTCTTTCATAAATGTGCACCTTGTTACACACTGACTGATGTCTTGTTTCCTGAAAAAAGAAGGAATAATCAAGTTCAACATTAAACAAAGTCAGTGACTAAAGCGATTTTAAATTTATAGTGTTATTTTATCTGACAAACTCAAGCCTCTTCCATATTCTCTGTAGCAAAACTTCCCAGTCTCCCATTTATGTACTTACTCCATGAAACATCTTAGAGGCCGATTCTCACATATATAAAGTATCTCTTCAGTTTTGCAATGCAGCGTGATCTTGATTTTTCTCATGAGTTGTGCTGCCATAACCGTCTTCCCAGTTCCAGGTAAACCATGAACAAACACTTTTCTGAAATCTTCAAAGTAGTACTTTGAATGAA
Source organism: Polyodon spathula (assembly GCF_017654505.1). NCBI lineage: Eukaryota > Metazoa > Chordata > Actinopteri > Acipenseriformes > Polyodontidae > Polyodon > Polyodon spathula. The sequence continues at coordinate 42,069,732 of NC_054544.1, forward strand.
GAATTTCAAACTGCTCTGCTGTGAGCAGATTCAGGAACTCACAACCAAGCTGGTCACTCATACATGATCTGAAACTCAGCAAAACAATCACCAAGGAACGGAGCAAGGCTTCAATATCTGGAGAACCATAACTATTTGGGTAATGAACATGAAAATTGAAATCAGAGTGCCTCTTTTCCCTCTCAATTAAAGCCCCCGAGTGACACTCAAGGAGTTTTGGTATTATACAGATCATTTCTGTATATCCTCCAAGATTCACCAGCTTCTGCTTCAACTGAAAAGCTGTTAATCCGGCATGCTTCCACAAATCTGGTTTGTCTTCCTGTATGACTGTGTACAGGGTTGGGGGACTATTTTCTGAGATCAGCAAGGCATCAAACACAACTTCATCATTCTTCTCCTGGTCAAGGTCAATGGCCCAGCTGCGGGACACGATCAGGACTCCTCTGCTTTCTTCTGGCTTCATGATGTTTTCGAGGTTCGCATACTTTGCAAACATTTCTGTGCAAAGAGTCTCTGGTTGACCATTTATATCAGCAGTTTGTACCGCAAAAAGAAAAAAAGTACATATAAAAACTTGTGGACAGAGATATCAGTTTTGGGAAGACAACAGTAACCTAGATTATTGTTGGATAATAATATAACTGACCTGTAGGTTATTTTGTTTTATTTAACATTTTTTAATTAGTAAGGCATGAGTTACAGTACCAGTAGTTTTTCTGTTGTACTGTGCTTGCAGAGAGTGATCAAAATTATGACTTTTTTTTTACACTAATGAAGCCAGGTACCATGATTAGGGATGTGATTTTGTCACGGTAAAAATATGTAAAAATCACAGCAGTCACGGCTAGAAATAGACAATTTCACAGAATGGTCACAGCTAGGTTGACCAGATACCAATAGTGTAAAATCGTGAGGGGAGGTGAGGGAAGGAAAGAAACCTTGTAACTACTGCACAACGTAAGCGATGCAAACTACGTATCTTTCTTCTGTAGACAGGCTTTTTTTTAATTCCTTCGCCTTCCTGTGTGCACTACACTTAGGCAAAAACAAAAACTTAGAGAAACGGAATATAAAAAAAAAATACTCCAAAGCAGTTAACTTTCTTGTTAACTGTTCAGATGACAAGAATGTTTTAATCAGCCTATCAGTGCGTCTGTACTGGCTTTTCTGTGACCTGCTGTACATAGCAGATTTAGGATGCTAAAATCTAGTTTTCAGCATTAAACGTAAAATACCAAAAATGGACGACAAAGTAAAACAAGCAAAGTATACCTCAGCTGAGGATCACAAATAACTGTACATGCAGATAGAGGTCATTGTTTTGCACATCTTGTGATGTGACTTAAAGAAAATACTATCGATCGCTCTAACTTCAGAATCAAATATTAAACAAAAGGCTACTGCAGAGGCTGCTGAACAAAACGTAAAACAAACAACAGCTTTCAGAAAACAAACTGGAAAGTCAGCGCAGACAAAAACAGTATTCCTGTGTTGGTTGTAGCCAGGTTAAATCAGCACTACAAGTACAATCAAGCACAGCTACCTCAGTTCAAACAACCTGCTGTTTACTTTTTAAATGCAGTTAGAATTCCTGGATGGGACAAATAACATGACAACGAATGTGCTGCATATATGGACTTAAAGAATGCCAGATACCTTTGGGTAACCGAGTTTTGGGTCTGTTTCTAATCGATTTCCACATCTGTACAACTTGGCAAAGCTTTGCCTTCCACTTCCAACCAATTCAGTGGATGCAGACGTGCAGTCTCAATGTATGGGCAAGTCCAAACCAGACAGAGAAAGTCAGCAGCAACTGTTGGGAGATGTTGCATGCTTGCCTTTGAACAAATGACAGCACTCTGTTTTAGTAAGGAAGCAAGTACCACTATTTTTAGGCTTTTCTACTGCTCTGAAATATTAGGTGTATTTAATGTTTGAACAGATCCACGAAATGTCTGTGAAATCCTAATTATGATCCGAATGTTAATTTTCTCCCCAGTGCATTCGGTACTTACGTCTTTTTTGCTTTTTAGTGACAGTCTCGTCAATAACACCAGCCATCATGACACTTCAACAGTAAAACCAGACGCACGGGCGCACACACCAAAAAAAGCATGTGACGCATACTGCATCATACGACTGCAGGTTAATATCACTGGATATCCGCATAGATCAAATGCAAACAACTCACTCAAACAACACGCCCTAAACCAGTAGAATATGCTGTTGCACCATGAGACAGTACAGCAGCCACATATATGAAATTTCCTAACAAGAAAATAAAAAAATTCACATTTTATGCCTAGGTTTTCAAACTTTACTCTAAAAAGTATCTCGATCGGGATGTGGGACAAAGCCCCTAATATCGGCAAGATCCCGATTTTATTGGGACGTCTGGTCACCCTAGACAGCTACAAAGATCTGAACTTATGTATATTTATTCATATAACATACTCTACTATTTTAGTATTTGTGCAAAGCAAACATATTTAATGTATTTAATGTATGTTTTCTTTAACACATACTAGTCAAAATATTGATTTATTTTAACACTGTAAATAAACTACAAAGAAAAGTGCTGCTTTAAGCAATGTTTCACTGCCTCCACTTGCCTGTGACTTTCCCTCTCTGAGTCTACTCCAGTTCTCCACCCAGAGCATCCACTGGATGGGCAACCCAAGGAACAGGAGAGCGTAATTTTTATGGAGTCGATCGTCTATACACCTCTAAAGGAGTTACAGTCTTCCACGGCTAAGCTGGGAGACACTGTGCAAACGGCAACAATAGCCCGGGTGCTTCACAAAACTGGCTTTATGGGAGAGTGGCAAAAAGAAAGCCATTGTTGAAAAAAACTCACATTAAATGGCTAGAATTTGCGAGAAGGCATCTGGGAGGCTGAGACCAAGTGGAAGAAGATTCTATGGTCTGATGAGACCAAAATAGAGCTTTTTGCCCTCAACGCTAAGCGTTATGTTTGGCGCAAGCCTAACACCACACATCATACTGAGAACACCATCCCTACTGTGAAGCATGGTGGTAGCAGCATCATGTTATGGGGATGCTTCTCTGCGTCAGGGCCTGGACAGCTCGTGAAGATAGAGGGCAAAATGGATGTAGCAAAGTACAGAGAAATCCTGGAGGAAAACCTGCTGAAGTCTGCAAGAGACCTGGGACTTGGGAGAAGATTCATCTTCCAGCAAGACAATGACCCCAAACATACAGCCAAAGCCACACTGGAGTGGCTTAAAAACAAAAAGGTCAATGTCCTGGAGTGGCCCAGTCAAAGCCCGGACCTCAATCCAATTGAGAATGTGTGGAAAGAGTTGAAAATTGCTTTTCACCAAAGGTCCCCATCCAACTTGACGGAGCTTGAGCAATTTTGCAAAGAAGAATGGGTAAAAATTGCAGTGTCCAGATGTGCAAAGCTGGTAGAGACTCAAATAGACTCATGGCTGCAATTGCTGCCAATGGTGCCTCTACCAAATATTGACTCAGGGGGTGAATACTTAGGCAATCAATCATTTTCTGTTTTGTATTTGTAACTAATTTAGAACAATTTGCAGATTTTATTTTTCACTTTGACATTATAGACTTTTTTGTGTTGATCAGTGGCAAAAACTCCTAATTAAATCAATTTTAGTTCCATGTATTAACACAATAAAATGTGGAAAAGTCCAAGGGGGTGAATACTTTTGAGAGCCACTGTATATACAATACAGGTAAGTACTATAATTGCATCTATTATTAAGCAATGCCTGGTGATGAAGGCTCTACCGTGTAATAGTTGACCACAACTAGTGACGTCCTGAGCCAAAGTCCACGAGAGCGCCTTCAGAGAGGGCACTATCAATATTATAAAAACAATTCTCGTTATTTTCTTGAAAAAACACTTTCAAACCTAGATTTACGTTGAACTTGTAATGACTAGTCAGGTACCCTTCCGCTAAGAAAGGTTTTAAGAAAATACCAGTACCAAAAATGGATCACATACATAATAATAAAAGAAACAGCTTATTAAACAAATTACTTTTTGCTTGTAGTGTCTGAATGGAGCAATATTACTGAAGTGTTCGTGTCTCGGTTTCTTCTTGTTGATGCTGTCTGAGCTCCAGCTGAGCTGACATGCTTACTCTGCAGTTGCTGGTACAGGTTTGGTTGCTTTTGTCGGTGCAAAGTATTGATTAGCTGGTTTTGGTGGTTTATAAAATAAATGTGTGTCTTTGTTTAGTATTTGCTGTCAAATAAATATGAACTGAGCTTTTTGGTTCTTCTGCCATTGTCTACATTTTTGGAAAGGAATACATTTAATTAAAAATATATACTTTTTACATTCCGGTAAACATATTTAGTTATATCTAACAACCAACCATTATTTTATTTCTGAAATACCTCCTAGGGATGGAATCTAGATTCAGAAAGAAACATTAGAGAAGAGGGGCAGTACCTGGGTACAGTGTATTCTGCAGGGCATCCAAACGGGCACTTTCAATCCGTACACTGGTTTACATTGGGGTGGTGCAGCAGACATGCTCAACTCCTTTTCAAAACCCTGGCAAAGCTGATCAATCGCTAGTGAAAGAATTATAGAGTATGTTATTTAATTGGGCACAGGATCATTTAATGAGGTATGGAAAAATGATATTTGTATTTTTTTACAGTTGGGGTTAAAATGAACACATCAAGCCCCCCATGGTTACAACATTGTCTTTATAGTCAATAATTTCAAAGGGTAGGAGTCCACTGAACTAAACAGTGATTTACATCACAACAATGATACTGCGTGTACTGTAGTCTGTATCACTGGTAGGGCTAAGCAATGTCAAAAGGTTACTTTTCACTACAACACACAGTTTATGTATATAATAACACTATGTAACACAATTTTTGTTCCTGGGTAGTAAGTGTTATTACAAAAGATTTAGAAGTGAGTAGTTTTTCGAGATTTACGATTATACTGTAAATTTACAAAATCTAAATCTTTTGTAGTCATTTTTGTATTACTTTAGTATAAATATTTGGATTCATATGTTGTTTTTTTCTGACTTTATGTGAACGAAAAAACACACACTTGCCCGTTCTCCCATTGGAAATAGTGATATCTTGAAATATCACTGTCCTGGTCACAAAAGCAAAGTTTGTGGGGAATAATAGCCATTTTCTATACTTTTGAGGCATAAGCAATTAGGAAATAACACTTACTACCCAGGAACAAAAACAAACAGAAAAAAAAAAAAACATTGTTACACAGTGTAATTGACTAAAGCGCTGTACAAAATGTGAAAAAACTGCGCATTTTCAATTGTTTGTTTTTTTTAAAAAACTGTGTTTAGTAATAAAACACAGCATGATGTTCCCCAAAACATTTCTCTACAGTTTCTGGAATATCAAACAAGGTGAAAAAAACAGTAAGTGAATTTAAACTTTGTGAATATGGCTTCACATTAGGTACATAGCTGTATTCTATGATTTACTCAGTGAAGATCAATGCCATTAATATTAGGCATGCATTGTTATATAACCCTGGAAATATTGCATGAAGTCAGTAACACAAATAGTCTCTGAAAGATGTCTGTGGCAGTGGAGCAGTAACAGCTTTGTAAAATGACCAGCTATAAGGATTATTATTTCTTGTATGAGACCCACAATGAATTATGCTTAACTATATTTATTTATTTTTTACCTGGATCAGTACAGGTCATCACTTCTAACCATTCTCCAGCTTCTATCCTCTATCTCTTTCCCAGCCATCTTCCAGGAATCCGGATTTTCAGAGAAAACCACACAACAGAATGTCTTTATCTCTAAAGCTAGAACATAGCCACAGTGAGCATCAGAGTCACCTAAAACGTTTATGATTTCAATGGAATATTCCAAATTATTCTGTTTTTCAGTGATCAAAGTGAACACTGATTATTTTTCGGAATATTTCTCTTTTGCTCCATTTTTTTCTTCTGCAGGAGTTCTGCAAACTCAGTGGGTACTATCTGTATTGTTGCAGTCCCACACCTTTTGAAAAGGTGAGATGCAACACTGCAGATCCTTGCTTTGGTGCTTCCATCATTAGCAGGTCCAGCGCACCAGGTTTTCACAAAAATTAAGAGACTGATTCACTGCTGCAAAAAAGAAAAGTGGTCCTGTATTGAGGAGGGCTTAACAAGGTCTCTAAATCCTAGTTCTAGATCTTGACCTGTACTTTCTGTTGCACAATTGTAATCTTTATTTTTACTCTTTGCAACTATAATTCCTCCACCTGAGTTTAGCAAAGCACATGCAACTTTCATAAGTGTGTTTTTTTCAGCGTTTTTTTTGTTTCCATCTGACATTTTGTTCCTGAATTTCTCCCCAAGTGTTACTTCTCCGACACCTATCACCACGTCAGGGTAGTCAGTCTCCATCCACACAGGGACACTAGAGCTTGTTGAAACCATCCTGTAGAGAAAAGAAAAATGGTTTCCTTGTTTCAATAACAATTCACATTTGTATAGCACCTTTCACCACAAGGATGCCACAATGCTTCACACACACACAAAAAGATAACTATTAAACCATTCATTAAAAACAGTCCACAACACAGTTGCACACAGTAGCTGACACACAGCCATGAACAGAAACTTGGTTTCTATGTGCAAAGAACTTGTACACGAGTGAATCTGAGCTGCTGTAATAAAGCAAAATACCTCGTGCCTGGTTGGTTAATAATGTGTTTTAATGCTCTTGCCCAAATTGTTTTTCAAATGTCATTAGTAGTGAATACTGTTTCAACTAATGTATCTTATGACTCAATAATTAACAATAAACTTGGTGATGCTCAGTATACTACCTTGGCTTAGAAACCCTACCCGTCCGGACATCTGACAGCAGCTGAGGAAGCATTCAACACCACACTTGGGCAAATACGGGTAGTGGGCACTTGAAAGGGAGGTGGCGGATACTGATGAAAGGGACTGAAGTGCAGCATTAATTTGTTCCCAAAATTACCACTGCCTGATGTCTGCTGTATCCTGCACAAACTCTTGTCGACAAAATGAGGTGTTCAGGAATCAGTGGCTGCCTGTGAGACTGTTTAAAATAAACTGTGGTTATAGGCATACGTGTAAATAGTTCTTGTTATAAAACTTATTGCAGAAATGCCAAATAGTATCGCAATGTTATTATTATTATTATTATTATTATTATTATTCTGTTTTATTACTTCAATTTTGATATCACCTGCATTGTATTAGTCAGGGTCACCTAAAGTACAAGTTACGGGTATACGATCATTAAAATACACGGCAATGCCCTTAAAGCATCGAGTTTCGTGTAAATCTGAGGAGGTGGGTGAAAATATTAAAATAGTGACAAAGGTTACAAATAAACCAAAACTTAAAATATGACAGGTAATCACTTAATTTGATAATATGTATTAACAATACGAAGGTGAAATAGCACCCCCTTACTTAAAACAACCTTCATACAAACCAATATAAAAATGGAATGTATTTTTAAATTCACTTTCTTAATCCTGCTAGTGTGCCTTTATTTAATAATAAAACAAGATACAGCACAAACAGCGAGTAAATACTTTATCAACAGCCGTTCTCAAGTAAAATACAGGATGGTATATAGTCGTGTTACCTGAGCTGTAAGTCTCTGTCTGGGTTTTCTGGGATGTACTGGAACTTGCTGGAATAATCTAGAATTTACAGGAACCTCATGTTTCCGGATTTTTTTTTTTTTTCTCGTCAAACCTGGATGTTGCACGCAGAGCACACCTCTCCTCGGTAGAGCCAAAGATAGACTGAGCTGCATTCAATTGATAATACAGCTACTTCATTACCATTACTCAAAACTAATAACATTCTTACAGTATATATATATATATATATATATATATATATATATATATATATATATATATATATATATAGGTGTGATTGACATATATATACGAGCTGCAAAGACTTAACGTTTAAAAGGAAACTATGACAAAAGAAATTGCCCCTAACAACTCAATAAGAAATAATAATATATTTATAAATAAAATAAACCGTTAAGAGAAAAGCTCTAGATTATAAAAATAAATACCTTTTTTGTGTCAAACACATTACATTAAAAGACCACCGGCTACATTGTAAATAATGGCAACTCAGCCACATAAATGCAATAAACAACAATACAACTGTAGATTAACATACCTAAATTAGATTAAACAAATGCAGTGAATACAATGGAATGAATGGTGATGGGCTTCTCTATGTTGCACGCAGAGCACATCTGACCTGAGGAAAAGTAAAGCGAGCGAGTGCTTACACGTGGGAAGCTAGAGACACCCTGCTAGCATGCACTGAAACTAGCCAGCCTAACATTGCAACACTCGGTAAAAAAAAAAACTCTTAACAAATTACTATTTCATCACAATCAATTCGTCAGCAACACAACAATGCTGGAATACATTCTAACATATTTACATAAAGTTTCGCTTGTTCTAAACGTTTATATTATAGGTACATTGGCGCATACGCAAACACATACCTCTCCTCAGCAGAGCCAAAGACAAACTGAGGAGTAAAAACCGCGCGCTGCTGATTGGATAGTCCCGCAGCCCAGAGCAATACACCACAGAGCAATCGATACTCTCACGGATATGTAAAAATGAAAACTAACGGAAGGATTTAAGTGAAACACATACTGGGCGACCCCTTATTGGTATTTCGGAAATTGCTTCATGTTTTTACTCTATTATTATTATTATTACTATCTTACATTGGTGTTTTAAATTATGTTTAGTAGCGGGAGTTCCAAACAGTGTTAACAGGTTTCAAAGATGGAGTAACAACAATTAGGGACTGTAACCATAATGGACTGCCAAAGGGTGTTTTTTAAAGTAGACGCAGGAGTTAGAGTACTATATCAAATAAAACTGCAAGACACTGCTTCTTGCTGATTTAAATGAACAAATCCCTATTCAGGGGAATAACGTTGTTCAGTAGGGGAGTCTGTTTGGTGTAAATTTGACTGTAAATGCCCACCTCTTCTTGCATTTACTCTTCTGTCCCAAGACTTGTTGCTGGGAGTGTATAGTCCTTCTCAGAGTTTACTCATACTTGCCAAATTCCAACCACTCACTAAGTTATACTCAGTCATGCAGATTCCATGACACTTTCTAATTAATTTGTATACATTAGATATCAGTTAACAACTTTAGCTACTAATATATGCACATAGGCCTAGTAGAAGGCACACAATGTTACATTTGTTGTCCCCCCGCCTCCCCCCAACATATGTTAGATAACACTTTATTAAAGTTCAACACAGAAAACCTAACACAGTTATGGCAGCATTGCATTTCATAAAAAAATAACAGTGTAGATCCAGATCTAATCTTTTCTTTTTTGTTGTTGTTGCAAGCTTGAAACCCAAGAAGCCAAGAGAATCACTTTACATGACAATCACACTGGTTGAAACGCTCGTTTTCAGCGTGGCTCTGGTTCTACTGACCACACCTTTCACTCCACTGCACTGCTTTTACCAGGGGAGACACTGGGGACTCCTGTGGGTTGCTCTATTAATACTGACAGGATGTACTGCTCATTTACGAACTTAGATGGAAATTAAATTGTTGAACAAATGCAAATTTGTGTATCATTTAGATCTTTCATAAAACGGTTTCCTTTATTTAATACAAATGTCAAATAAAAATACAAGTGATTCAAAGTTTATTTAAAAAATAAGAGTTGATTAATATTCAGAATATTAACAGTCTACAGTTTTATCATGCATCACACAATTTTAAACATTTAAAAGACAAAACTGTGAATCTTTCAAACAAAGGTCAGCTCTGCTCTCGTTTTATTATGGAAATTCATAACTTAATTAGACACTTGAAACCGGACTAAAACAGGACATCTACACGATCAAAGATTACTTTGTATTATGCTTGATTTTTTTATTTCAATAAAGTTCTCTGACAATTACATAGTTCCATCTAAGAAAAAAAGGGCTCAATTCTCTTGTTTTCCAAGCAAGCTGAAACAATGTACATAGAATAATAACCACTAAAATACACGAGACGCTTACAGCATAATACATAATTATTACGTTAAACATTAAAAACTCGATATGTTTTGTGAACAAAAAAATCATCCCCAGGGGCATAACGTAAAGGAATTGTAACTGAACACTAAGAGAATCAGTCAGGGAAAATGACTATTCCCTTTTCCTGGTTGTAGCACAGGTTTGAATGGCCACCCAAATCTTAAGAAGCTACATCACTGTCTACATCTAGAGCTTATTGCGTTTCGTATAACACATATAGCTGTGTACGTGCCCGAGAGGCAGCAGTAAGCAACAGATTCTCCCCGATCTCCTGTTGATACTCATGTACAACTGGGTTCAAAACAAACACTATGTTTCTTTCTAGACCGGAGAACCTGCGTATGCTGTCAAAAACAATGGAATTTTTATCTGTATCATCTGCTTTAACAAAATTCACCTGCTCTTTTTTTTTCCTCAACTGTAAAAGCAAAGGTGAATAGTACTTTTCACATTTCTTTTCTGTACAGCAGAGAATCGCAATATCCTTACTACTGTGGCCTTGACTAAAAAGTGTTTGTATTGTCAGAATCACAAAATCAATTATTTCAATTTGGGTTTTTTGGAGAATTTTAAGTTTGCCTGAAAATTTGTGGGCACAATTAGCATCATTACACAATTTTTTCATATGATCCTTCATGCCGACATCTCTTTTAGAGAACCAACTACTTACAATAATTCTCATTTTCTGGATGATAAAATCATGTATTCTGCTGCCATTCCGGACAACCATAGTTAGACAAACTCTAGGACTCTGGTTGTCAAAATGGGGCAGGCTATTATACTCTGTATGACTTGTCTGAAAGTAGTCGAGGAAGATCCAAAACACGCCATTCTTGGAGATATTTTTTGCCTTTTTGTACCAGTCACCTTCATCTATACGGAAATTCTGGGCTTCATCCACTACAATGTGCTTCACTTTGGAGAAGTCCTCTTTCATAAATGTGCACCTTGTTACACACTGACTGATGTCTTGTTTCCTGAAAAAAGAAGGAATAATCAAGTTCAACATCAAACAAAGTCAGTGACTAAAGCGATTTTAAATTTATAGTGTTATTTTATCTGACAAACTCAAGCCTCTTCCATATTCTCTGTAGCAAAACTTCCCAGTCTCCCATTTATGTACTTACTCCATGAAACATCTTAGAGGCCGATTCTCACATATATAAAGTACCTCTTATTTATCTCTAAAATTATATACTGAATAGTAGAGTGTACAAGACATTGTAAGAGAAGTGCTATGATAAAATAGTATGAAACACCACAAGTTTAATTTTGAAAACTGACAACGCCCCAGCTCATGTTATCCAGGCGCAGAACTTTAATTTCTTCACTCACCATCTCGACAGCAAAGCATCGTATAGCGTAAGCTATACTGAAAGAAACGTCTCAAACCCTCTGCTGTTTGGGATTTTTTTGTTTAATGTCCATTCAACCAAAACAAAGTTCAATGTAAACTGTGCAAGCGACAGTTAATGCATCATGGAGGCACAACCAATCCCTGGGGTCACTTGACAAGAATAAGTTCATATTATTTTTTATTTTATTTTTAATAGTAGTAGTATTAAAGTAGTAAAATGTGACTGTGACTGATAACCTGCTTGGAACGGTGACTGTTAAATAAAGCTTTGTTTTGCCAGTAAGCTGCAGATATTTTAATTCGCTGCAATAAGTTGCTGCTGCAATGCCAGCTTACTGAATATATCGCAAGCAGCATCAATCACATGTACATCAACATTGTGTATTTTTATTTACATTATAAAAACATAATTACTGTTCTATATAATGCATTTTTAAACTACATGTGAATGTTTTATTCCATTTGTATGGATTACCTGTAAGCCGTGATCTAGTCGAGGGTATACGCAGGTAAACCCACTTTTAAATTTGGGCAATATAGCGTTTACCCTATTCTCATATAAGGGATATAGAGTTTACTCATTTCTACTCTCCTGTGATATGCAGATCCTGGTTTAAAGACAAGATATTTTAATGATGCTGTGTTGCTGCAGCGCAAGCAGGGGGCATGGCCACTGGACTGCATGTTCTGTTTGTGTATGTGTTCTGTGATTGTTTGTTTATGTTCTGTTAATGTTAGTTTAAGTCTGTCAATTAATCTCAGTTAACTTCTGTGATTAACACTTCTGACTTTTTTTAGATTAACTTTTTTTTTTTTTTATTTAGTAGTCGGCAATTGTTTTTGTTTTTATCATTTTCTCCCAATTTAGAATAGCAGATTACAACTGCACAGACCTCAGATAAAATCAAACTTGAATCAAATTAGGGTCTCAGAGTTGCTGTATCTTGAAGGAGTGTTTTAAATAAAAACAAAAAGGCTACTCAGTCTTTTCATATTTTCTTTAGCACATCATTAATAATGATAGAACCAAGTAATGTACGTACCTCATGAAATGTTTTAGAGGCTGATTCTCACAAATGAAAAGAATCTCTTCAGTTTTGCAATGCAGTGTGATCTTGATTTTTCTCATGAGTTGTGCTGCTATAACCGTCTTCCCCGTTCCAGGTAAACCATGAACAAACACTTTTCTGAAATCTTCAAAGTAGTACTTTGAATGAAGAATTTCAAACTGCTCTGCTGTGAGCAGATTCAGGAACTCACAACCAAGCTGGTCACTCACACATGATCTGAAACTCAGCAAAACAATCACCAAGGAACAGAGCAAGGCTTTAATATCTGGAGAACCATATCTATTTGGGTAATGAACATCAAAATTGAAATCAGAGTGCCTCTTTTCCATCTCAATTAAAGCCCCCGAGTGACACTCAAGGAGTTTTGGTATTACACAGATCATTCCTGTATATCCTCCAAGATTCACCAGCTTCTGCTTCAACTGAAAAGCTGTTAATCTGGCATGCTTCCACAAATCTGGTTTGCCTTCCTGTACGACTGTGTACAGGGTTGGGGGACTATTTTCAGAGATCAGTAAGGCATCAAACACAACTTCATCATTCTTCTCCTGGTCAAGGTCGACGGCCCAGCTGCGGGACACGATCAGGACTCCTCTGCCTCCTTCTGGCTTCATGATGTTTTCGAGGTTCGGATACTTTGTAAACATTTCTGTGCAAAGAGTCTCTGGTCGACCATTTATACCAGCAGTTTGCACTGCAAAAAGAAAGAAATAAAAGTACCATTTGATGGTAAAAACTATGGAGGGAGAGGAACAGCAAGGTTAAACAGTGATCAGATTGCCAGGTCAGTCACAGTAAGATCAGACCGTTTGAGAGAAGTCAAACAAATCCATCAGTGCTAGAAACTCTTTTGTGAGAGGTGCAGTAGAACACTCAATGTGAATGTTGAAATCACCCATGAGTATTGTGCTCGAAAGCAAAAAGTGACCAAAAAATCTGAAAACTCAGTAAGAAAACAAGGATTGCGTTTGGCTGGACGATACACAACAAGGGTGAATAGTGAAGACAAAAAAGTGATCACAAGGTGTTCAAATGAGTGTGCTTTGGAAGAGAGCGCTTTGTTAACTATTGAAGCCACACACCCTTGCACGCCCTGAGGAACGTGGTTTCCCTAGGAAAGAGAATCCAGGTTGCTTCGCTAAGTGGAAAGGTGTCATATTAGTTATGATTATAACAAGCAACCCTTATTTTATTTCTGAAATACCTCCTATGGGTGGAATCTAGATTCAGAGAGAAACATCAGAGAAGAGGGACAGTACCTGGGTACAGTGTATTCTGCAGGGCATCCAAACGGGCACTTCCTTTCAATCCGTACACTGGTTTACATTGGGGTGGTGCAGCAGACATGCTTAGCTCCTTTTCAAAACCCTGGCAAAGCTGATCAATCGCTAATGAAAGAATTATAGAGTATGTTATTTAAATTAGGAACACGATCATTTTAGGCTAATAATGACCAATTAAATCAGGTGTGTTAAACAGATTTTTTAAAAATTATTTTTTTTACAGCTATCAAACTGTGTTTCAGTCATAAAAACTAGGTAAATAGAAATTATTATTAATTAAAACTGTGAATATTGGTTGAAATTGGTACATTGCTGTATTCTCTGATTCTCAGTTAAGATCAATGTCTTTAATTCTATATTAAGCATGCATGTAATCCTGCAAATATTGCATGAAGTCAGTGGCTCAGTCTCTGAATGATGTCTGTGATCTGCAAACAAAATGATAAGTGAATTTATAAGAGCATTTAAGCACCCTTTATGCTTAACTTTAATTATTTTAATGTTTTACCTGGATCAGTACCGGTCATCATTTCTAACCATTCTCCAGCTTCTATCCTCTTTATCTCTATCTTAGCCATCTTCCAAGAATCCGGACTTTCAGAGAAAACCACACAACAGAATTTCTTTATCTCTAGAGCCAGTATAAAGCCACAATGAGCATCAGATTCACCTAAAACGTTTATGATTTCAAGGGAATATTCAAAACGATTCTGTTTTTCACAGTTATCAAAGTGAACACTGATCATTTTTTTGAATGCCTTGTCCACCTCGTTTTGAATGTCACTTTGGGTTTCATCTTTGCCACATCCCACTACCTTCTTTGTTTTATCGTTTACGCCAATAAGTAAAAAGCCTCCATCTGTATTTGCAAATGTTGACATATATTTGGGCAGGTTCTCTGAAAGCCTGGTCCTAAATGACTTTCCTTCAAAACTTTTCAATTCCACATGAATATCTTCACCAAAATCTAAAGTTTCCTCAAGCCTAACATATTCCTTACTGCAAAACAATTTGACTGGGTTTGGCATTTCCACATTCTGATTGGAGCTGGAAAGGAGTGGCCTTTTTGCAGGAGGTTCCTCCTGTCTGTCTCTATTTCTCTTTTGCTCAATTTTTTTCTTCTGCAGGAGTTCTGCAGCCTCAGTGGGTACTATCTGTATTGTTGAAGTCCCACACCTTTTGTAAAGGTGAGATTCAACACTGCAGATCCTTGCTTTGGTGCTTCCATCATTAGCAGGTCCAGCGCACCAGGTTTTCACAAAAATTAAGAGACTGATTCCCTGCTGCAAAAAAGAAAAGTGGTCCTGTATTGAGGAGGGCTTAACAAGCTCTCTAAATCCTTGTTCTAGATCATGACCTATACTTTCTGTTGCATAATTGTAATCTTTATTTTTACTCTTTGCAACTATAATTCCTCCACCTGAGTTTAGTAAAGCACATGCAACTTTCACAAGTGTGTTTTTTTCAGCTTTTCTTTTCTTTCCATCTGACATTTTGTTCCTGCAGTCCTCCCCAAGTGTTACTTCTCCGACACCTATCACCACGTCAGGGTAGTCAGTCTCCATCCACACAGGGGCACTAGAGTTTGTTGAAACCATCCTGTAGAGAAAAAAAAAATGGTTTCCTTGTTTCCCATTTTGGAAAAATGCAGCTTGTGGTAATTGCTACTATTTGACATGATCTGCACTTTGCTTTGGTAGGGTATCTCATCTGTTGGGTCAGTTTTGGTTTCCAACTAAAGTTAGCTGTGAACTGCAAGCCCCGACGCTTTATCCTGTGGACTTTCATTGTATTTAGTAATTGCTTCAAATGCACAAATAGCAATTGTTTGAAGAGATATGTGCTATTTTCTGGAGTAAGTCATGACTATATATAACTGCAAGCCCGACGACTGTGGCTTGTGTTCTCATTGGTTTGGTGACGCTGCCTGTTTGACTTTTTAAAGTACATTCACTACGAATATATGCAAGCACATATATTTCTGTCTACTTTAAACATGTTAAGTGGTTTACATGGGAAATATAGTGGTTGGGAGTGTTCCATATAGACAGTTTTCTTAAAAATATTTTGGTAGTGTGTTTAGAATGTGTACTGTAGGCGGGCATTGGCAAAAAAATAAGTTGCTTTCAGCCTCTTGCAATTTACCGTGAAAAAATAGGCATTTTATTTTCCTTACAGTTTTTCACACTTTTATCAGCGCCGTGTATTTGGTTACTATGGCAACGCGGTCAAACAAACACGAACTTCATGATTGGTGTTTGAGTCATACTACTGTACAACGACCTAGCGAGTCAGTGATATGTATGATGTTATAATCTATTAATAATTTGAAGGTATCTGTGGTTTTAAAATTCACAATTATTTATACGTAGTAAAGCAATACAAGTGCTTGCGTTTTGTCTTTAAGGTTTGCCGTTAACTTTTCTCTTGTGTATACGATTTATGGAAATTGCTTCATTTTCACTTTAAAAGTTTTACATAACTTGAAAAATGTTGCTGAATGTGTCACTCAAGGCTGTTTTAAAAAATTCTATTTTTGTCTGCTTGTTATGTTATTTGTAGCTAACACAATATCTTTCTTTGTTTAGCTGTTAAAATGCAGTGAAAACGAAAGCAGACATATTAAGCCGGAAACGAGGTATTCTCAGCACAGCTAAGATTTTAGTCAGCAGAGCTTAGACAGCAGAGCTTAGCCTGATTTTTAATTTTTTTTGACAGACGCCCTTATGCAGGGCGAGTTACAGAGGTAACGTTATCGTGCATAGTGTGTTTGTTTCGGTGGGTTGTATGCAGTGTGCTTTGTATTTGTAGTGTATACGTGCAACTACTGTTATAAACTGCAAAAAATGTTTGCCTTGCTTCATTCAGCACCATACATTCTCAGTCTTGGCTACTTTGCTCTGCTCAAACCCCTGGGAGATATTTGATGTATTCAGAGTTTTAACTGATTTAGATCATGTTTGCGATGTAAACTATTTCCTGTGACTTTAGACCTTGGGTACTTGCCCGTCCACCCGAAGTTGGGGCACAGCCAAATTTCCATTCCTAGCTACGCCACTGTTAAGAATCATCTCTGCATCGTCTCTGCTTCCTTCACAGCCGAAGCCAGCTTCCCGCAGCTACTTTTCAAAGTTGCGTTGGACTGTGCTGGATCTACACAGATTTTTGAAGGTGGTGCTTCGTGACTTCACGCACCATCCCTCAGAGAACGGGATTCTGTGCAGAACTTCTGCACCTATATTGAATTTCAAAGCTGTTTTTTGTCCTTGAGTGAATTGAATTTCAATTTAAGGTGTGCTGTTTGTTGTTAATTGATTTTTTTTTTAAAAAATAGATGAGTTTACATTATATTATTTAATTTGTGCTACTTTCACCTCTCATAGAACCAAAGCCAACTTGGTTTACTATAAATAAATAAATAACAGTAAAATTCCCAGGTCAGTATTTTTTCAACAGTCTCGGGCAATGCAGTTTCATATATTTTAGCTCAAAGAGCCAGCTGCTCAACCTTTCGATATGTTATACATATCTTTCTCAAGGGTGCATAGAAATAACAGGAAAAAAAAACGATCTTCAGCAATCCCAAATGAAAAAAAAAAAACAACAATAATTAGATGGGTCTCACCTGTATTCCAAAACACGAAGGGCAATAACAGTACATATTTTTAGAGTAAAACTGGCAAAAAAACAGATTTAAACTTTACAAGCTAGTATAAAACAGTACACCAACAAGACCTGCATACCTTAATCTGTATTCTTAATTTTGTTCGTCGGTTTCTTCCTGGATGTAGTTTTGGAAAAATGCACGCAGATCCTAAAACGAATACGCAGTGTTGCCAGGTCAGCGGTTTTCCAGCGGAACTATTTCAAAAAGTACTGCTTTGATTTGTCCATTCAGTGGTTCTGTACGAATTTGTTGACAGTGACGTATGGATGAGTTGTACTGGGGCTTGTAGTTTTTTTTTGTTTTTTTTTTTTGTTGTTTTTTTTTTTAAATCAAATTTATACAAGGTTTCTTTTCTTACGAAAGCTTTTGTTTGTTTTTTTTTTAATGCATAGGCCTACAAGCTATAAATAACAGTTGTATTTTGGGCTATTTTTGAAGTGTTTGGGCAGAAATCTGGCAATCCTCGTCAATACGTCATTTGCTTACCAACGGGCTTAACGACCACGAACCTGGCAACAAGGCGTCACCAGTTAGGTTTTATTCAGAGATGAATTCAGAATAACACATTTTTACTATGTTTCATATAAATGTGTTATCTTGTGATTATTTTATACGGCTGTATTGGGTGGGAATAGCGGATTCGCTGATATGTATTAACATACATTAGTCTTTGGTAAATTAATGACTTGTTATTGCTAATATAATAGTACTGAATGGAGGTAATGTTATTTATTGAAAGTTAATATATTGACCTTCTAGACACGATCGCACAAGGCCGCACATTGGTATATGCTTGTACGCCGCGTAAAATTGTTTAACCCTAAAGAATACATTTACATCCAACTATCATAATTCATTTTTCGTTTTTTCCCCCTCCAATTAGCCAATCCTACTTTTAATTTAACTGTTTGCCCTCAGGCAAGATGGCCACCAGTTTGTTGTCTGGGTACTACGACTAGTATTTCTTTTTATCTATGGAACATGCGCCACAAACAATGATAGCTTCAAGTCCTCTTCAGTTTGAATTAAATTGCATGCCTATCGCTGTACAGCAATTTTCTGCCATGGCGGTGTGGAGGACTAATTCCACCTGATATCACTTCCTGCTTATTTTACACTGGTGCCACACGTCTGCTAGACTGGAAATAAATTATAACAAGGTGAGATTCGCTTTATAAATACTCAAATTAGCAGTCATCCAGTAAGACTTTTTCTAAGTTAGCTTCTTGATGTTTATTATATATACATACACACACACACACACACACACACACGAGAGAGAGAGAGAGAGAGAGAGAGAGAGAGAGAGAGAGAGAGAATATTACATCCTCTTTTCTGTACATATTGTTAATGGGGAAATGGCAGGTCAATAGTCAGTTTTTATTAATTAAATTAAAGGTATAATCAGCTAAATACCCAAGCTGCAAACGCCTAATAAACTAACATTACTTAAAATGTAAAGATACTAGAGGTTGTGGGGTGTTGTAGCATTTACTAAACTGATGTATTAGCCCATAATCTTGATTCTTGCTCATCACTTTTGATGTGACTGTTTTAGAGCCTAGGGCACACCGGTGAGGGCGAGGCCACTGTGTGTGTGTGTGATATATATATATATATATATATATATATATATATATATATATATATATATATATATATATATGCATTATATATTATTTTTTATATATTTCACCATGTTATTGTTTTTTATGATTTTTATTCTTATTCAGCTGGCGATAGAGCCGTGGTCTATGTGTCGTTATTCCTTTATTTAGATTAGGGCGCTTGCAAAAGTTGCTGTAACTTTACATGTGGGACCGGTGTTTTGTTATAGCCATATCGTGCTCAGTAATCTTCCAAGACAACAATAATAATAATAAATAATGATAACCAGTAAACATAGACTAATGGAATAGTTTATCGATAGTTGTTTGTAACAAAGACGGTATTCATGCAGGCTAAACAAAAATGTTAAACATAATAAACAAATTTATTGTAAAATATGCATGTTTATTGTAAAAAGTTTGAATGGAATGCATGTTAAATAGTAATACTGTAGTTTATTTTTGTATAAAATCAATAACTGTTTATTATTTATTCCATGTCTTTCCTGTGCAGGGGTCATTCGTGATTTTGTCTTTGTGAAAGTCAGTCATTTTTTGTACAACCTGTTAGCTATTTGTAATTTGTGTTAAGTATTTTTCCAGTGCCAAAATAAATATGTATGCCTGTGAACAGACTCCCGACTCCCCAGTCTTTCACTGGAAGGAGGTGCTGTGCCATCCGAGATGCAGCCATTCAATGGAAATGAAGAGGAGCCGTTCAGGAGGTATGAGCAGGGAGGCTTTTGCTTACGATGCAGCTTCTGATTCGGCCACTGAAGTTGGCTTCTTATTCGTCCAGCTTCTTATTCGCACCCCACAAATGTAACATAAGTTGAATAAGTAATTGGGGTATTTCAGGGGTAAAATTGCTTTGAGCCGCTTATTGCAAAGTTGATTGTCACAGAGGGGGAACCCCTCTACGTTACCCTTGTATATTTGTCCCTGCCAAAAATGGATTTTGAT
Source organism: Polyodon spathula (assembly GCF_017654505.1). Taxonomy (NCBI): domain Eukaryota; kingdom Metazoa; phylum Chordata; class Actinopteri; order Acipenseriformes; family Polyodontidae; genus Polyodon; species Polyodon spathula. The sequence continues at coordinate 42,089,759 of NC_054544.1, forward strand.
ATGAAATCACTGGGCAAACATGGCACAGATGGCAAGTTGGCATGGGGTTTGTTGCAATATTTCAAAGTAGATATCCAGTGGAAGCCTTGTAAGTGAGCCATACAGTGCTTATAGGAAGTATTCACCCCCCCCCCCCTTGGATGTTTTCAGAGTTTGTTGTGCTACAACCTGAAATCTTGATGCATTTAAATTGGATTTTTTTCCCTTTGAATTACAAAACCTACTCAACACTTTCAAGAGGCAAGGTAATTTTTATTGTGAAACAGCAGTTAATGAGAAAAAAAACTGAAATGTTTTGGTTAGATAAGTATTCACTCCCTTGAGTCAATACTTGGTAGAACCACTTTTGGAAGCAATTACAGCTGTGAGTCTTTTGGGGTAGGTCTCTACCAGGTTTGCATGTCCGGATCGTGCAATATTCTCCCATTCTTCTTGGCAAAATTGTTCAAGCTATGTCAAGTTAGATGGGGATAGTTGGTGGACAGGAATTGTCAAGTCTTGCCACAGATTCTCAATCGGATTCAAGTCCAGGCTTTGACTGGGCCACTCTAGGACATTCACTTTCTTGTTTTTAAGCTTGGAGTCATTGTCCTGATAAAAGGTGAATCTCCGTCCCAGTTTTAGGTCTTTTTGCAGACTGAAGCAGGTTTTCCTCAAGGATTTGCCTATATTTAGCTCCACCCGTTTTGCCCTCTACCCTGACAGGCTTCCCAGTCCCTGCTGTTGAAAAGCATCCCCATATCATGATGCTGCCACCACCAAGCTTCACAGTAGGGATGGTGTTACCTGGGTGATGTGCTGTGTTGGGTTTGCGCCAGACATAACACTTTGCATTTAGGCCAAATAGTTCAATTTTTGTTGCATAAAAATATGCATAAGAACACAGAAATTGGACTATGGAACTATTGGACTATGGAACAATGGTCAAAGGTGCTCTGGACTGTTGATGGATGGACAATGACACCTGTGCCTTCTGCCAATTCTGGACTGTACTTTAGGCTTTTAGAAAGTTCATCTTGCTAGTAAATGCTTTAGTTGTGCACAAATAATTGCAGCTTTATTGTTTCCACCCCATACTACTGTTCTTGAATGTACAGTGTATAAGAAATGGCAATCACACACAATATAAATGGCCAGGAATTGATCCTGTCCCTGACAGGGTATACCTGGATTACAATGCCACCACTCCTGTGGAGCCAGAGGTGATCGAGGCCATCACTGAAGCCCTGAGGGAGGCCTGGGGGAACCCCAGCAGCAGCTACCGCCCAGGTGAGGACTGTGCAGCGCGGGGGCAGGGGGGGCACTTACTGGTCAGGCTCTCTTTTAATAAGCAGAGTGTTTCAGAAACAACTCACCACAGGAACATAACATTGATTACATTGGTCTGGTAAATTGCACAAAGCTTGTGAACTACATTGGTCACTGTTGCATGACTTAGTTTGGCCTATCTAGATACTTTTAATGGAAGACCCAGACTGAGGCACTGCGACCCCTTTGTTCATGACCTGCATACATGAAAATTTAGTCAGTACCATGGTTGGGGTCTGTTCCGGTTCCCTTTTTAAATCAATTCCCAATTACAATTCCCATCCCTTTCCTTTGAAGGACTTGGAATTGATTTTTAGAAGAACTGGAAATGGAATTGGAATTTTAAAAAAAAAGGAATTGATGCCAACCCTGGTCAGTATGTTCATCTCTAAGAATTTTTTTCACCTTTTACAGCAATACAGTGAAGCCATCAATGTTTACCTTTTAATTTGTAGATGGCTCAATTTAAAAAAAAAAAAAAAAAACTGAAATGTGTCTGTTTGAAGAGGGACATTCTTTAGCAGAGAGAACTAATCACTACCTTCTCAGCTTTCTGGCTCTGTCACCCAGAACCCTAAAAGATAACTTTCAACCCTGTTAACTGCGCTGATAATGACATGATCTAAGAGGGAAAACAATTCAGTATCTTCAGTCTAGAAAGAAGAAAGGCAATAGACTTGATTGAAGTTTATAAAATCGTACATGGTATAGATAAAGTTAACCCAAAACACTACCTCAAATTTAACACAGAGACTAGAGTGAGAGGGCATCAGTGGAAGCTGCAATATGCTGTTGACTTTGTCAAAATTACCAAATCCCTTGAATGCAGAAGCAAAAAATAAGAAAACATATCATAAGATGATAGCAATATAAATATTATGCAAATTCAGGTGACATTAAGTTCTCTATTCAGTTCTGATTTCCAGGACCATCACTGAACCTTAATACCAAATATTTAAAAAAATAATCCAGTTGAATCACCTAAATATGAAGACCAAAGCATTCTTTTCTCCCTATAAAGTCAATAAGCAACCATGCACACCTCACTAATAGTCTCCTCTTTTATTCCAGGTCAAAAAGCAAGAGAGATAATTAGCCAATCAAGAGAGAGCATTGCAAAGATGGTGGGAGGGTGCTCTGATGACATTATTTTCATGTCTGGAGGAACAGAGGTGAGAATCTTGTAGCCAGATATGGTTGGATTCCATAAAATAGCCCCTGCAATTAAAGCAGTGATAAGTCAGCCCTGGAATCAATTACCATTGTAATTGTGCAGTTTGTAATTGATCACAATTAGTGTATTATTATTGTAATTTGTAGTTGAACCTTGGCACAGTTGTGTATTTGTAATTAGAATTATATAATTGATCTAGTACAGTTCAATGACACGTTTATTTGTTATTCGATTGTTATTCTATTTTCAGCCACTTTTGGAGACCCCATTTGTTTGAAAAAAAGTTATACAACATATTTCAGTATTTGCACCTGTGATTATTGTTTTGTTATTTAGAATAAATAAATATATTAATGTGTGTAGTTTTTGTAATTGAAATTATAATTACTACATAGTTGTAACTATTTGAACAAAATAGAATTGTAATTATAATTGTAATTGGTGATAACCGACACTGAAAATGTTTAATCAAAAACGCAGGAAGCAACATTTTAGATGTATCTAATGAAACGGGCATCTAATTGTGAGAGAACTTGATACAAATGCTCGTTAGTGCAAGGTCATTAAAGGATCTGAATATAGGTTTTGGGGAACATTATTTTAGTACAGGTCTATAACTTCCATTTATTACGCAGTTCAAAAATGTATTCGGCTAGGCTATTAAGCTTTTGTGCAAAATCAACACTAGCAATAAATTTAACAGAATATTAAAGTCTCATAACTCTTTTTTTAATGTTAGTTTTTCTATTACTAATTTTTTTTTTTTTTTTTTTTTTTTTTTAAGTTAAAAAAAAATCATGTGACTGAATAAGTTTCAGGTTATTACAGAATTTACAGAATTTTCAATTTGTTTCAGGCAAACAATTTTGTCTTCCGCAATGCAGTCAAGTACTTCTGGGATACATACAGGAAGGCAGAGATTACTGGAAAAGAGGAGGTGCCTGTAGAGATGGGCGGGGCCTTGCCCCACATCATCACCTCAAATGTGGAGCATGACTCCATCAGTCTGGTGGCTGAACAACTTGTGAAAGAGGGGAAAGCGGGTAAGACATGTAATCATAATATAAATCATTGTTGAATTCTGTACACACAACATTGGATAGTAAGGCTTGATAAACAGGCGTAAGTGAAGCGCAAGTGTGGTTTGTTAATGTCACCAGAACCCCAACAGAATTGGAGAGCTGAGAGTACAGATTTGAAATAAAATCATTTGTGTCAAGTGAAGGCGAGAGCATTGTAAAAAGCTTATGCATTTCAAACAGCAAGAATCTAAATTTTCTATTCCAAACGCTTTCATTTAGATTTTTTATTTGATTTTATTTTAGTGTTAGAACAAATATACAAATATTGAAACAGTTTGAAATGTTTTGGAAAAATCTCTCTAGATTTTATTCTTTTATATAACAGAATGTGTAAATGAAATACATCATGCAAAGGAAACCAGTGCATAAATGACATCTGAAATCCCAGCACTAATTCTTTGACTTGTATACTGTATTATTGTCATGATGAATTAAGTTATGAAAATGGTCCAGAACAGTTTCATTAATATTAAACTCTATGTAATTCATGAGTTAAGGCTTTGTAACAAGGGCTATGTGTGTTGGTGGGTGTTTATAATACTATCTGATATAGTGTAGTTTTATTATGGTTCTTTACAAAATTGGATATTTATTGGGAACAAAGGTCACATTTTCACAGCTGCAGTAAAATCTGTTTTTTGTTTCTTGTTGTAGAAGTCACATTTGTGCCGGTTTCCAAGGTGACGGCGAGAGTGGAAGTTGAGGATGTGATGTCAGCCATCAGGCCCAACACCTGCCTCATTTCCATAATGCTGGCTAACAACGAAACCGGAGTGCTCATGGTGAGGATTGGTGTTGGACCTGGCAACCGGCCCAGGAACCGAAAGCCAAAATTAAAAACTACAGCGAGTTGCTTTCTGCCTCTCTGTCCTTCTGTCTGAATGCAACACTTCCACTTTGTTTGCGTACCTTTGGGCTGCCTTTGAAAATAAACCTGATATCTTAATCTGGCCTGTGGCATATGTATCTTTTACAAAAAGTGAATTAAACTGTGACCTCTCAATGCCCCATTTATGTAAGTAATAAAAACAACTGTCAAGATGCCCCTAGCACAGGTTGATAGCTTTAATTATCTAGGAATATGCGTTGATCCATCTTTCATTTACAGTAAACTTGTGTACTGTGCATTTTACACAGTGGCACCAATTCTTGGTGCACTTTACAGGAATACATGCTGCTCAGTGCTTTTGCTCCATAATGAATTCTGTAAATATGTAATATCAGGTAACCACTAGACTCACCACTGTACAATGTATGAGAAACCAAACTGGCAACAACCATAAATCACTTGAAAGAACCATGCCAATGTTCTTTATACTATGTAGACATATTTGTATGCTTATTTTACGCATTTTGTAATCGTTTTAAAATAATTAGTATTCTTCTAATATGCAAGAGATGGTGTTTTGTCGTGATATTGTTACAATTGATGTAGTGGATACATTTATATCGGCCATCCCCGAGGACCCTCATGAAAACAAGAAGTTGCATCTGATGATTCTAGCCCGGTGAACAGAATGATCAATATATAAAGCAATAAGCTGCTTCACCTTAGAAATACTTACATGTGTCTCCTGAACAGCCCATAGCAGAGATCAGCCAGAGAGTGCAGGCTCTGTGCGAGATGAGGGGGGCTCCGAGAATCCTCCTGCACACGGATGCGGCGCAGGCCATCGGAAAGCTGCAGGTGGACACGCAGGAGCTGGGGGTGGACTACCTCACCATCGTCGGGCACAAGGCAGGTAACATCCGGTAACATCCAAATTCCGCAATGTTTACAAGAAACGCATTACCTTTGCTGTGTCCGGCATTGTCAGTATTGCAGCAGTAGATTTTTAGACATGTTCCTGACTGTTTTGAATCAACTGGGGAATACATTTCTCCAGATTTATTCTGGGGCATTCTCCAGGAGGAAGTGAATGTCTCTTCTAAACATCATAGTGTAAACTCTAACAAGGGTGCTTTTCTGTTCCAACATTATGCTGCTCATTTCAACCAGAGCACCAGTGTTGTTACAGAACTTGCTGTTTTTCTTTCTCCTGGTTCACGAAGTTGAAAGCAAAAAATTCCAGTGATTTACTTGTTGTGTGAATAAAAATATCAAAACAATGATCATGTTGAAAAATGCATTGCTGCGATATGGACAACACTGGATACAACAAAGGTAAAGTCACGTTTTTCTTGTAAACACTGCATGTGGTTCTGTAACTCTTAAGATAGTATATCTAAATAAAAAGTTGTTTAAAACTACTGCTGTGGTATTGGCTTACCAGCAGGTGGTGCTTTTAGACACAGAAAGGAACTCGGCGACGTGGGAAGGCAGCAGTTATTGTTTTATGTAGTAGAATCCTAAAGTTAAGAACGCAAGGAATGGAGGGTGATCATAAGACTGAAATATCTTTAACCCTAAAAGTTATATTTTCAATTATTTAGTGTGTGTGTGTACTTGGGTTAGAATCACTACTTTTTTTTTTTTTTTTTTTTTTTTTTTTAAATCGAATAGTCAACTAGTCGTCACTAATGTTAGTGTATGTAGCTGCATTTCGAATTTATAATTCCAGTTTAATATTTTGTACTTTATGCTGTCTGACTTCAATACAGTAGTTGCTTTTATATGCTGACAATCTAACATGCACCCCCTCATCCCACCCTTGCAGGGTATTTACAGTAAGTCCTTAATTATCCAAAGTTGCATCTCTGTTATCCGAAAAGCCTACATGCTTCAAACTTACCCTGGAGCACTCTCAGGGAGTGCCAGAAGCTCTGCTTAAACTTGCCTTCTCATATGTTAATGGAGACTCCCTACAAACGGGCCAATTGTGCTAAATTGGAAGATGGCTAATATTTGACCACTAAACACATCTGACTTGACCTCAGTCCTTCAGAAGAAGGTTATTGCATTAACCCACTGAACCACCTCCCCCTATGTCTCTAATTTTCTTCCTGTATTTATTTGTTCCAGTTTTATGCCCCGCGAATCGGAGCCCTGTATGTGAAGGGGCCCGGTGTCACCACACCCGTGCACCCTCTTTTTTTTGGAGGTGGGCAGGAGAGGAACTTCAGACCAGGGTAAGCCAAGCCCCTTTAGTCTGCTGTCTTTTTAAAATATTGACATGAGTCTACCGGGCATTCTGCTAATCGCAAGGAAGCATTATATTATAGTAAGCATTGTGCTAAAGACACAAACCCTCTAAAATCTCTTTCTTTTCTTTTTCTCAGGACAGAGAACACCCCTATGATTGCTGGCCTCGGAAAGGTACTTGAATAATGAATAGCTACCCTTTTAAATGTAACATTGGGAAGAAATTGCCCTGTGGGGGATTTTTTAAAATATATTTTTATGTAATGCAATTGCCAGTTAACTGACTAGGAATGACAAAAGGACACTTCGGTTGGGAATTAGAAAATCGACATTTGCGTGTAATGCAAGAAGTTTAAAGAGCTTGTTGAGGTATGAAAAAGCAGTGTTGTATTCACTCACATATTAGAAAACATAAGAACATTTCCGAACGAGAGGAGACCATTTAACCCATCTGTGCTTGTCCGATTCCTACTAGCTTATTAGTTGTGTTGCTTTTTGTTTTAGTGTTACAGCCTGGCAACCTTTAACATTTTCTCTTTTTCTCTACACTGTTACTGACATATCTTTTTTACAATAACAGTCTTGTGTATCAGATAAGGTTTTAGTTGTGTTTTATGTGTGAAGACCTCAGTCTCACATCGGTCCATGAATCTCTTTCAGGCAGCAGAACTGGTCCACAGAAATCTGGATCGCTATGAGAATGACATGCGTGAGACCTGTGAATATCTGGAGCAGCGTCTGGAGGTAACATTCCACCCTTCATACAGCTGGATCAGGCACCGCATGAATTAGAAATGCATTTCTCTCAGAAGTGGCATGTATAGAAAATTCAACAAAAATGAAAGTGTGTCATTTACCAAATTAATTTATATATGGGCTGATGAAAGTCCTGTCAACAGTAATCTTTAATATGCATATACAAATACTAATGTTCTATAACTGTAATTTCTTTATTGGTATTTGTTACTAATGCCAGATCAAAGATAGATTTAGATCCAAGTTGGAACAATCCCTTGGGTAACTGCCATTAACTCCATTCCTTCCTATATTAATATTGAGGATATTTCAACAGATTTGTTACTCTTATTTTCATCTCCTCTTCCATTTTGTAGGGGTATTGAAAGCTTGTTTGAGGATTTAGGAGTGCCAACATTTTCTTTAGAAGTGCATCACAGATTTTTACTGTCAACGATATAGACAGGCCCTGGAGAACGAGTTGCATTTTGCCCCAGGGAGAGGAGTTCTCCTGTTGATCTTCCAACAGCATCTCCTGATGTTCCTCATTAGCCCCAACTCTCCTCGATGAAATGGCTGCAGGCATATTTTGTGTGCATGTTTTTTTTTTTTTTTTTACCTAGTTCTAGGAATTAAACCCGCTGTTCCATTGACCTGTGCCAGTTGTTTGAGAATGTCATCTATACAGTAACAGTTGCATCATATCTTGTTGCCTTAACACACACCCTGCTTAAGAGAAGCACAAGTTCTCCTGACAGAACAGCATGGCAAAACCAACACACTAACCCAAGTTATAGCTGTTGAATCCCTGTATCCCCAGGAGGTGTTTGGGAAAGAGAAGCTCCATTTCAACAGCCACTTCAGCGGCTCCAAGAGGCTCCCCAACACGTGCAATGTGTCCTTCCTGGGAGTACACTTGCAAGGTACAGTAGTGTGTGAATATCATATATTTGAATGCTGTAACTCAGTACATCATGGGGTCCCCAGTGGTCACCTTGTAAAGACGTGTCGAGTGCAGGGTGAGCAGTGAGGTCAGGAGCATGTTGAATCTTGCTGTGTTGCTGATCTTGACTGTGGGTCACGCAGGGAGCTCTGCATTGGTCTTTGCATTCTCTCCAGCTAGGGAGGAAAACTGGCTGGGGCCGGTTCACTTCCCTGTACTGAAGCAATTGAGAAAATGGTACTGAGAAAATGGTGGTAAAATGATTGAGAGTTTGGGGGGGGGGGGGGGGGGGGCAGCAGTAATTATGCTATCTGGCAATATCCTGTGCAGATGACACCCAGGTTTTCTGAACTTCAGATAATGAATGTAATATTTCATTCTGTAGGTTGTTCTGTTCCATACTGCCCTTCAATTACTGTAACGCCCCTTGTAATAAACTTGAAAGTTCTCTAAGGAACTGCATGTGGTGCCAACCCACATAACATCTGTTAACTGGTCCTCCAGCTACACCACTATGAGGTTTTGCCTGACTTTGGATCGTACTGCACTACTCTAAGTGAGTGAACTGCTTCATAGGCTTTTCTGTATAATCAGTTGTTGGCTTTTAAGTTGTCATCTCTTTGTGTAAAGCTTCATGGGAAGTTCTACATGAAAGGCATATGAAAGCTATAAAAAATCTATTAATCTATTGGTAAATCAAAGTGGCTTGATATAAAAAAAAAAAGATATATTTTGGCAGCTGAATCAGTGAGCAGTACAATGAATCCCAGTTGTGTGCAGTTTTGTGATTGCTCTGATAGCATTACAGCAGCTGGTTCACCTTGAAGGTAACGTACTTGTGTGATTTGTCTTTCAGGGCGCAAGGTTCTGTCTCTCTGTCACAGGCTGCTGGCCAGTGTTGGAGCTGCGTGCCACTCAGACCAAGGGGACAGGTGTGTTTGTTCTTAAAGCTATTTCTCGTGTACTGTCTTCATTTGTGTGATTTTAATACAACGTGTGTAGGGCGTCCCTTATTTTGTATAAGACGTCATTTCAGTTATTGTAACCCAAACTGCATGAAGTGTAATCTCACACATTCTGTTTGTGATAACCTGCAAGGGGGAGTGAATCGGAGATGAGTAGGTTGGATCACAAAAAGAAATAAAAGGTGCTTCGAACTTCTGTAGTTTTCAGTGGACTGTGACTTGTAATACTCTATACAATAAATACATCACACCATATCTACCCCTTTAATCAGAATCAATTTGGAATTTGCCAATACATATTCATGTTAGTATTCCTTAACAAAAAACTGTTTTCCTGGTAATGTTCCCACTCGCTTTGTTTCCAGTCCGTCTCCTATCCTGCTGAACTGTGGCATCCACCCTTCCGTGGCTGCCAATGCCCTGCGTCTGAGCGTGGGGAGAGGGACCACCAAGGCTGACGTGGATGTCGTTATTGAGGACCTGAGAGCGGCAGTCCAGCAACTGGAGGGGCTCGGCTAGCAGGGAGGAGCACCCCACTGTCTCTTTACTGGGAAGATCCAAGGAGAGAGACGGAAATTCATGGAGTCTGGGCAATTCTGATGTGGGACATACTGAAAATGAAAACTCTTTTGAGACACGAAGAGACTTTTAGTGCTAATTCCCTATTGTAGTATTCATTTTGAAAAGGACCTCCTGAACTCTTTGTGACAAACTAGTGCACTGGCACGAGGTGGTAAAAATATAAGATGTTAAGAATGAGAAGGGGCTGTCACATCAAGGCTTGTCCTTTGCTTCCACATCATTGGCCCTGGAGCAGTCTTTAATCTAAATGAATACATCCTGTGAAGTATTTTATCTCTGTTCCCTCACTGCAGCAGTTCTCCACACAGCTCAGGAATATTAACAGTCAGTCTGTGTCCTTCAATCCCACTACCAAGTCAATAGTCTATTTACACCTAGGAACTTGAGAGCAAATGGCGGCAAGCTACTGGCATCTGGAGGGTAAAGGCCTGCCCTGCCGTTGTCCACTTGAGCTCACCAGATACGTGGCTAGTAGGGTCCACTGTAGCGCAATGAAAAGAAACAGTCCCTGACCATTCTCCTTCCTACCCACAGGAAATTTTAGAATTTGGAATGTTTGCCTGTGAGTTCACTGCAAAATAAATCCTCACCATTATATTTATACTTTATAGAAAGAAATTTAAAAAAAGCTTAAATAGTGTTGTTCTTTACCTTTTTTTTTTTTTTTTTCCTCAGATAACAGAATAAATACATTTTTGCTTTTTCTTCTGTGGTAGTCTCCACAGTTTCTAGCTTAAACTAGTTCAATTTCATACACTACAGAAATCAAAAGCTGCAGCGTATCGTGAAATATTCTTCTGCAACAGAGTGGTCTGATTGGTTGTGAGGGTGTATAATATAATCATCTTGTGTAGTTTGGGCGAGAGGAGCTCATAGCGAAATGGGTTCTGACTGCTCAAAATGATGCCTCTGTCACTGGCCTTGATTAAAAGTTATCTAGGACTACTTTATTATTATTAAGCTTTGTGTTTCTTTTAGTGGGAAATAGACTTGATTAAACTATATCTATACCATTCGGGATTTCAGTGAAATAAAATCCTACACTAGGTCAACACTTGAAGGACCGGAGATAAACTGATACCTATGTAAGCCCAACAGCAGTCTTTCTGACAGCTGTATTCAGAACACTGTAAATAGCATAACGAAAGGAAAAAGTCAGATGTGTTTTTTTTTTTTTTTTTTTATTCAGTACGATGCATAAACATCTGAACAACCAAAGTGTGTGTGTGTGTGTGTATGTATGTATGTGTGTATATGTATGTATATATATATGAACATTTTTTACAAATCAAAACAAGAAAATGTAAATAAACATCTAAACAGGCATTGGTTTACAACATACATATTTGTAAAACTGAAAGGATAGCAATACATTTTTTTTTTTTTTACTTTTCAGCAGCAATAGCTTTATTATCAGATACGCAAAAGCAACTGAACAAACTTATAAGAAAACATTTTACAGAAGTGCACAGCACAAGAAGTTATTAAAAAAAAAAAGGATTTTTTTTTTTTTCAACAAAGTGGTATTCCTTTACCTTGAGTCTAAGGCTGTTCACAATCAATACAGAATGCGCTTCTCCACGCCACCTTTCTGCACAGGACACAGCTGCCCGAAGTTTTATTTTTATTGCACTTGCCAACCTGGCATTGGCGTCTCTTGCGGCTGTCAGCGGGGTTGCCAGCTTCAGCTGTGGGTACATGCTTGGCAGTCTCCCTCTGTTCCAAATGCTTCTTGCGAAGTTCCTCTGCTAACTGTAAAATATATTCTCTCCTTGGTAAATTCTTCTCCATGCATTCTTTGTAAAGTACCCAGGAGTTGATGGCTGCTAGGTCCAATACAATGTAAAACACCTGAACAGACCACCGTTGGGAGCCAGCTTTCACAGAATACTTCCTGATCTGATCCAAAACATCAACTCCATATTTTCTTGTGTTGTAAAACACTACAGCCTCTGGTATTTATTTTCCCTAGTCCCAGTGCTAATTGACTGACCAAAACAGCACAGCTGGCAAGCAGACGCCAGCCTTTGAAAAGGCTGATTGGAAAACAATAGACTGTCAGTCATTCACTCAGGCAGAGAGTAGAAACAAATCTAATTACAGCTAAACACATTGCAGACTGGTAAATAAAATAATAAAGTAGAATACTGTTCTGTATAATCACAATACAATTGTTTTCTGTGTGGACGTCAATGTGACTGCTCCAGGGGCTTTTAGGCATAATGTAGTATGCAGTATAGTAGAAAAAGTATTTGACCCCTGTCTGATTTTTTTGACACTGAATGTTATCAGATCTTCAACCAAAATCTAATATTAGATAAAAGGGACCCTGAGGGAACAAATAACACAACATTTTGATACTTATTTCATTTATTTATTAAAGAAAGTTATACAACACCCAATGCCCCCGTGTGAAAAAGTAATCGCCCCCTTAGACTAACTGGTTACACCACCTTTAGCAGCAGTAACTGCAACCAAACACTTCCTGTAGTTATTGATCAGTCTCTCACAGTGCCGTGGAGAACTGCTTCAACTCTGTGATATATGTGGTTTTTCGAGCATAAACTGCTTGTTTCAGGTCCTGCCACAACATCTCTATGGGGTTTAGGTCTGGACTTTGACTAGGCCATTTCAAAACTTTAAATTTCTTGTTCTTCAACCATTCTGATGTAGACTTGCTTGTGTGTTTCGGATCATTGTCTTTCTGCATGACCCAGCTGCGTTTCAGCTTCAGCTCACGGACGGATGGCCTAACATTCTCCTGTAGAATTCTCTGATACAGAGCAGAATTCATGGTTCCTTCAATGATGACAAATCATCCAGGTTCTGTTGCAACAAAGCATCCCCAAATCATGACACTACCACCACCATGCTTGACTGTTGGTATGAGGTTCTTACTGTGGAATGCAGTGTTTGGTTATCGCCAGACATAACGGAGCCCATGTTGGCCAAAAAGTTCCACTTTTGACTCATCTGTCCATAGAACATTGCTCCAGAACTCTTGAGGATCATTCAGGTGCTTTTTGGCAAACTTGAGACAAGCATTCATGATGTTCTTAGTGAGCAGTGGTTTCCGTCTTGCTCTTCTGCCATGAATCCTGTTTTTGCCCAATGTCTTTCTGATGGTGGAGTCATGTACACTGACCTTAGCCGAGGTGAGAGAGGCCTGCAGATCCCTGGATGTTGTTCTAGGGTTCTTTGTGACTTCCTGGACGATTTTAGTCTTTGCTCTTTTAGAGATTTTGGCAGGACAGCCGCTCCTGGAAAGATTCACTACTGTCCCAAACTTTCTCCATTTGGATAATATAGCTCTGATTGTGGTTTGGTGGACCCCCAGAGCCTTAGAAATGGCTTTTTAACCCTTTCCAGACTGATAGACATCAACAACTTTTTTTTTGGGAGGTCTTCAGGAATTTCTTTTGATCGTGGCATGATGTGCCTCTAGAACTTGTGTGCTGACAACTTCACTTTGATGGTAAGGGCCAAAGTTAGTGAGACTTATAATGGGCAGGACTGGCCCAAATCAGGTCTGATTGTTAACCGAAGTATTCAAACAGCTGACCCTAATTATCTCTTTAATTGGGCTAAGTTAACTAAGGGGGCAATAACTTTTTCACACCTGAAGATTGCATGTTTGATTACCTTGCACTCCAAACAAGTGAAAGAAGCACCAACCTTTGTATCCCTCTATATACTACTACAAGCCACAAAAAGATCTGACCAAATTCAATGTGAAAAATGTGCAAAAATGCAGAAAATCAGGCAGGGGGCAAATACTTTTTCACGACAGTGTATCTCCTTTATTTCTGCACTGCCACATTTCATGCTTTGTGAGAACATGCGGACAGAAAGGTACACAAACACACATGCGTAATGTGACAGGTTACCAAGCCTCGCTGTCGATGCGGAATCATTGGAAACTAGTTACTTTTTAAGTTACCAGTTACCAGCTTCGAAGGCCTCCCACTGGGGACTGACGCCCTCCGGTGGTCGGAAGTTGCTCTTGCCAAACGGTGTCTTGGCGGGAGATGAGGGCGGGGAAATGGAGGGTGTGGAGCGTCATCGCGTAAAGGGTCCTCCTCGACGCCGATGGCAAGGGGGTAGAGGAGAACTGCAAGATCCTGCTCAGGTTGTTCTCGAGGGGAGGCCGAGGGGGGGCTTGGGCCTTGGGTTCATTGAGCAGGACAAGAGAGCCGGGGTATGGGGGGGAATTTGCTCTCCAGTCCCAAGGAGCCCCTCGAGATACCTTGCAGAGTCTGGGTGCAACGCTGATTTGCACTCCTGGATCGCTTGGCAGGCCGTCCTGATGGTCCCCAGAACCGCCCTGGTAACCAGCGACTCAGGAATCAGCCACCCTGAATGGTCGCGATCCAGGAGATCCCAGACTCTGGTCACCTTGGCCGAGATCAACAGTCTCCGCACCGAGGGGGACTCCAACGCCTGCACACCTAGGTGGGGGTTGTGCAGCAGGGGCTCCAGAAGGAGTCCTTAGTAGTAGTAGTAGTAGTAGTAGTAGTAAAATGTTGAAATAATACTTTAGTATGTGGTGTCTGATTACAGGACTGACGAATGGTATGTATAGGGTTTCTTAATATAAAATAAAGTTGATTTATATAACAACTATTTTTTATAAGAGCTGCCAATACCAGATTGTTTAATCTGCTGAAAACTTTCAAACAAAAAGCTGGATATCTGATGAATGAATAAATAATTACTGTGTGTTATTTAGTTATTTTCTTTAAAAATGAGCAATACATTAATATAGAAAGTAGTGCATGACTAGTAAATGTATTCCAATACAGTTTTAATATGAGTTCATTCTTAAACATACATTTTTATTTTACAGGTTGTGTGCTAAACAGTCATATATTTTGGTTATCTTTCAGATCCACAAAAAAAGAAAGCACAAATTAATTATTGTAATACCTGCTTCTAGATTGTTATTGTGCACAGAGTATCCCCTCCCTCTTTGGTTGAAATATTTAAATGTGTACAGCAGTCCTTCTCTAATGTCACTAAAGACACTTCTGGCCTGCCTTTCTGACCTTGGCACTGCGACTAATGCCTTTGTATGGCCAGTTTGTATTGTGAGAGGTTGTGGTCTGTGTGAAGACAAAAGGGCTCCCTGATTAATCATTACAAACTACAGAAAGCGAGGACACAAGACACTCGGTATCAGGACTCCGGCAGCCAAGTGTCTCGTTATCTTTATTGCTCATCAACCTTGACCTGCTCCTGGTGCCCCTCCTCTTCTCACGTGACTTCACGTGATGCTTCTCAAGTATCCCCCTGCGGGTGGAGGCAGAAAAACAGATATAGTCATCATCCCCACTGTGAGCAGACAGATAAAAATCCCCTGTGGTAATGGTGCTGCATCCGGCAATACTGGCGTCCAGGGAGGGAAACCTCTTGATCTTGAAAGAGTTGTGTGCCGCTGGGTCTCTGACCCCGGACATCACTGACCCCCTGGGGGCCTCCCCTGTCCACCACGCTGCTCGCTGTGGCCGCCTCGACTGCCTTCGCTTCTTGGTATCCGAGGCGCATCTCCCTGGCAACCTAGAAGCCAGAAATGGGGCTACCCCAGCCCACGACGCTGCTGCCACTGGCCACCTGCCAGAGCTGCAGTGGCTGATCAGCTCTGGGGTCTGCAACTTGGAGGTAAGCAGTGCAGGGCTGCTGAGAAATGAATGGAATAGGCTGAAAGAACTGCATCTTCTTGGCCTAGAACAAAGAAGAATTAGAGGGGACTTGATTGAAGTCTTTAAAATCTTAAAAGTAGCTGACACACCCTAACCAGTACTTTAAGCGAGGCACAAAAGCCATGAGGATGAAATTGAAAATTAAGTGATGATAGACCTGAGACATAGGGCAGGAGGTGCTTTATTACAGAGTGGTAGAGGCACAGAATGGGCTACCTAGTCCTGTTGAATCACTGGGATCCTTTGATCTTAACTATGTCAAGTTCTTAATCAGCTGTGTGGAACTGGCCAAAGCCTAGATGGGCTGAGTGGCCTCCTTGTTCTTATGGTTTTCTTATGGTTTCATCAGTTTGGGATTTGCTTCCTATTTTAGAATATTGACCAGCCTTATTCACAAAAGTTTTTTGATTAGTTCATTTTTTAAGGCTGTTCTCTTGGCTGTTGTTAACTTCTCAACAGTTAAGGAAGGTTTAATGAATGTTGTGTGTGAGTTCTGTATAATTCCTCAGAGATTTTAAATAAGGGGGATTTAATTCCAGCTACGTTCGGAATTAGTGTGCATAATTCTACACAGTTCAGACTTACTGTACCAAACACAGATCACTTCTGTGTACTTGTGGATGGAATTTTAAATAATCTGACCCTCATAAAAGTACCACAGTAAAATAGCAAAATTAAATAAAGCGCAGTGAAAGCACTGTAAAGTAATGAAATGTAAGCATTTTGAAAAGCATGGCAAACTATGGTAAACGATTAGTATAAACATGGGAAAAACATAGTAAAACTGCAAATCTGTGCAAATTTGCAGTGGCAAATTATTAAGGGGTGCCTTACCATTACAATCACCTGCGACTGATGTCTGCTTGAGGGCTAGGTTAAGACCCCCCTCCGAGCTCCTTTTTTCATGTAATAGTTCCACATTATTTGCGCGTGGTTATTAAAAACCAGAAACGAATGGTGAAAATTTTACTGTCAGATAAATGTTTTAGAGGGGGTGATCTTTCAAACCAGGGCTTTACATCTGCGGAATACAGTATATGCAAACTGCATCTCCCTGTTGTTCGGCTATTTCAGTCTATATTGGCAAGATACAGAGCCTGCAGTAACAGGTGCACAGCCAGCGGATGATTCTGCTCTGTATCCATGAGCATTTGCAGAGATCAGACTAGATTTCCATCCTAACTTCCATGAGGGTAGAGGCAGTATGTTGAACCGGGATCTTACTGTCAAACTTAAAAAAATTGAACAGCTTGCTTGATGCTTGTGCTTTAAATTAACTGGGATAAAGTAGAAGTTGAGGAGCATTGTAATTAAAGGTAATGAAAGTATGTGCTCTATTCTATTTCCTCTCCCAGTAATACCAGAATACCTAAAGGTGTTTACAGATGTATCCAAAATAAAATAGTTGCACAAACAAACAAAAAAAAAAGAGATCCTTTTAGCCCCGAATGAAGATAAAGTGGTTTAGTGATCACGGCATGTTAATGATAAGTTTATGAGTGTGTTTAAGGTTTACAGCTGTTTTGAAGTATGCCATGTAATATTTTTTCATGAATGGCACATGGTTGTTTTTGGTATGTTAGTCAAAGTACCACAAAACGAACATGTTTAGCAAAAAGGAATGCTGAAGCTGTGTCTTAGTTTAATGTGGAAAAGTAGGTATTCCAGCATCTAAATGGTTAAGTTCCATACATGAACCCATGAGTTTCCCTTTGAAACTGCACCCCAAAAGTGAGAGATGGTGCCTTTAAACGCATCATTGCACAACACCTTTCATTACGACTCTGGAAACCTTGGATTTCATAACATTGTTGAAAATGTGATAGTCCATTTCTGTTAATTGGCTGAATTCAAGTCAGTGCAGCAGAAGCACTTTGATGGGTTTGTCATATTTTACAGCCATAAACATTAAATTAGTGAACAGAAGTAATACATCTTTTGCACTTCCATTACCTACCTCAAATGTGAAATTTTAGCCATGAGTCTATTTGGATAAGCCTCTATCAGCTTTGCACATCTGAACACTGCAATTTTTGCACATTCTTCTTTGCAGAATTGCTCACGCTCCGTCAAGTTGGATGGGGACCTTTGGTGAACAGCAATTTTAAACTCTTTCCACATATTCTCAATTGGATTGAGGTCCGGGCTTTGACTGGGCCACTCCAGGACATTGACCTTTTTGTTTTAAGCCACTCCAATGTGGCTTTGGCTGTATGTTTGGGGTCATTGTCCTGCTAGAAGGTGAATCTTTTCCCAATTCCCAAGTCTCTTGCAGACTTCAGTAGGTTTTGTTTGTACAGGTTTCTCTGTACTTTGCTGCATCCATTTTGCCCTCTATCTTCACGGGGTTTCCAGGCCCTGACGCAGAGAAGCATCCCCATAGCATGATGCTGCCACCGCCATGGTTCACGGTAGGGATGGTGTTCTCAGAACGATGTGCGATGTTAGGCTTGCGCCAAATATAGTGCTTAGAGTTGAGGCCAAAAAGCTCTATTTTGGTGTCATCAGACCATAGAATCTTATTCCACTTGGTCTCAGTCCCCCACATGCCTTCTGGCAAGCTCTAGCCAAGATTGGATGTGAGTTTTTTTCAACAATGGCTTTCTTTTTGCCACTCTCCCATAAAGGCCAGTTTTGTGAAGCACCCGGGCTATTGTTGCCATATGCACAGTGTCTCCCAGCTCAGCCGTGGAAGACTGTAACTCCTTTAGAGTTGCCATAGGCCTCTTGGTGGCCTCCCTGACTAGTGCCCTTCTCGCCCAGATACTCAGTTTTTGAGGACAGCCTGTTCTAGACAGATTCACAGTTGTGCTGTATTCTCTCCATTTCTTAACAATGGACTTTACTGTGCTCCGGGGGATATTCAATGCCTTGGAAATGTTCTTATATTCTACCCCTGATTGGTGTTTTTGGAGAACCTTATTCCAAATTTGCTTTGAATAACACCGTGTAACAATTCTTTTTTTTTTTTTTTTTTTTTTTTTGTTCCTGGGTAGTAAGTGTTATTTCTTAATTGCTTATGCCTCAAAAGTATAGAAAATGGCTATTATTCCCCACAAACTTTGCTTTTGTGACAAGGACAGTGATATTTTGAAATTTACCTATTTTCCAGAACATTCCAGATAGATTCAGTGCTGAGTAAACTTGAAGTAACTTCTAGAACTTTCCAGTAATATAAATAGTAGTATAAATACAGGGGCCTTAAGCCCACCAGTTCAGTTTAGTTCCAGCTGCCTAAGTGGATACATATCTGCATTTTTCTGGGAGGTCATAGGAGACTTCAAAATGGTAGCATTCCTGATGGGTCTCCAAGGCGGTTTTACCAAGTTTCCCTGCTATCTCTGCCTTTGGGACAGCAGGGACACCAAGGCGCACTACCACAGGCAGGACTGGCCACAGCGGACCGAGTTCTCTGTGGGGAGGAACAACGTCAAGTGGGAGCCACTGGTGATCCCCCGGAAGGTGCTGATGCCACCACTGCACATCAAATTGGGTCTTATGAAACAACTTGTCAGAGCTCTAGATAAGGAGTCGGCAGCCTTCAAGTACCTTCAAGACTTCTCCCTAAGCTGTCTGAGGCAAAGGTCAAAGCCGGTGTCTTCGTCGGACCACAGATAAAGAAGATCCTGGAGTGCAATGAATTCCCCAAGAAGCTCACTAGTAAGGAGAAAGCGGCTTGGAACAGCTTTGTTGCAGTGGTTCGGGGCTTCCTGGGCAATCACAAGGCCGAAAACTATGTGGAGCTGGTTGAGACTCTGGTGAAGAACTACGGCACAATGGGCTGTAGGATGTCCCTCAAGGTCCATATCCTTGATGCTCATCTTGATAAATTCAAGGAGAACATGGGAGCGTACTCAGAGGAGCAAGGCGAGCGCTTCCACCAGGATATACTGGACTTTGAACGCCGCTACCAAGGACAGTATAATGAGAACATGATGGGAGACTACATTTGGGGGCTGATTCGTGAAAGTGATTTACAGTATAATCGTATATCTCGAAAAACTACTTACTTCTAAATCTTTTGTAGTCATTTTTGTATTACTTTAGTATAAATACATGTTAATTTGGATTCATATGTTGTTTTTTTCTGACTTTATGTGAACGAAAAGACACAAATTTGCCCATTTTCTCATTAGAAATAGGTAAATTTCAAAATATCACTGTCCTTGTCACAAAAGCAAAGTTTGTGGGGAATAATAGCCATTTTCTATACTTTTGAGGCATAAGCAATTAGGAAATAACACTTACTACCCAGGAACAAAAATTGTGTTACATAGTGTAATCCTTCATCTTCATGATGTAGTTTTTGTTAGGAAATGTATTAGCCAATTGTGGGACCTCCCAGAGACAGGTGTATTTAACCTGAAATCATATGAAACACCGTAATTGCACACAGGTGGACTCCATTCAACTAATTATGTGACTTCTAAAGACAATTGGTTATACCAGAGCTTATTTAGGTGTGTCATAGCAAAGGGGGTGAATACTTATGCAATCAATTATTTTCTGTTTTATATTTGTAATTAATTTAGAACAATTTGTAGATTTTATTTTTCACTTTGACATTATGGACTTTTTTGTGTTGATCAGTGGCAAAAATTAAATCCATTTAGATTCCATGTTGTAACACAATAAAATGTGAAATAGTCCAAGTGGGATGAATACTTTTGAGAGCCACTGTAATAGTACACAAGTATTTTGTATCTAAAACCTATCTGGTAGTACATGGGGTTAAGGAAGTTCTCAGTTTCTATACCACCTTCTTAGATTAACTGTTTACACTTCCTGGGTCATTTCCCCTCAGCAGTGTCTTCTGGGTCAAAACATGTTACTGGTTGAAAGCATGTTAGTCAATTGGGGAAGCAGCTGATTGGATATTGAAGCCAAAGCACGGATGGAAACAATTTCACCCGTGAGGTGAAATGACTAAGAAGTACAAAACGGTCTAAAAGCATGGCTTGTAAACAGTTTTGTTTAACCTAGTGTAGTATGTGATTTGTTTGGAAAAGACATGTTTGCTATGTTTCTTTCAAAACTGCACATTTGTCACCTATATATGAATGAATGAATGGATGTGGATGGCAGAGACATTTTAAGTTGGCTACAGTTACTTTCTTCTATTGGAAAGTGTCTAGCTAAATACATGTGTGTGAATATTAAATGAATAATATATGAATGGTGAATGTGATGGCATGCTTCAATGGTATGACTTTGTCCTCTCTTACAGGACAGGGACAGTTCGGGGGCGACAGCGATGCACCTGGCCGCTCGGTTTGGTCACACAGAGCTGATGCAGTGGATGGTCCAGGCAGGCGGGGGAGCAGGGATAGAGACGGACTGTGGGGCGCTGCCAGTTCACTACGCCGCCGCTAAGGGGGACCTCACCTGCCTCAAACTCCTAGTCAGCCATGAGCCAGGGTGAGTGATTTAACATCTCTGTATTTAACCCTGAACCAGACAAGCATTGAACTGGGCAAGCATTGCTGAGCTCTTTTGCTTTTCTTAATGTTCTTATGAGTTTGGAACTAAGCTTGTTTTGGCATAGGGATGACAAAGAGCAGTTATAATCCAGCAAGATCTTTCTTAATAGGAATATGACAGCTGTTCACATCCTCATGTACAGTTAATCCTTTGTGTGCAAGCAAAGTTTTCTGTTTTTTAAGCTACATTAGTATTTCAAAGTCAAATGTTGCAAGCAATTTTTATAATTTTTAAATGTGTCACTGCTGATGCAATACAAACTCAATATTTTACTACTGTGCTGTTTTTCTTGCTTTAATTTCCCATTCTTCACATTGCACAATTCACCTCTTTCCCTGTGTAAGCTGTCTGGGCTACAGATCTATCAAGCCAGGACCCCTACTGCTCCTGAGACACTGCTCCCTGCCGGCTCAATGCTGTACAAACTACACGATTATTTAACAGTGCTTTAAGCTTCTTGCTGTCAATCATTTGTAATATTGTTTATTTTTTTACTTTGGTTTTCTGCTTGATACACGTAGCAAAGGGCTTGGGTAATAATAAATGACATGATGTTAATAAACACTTTTACACTGGAAACATATACATGTCTGGGAAAGGTAACTCCAATTTAATCTTCAGAACGCATAGGAAAGAAACGGCACTCCAGTATGTGGACTGTAAAAAGTGGGGTGTGTGGGGCTGAATATAAGTTTTATCATTTGGACCGTACCATATTTTACCCCAGGCTTACTAGCATCTTACAAACAATAAGTAGAATCAAGTGGAGGTAACAGGAATTGAGGAAGAGAAGCATTCCTCAGCTCTGTAAAGTTGAGGTAAGCCCATCCTTGCCGTTGTAGCATCTTATCAATCAAAGTCTGTAGAAACGTTTGCACTCGTCTTTGCACTAACCTGTGTCTATACTTAGACAACGCCTATCGGTGCAACTGCACATTATTTCTCTCTATTTTTATTGTAAGTAGTAATGTTAATAAGGGTGTCTATAAATTGCCCCTTGTTGAAAACCCCAGTTGATTCAATAAAGAATTCAGTAGCGACAGTATTTAGATTTGTCATTGTTTATACCATAATAGAATGTATATCTAAAAACCCTCCATGTGTCCCACTCTTAAGTTATTAAATACCAGAGTGAAAGTGTTTTTAATATATCCTTAACTAACAAATAAAAAAAACAAGCAAAGGACCGAAAGATCTTTAACCCTTAGCGGTCCATTTATTCAGCGCTTGTCAGGTGCGCCAGGTGCAATTTTCACACGCGCTGTTTAAAATACATATTTTTTCAGAGTAAAACAGGTTTAAAAGGCACTGCATAGCAAAAGGACACTCAGTACTGCATCTCCAGCCAAACCCCACCCTTTGTTCACTGTATTTTTCACATACCTCTTAATGTCGTGCATACTGATAAATCCTGATCACTTGTTTTTATCACCAAACTCCTCAATAATGTGATCCAAGTCATTATTTTATTACTATAGCATCTCAAAAAGCTCTGCAAATGTCCGTGATATTTTTTGAGTGCTGGATGCACTTCTTTTGTTTGTGTCCGTGTTATCTCTGTGGTGCAGGGGCTATGGGTATTGCTTAGACACGCGCCTCTGCTTGACGTCTTTTTGATGATGTCGGACCGGGTCCGACATCGGACTGGAAAAGGAAAATTGTAATATAGGACCGCAAAGGCTTAACCCGATGAATGGAAAGCTGCTGAAACAGGTGGCTTTTAAACCCGTGGTTAACGCGTCTCTACTATGTGGAAATTCCTTCTTCTAATTGCTCTCATGACTTTCTTAGCTGAAAAAGCAAAACATGTAGTGAAGGAGAATGTGTATCCATTGACAGTAAACCGTATGGTAGGACCTCAAAGTTATGAAACTATTGCAAACTTTAACACAACTCTCCTTGCTCATTTTACACACATGAATATGAGTTCCCTCGCTCCCGATGTGTACTCAACTCTGAGGCTCTTCTGTAGCAGTAACCTTGTGGACCCATTAACATAAAAACAATTCTGTTGCTATAAGCAGAGTAACATCTACCTTAATGAGTCATCAGCTAGCCTATAATTAGTGCAGTGCTGATTGGGCAGATACATCAAGGTTTTGTTCAGCCTGCCCGATTCCCCGCTGCTGACAGCAGTGTGTCAGGGGTGTGGGTTACAACGAGTAACTCTACCTGCCTGTAAACAGGAGGACAGCATTGGGCGTCAGCTGTACCCTATTGTCTGTGCTGATTGAAAACACCAATATACAAAGTGGGTCTTTGTGAAGGATAGTAATAGGTTGGCCTGGCCTGTGACCTAAGATGGCTGCCATATTGTGGTCATTTTTTGATTTTCAGGATTATTTGGTTTTCCAGTTTGATCATGGATAGTATTACACAAGAAAAATGAATTCTTTAGTGTCAGTAATTTTACAGAGTGGCTGCTGCCACACGTCCAAAAACTCCAATCTCCAGAAACCGAGAGTCTGACGGCCTGTAAAGGAGGACAGCATTGGCCCAGCTGGTCGCTATTTTCTGTGCTTATCGAACACACCAATATGATAAATGGGTCTTGTTTGTGAAGGATAGTGACAGGTTGTTTATGTCATATTTTGATGTGGAATGTCACAGTCTGTACTTCTTGAAATGAGGTATCTTATGTGAAAATGGGCATTTCTATTGAAACATGAATGCAGAATGAAATCTATGAGAAATGGACAGAAATTGACCTTTGCAGTTAATAAGATGTTTGGGGCCCTCCCTCGCTTAGAAACCCCTTGAACAATTACATAGACTATTCTATCACATTACAAGTTTTAGATAACTTACAATGCCTATAGTGATATATATATATATATATATATATATATATATATATATATATATATATATATATATATATATATATATATATATATATATATCTTTTTTTAATTAGGTAAAAATGACCTATTTTTTCTTTTGTGGGCAGTTTTATCCTTGGCTACATCAGCATAATTACTTTGTAAACAACCTGTTACAGTAGGCTGTATTTTCACCACATTAGCTCCAGTCTTTAATTAACCCCTATTTGAAAGGGGAAAAACACTTAATTAATTTCACAAAACTAGAGGCAAACAACTAAGCTATATATGTCTCAAGTAATCTCAACGTGCTTTGTGTTTCATTTTGTAACATTAGCAATGTTCCAAATAATATTTTTCTCCTTTAGGTAATTAAGAATAGAGGAAATGCTTTAAAAATATGGCCCAATGTTCTTACTTCAAGCTCATTGGGGTTGCTTTGAAGGTGTCTTGTCCCACCTCTAACCTCACTTTTTTCATGTATAGAACAGTCGCTGTCTGTTGCCAAGGAATTTGATAGTGGCTAGTCAACATGTCCCAATTCAACATTATGGAGTTTCATTTTACCAAAAGGGGTCGCTGTCGGAGACATTTGATTGGCAGGTTTCTGCTGTTTAGTGAAGTAAAACAGGACAATAAAGACATCTTTGGAACCAGGGTGTGTTTTTTTCATGCATCATCTCTCTGAGCAATTTTGCTTCTCAGATTCCTAAACGGAGACAGTGTCACTCAACCCCCACGCCGAGATCAATAGGAGATTGTTGCAATTAAACAGAGATAAGAGGGACTTGGCTTTAGATAACTGATCCTAGCTCGACAGCTGTCAAGGCATTAAGCAATTATTTAATTTATAATTGATGGCAAGTACTCAGCTGCCACATGCTAGGGGCTGTAAGATCTTTTTTCCATCTTACAGTGTTTTTGTTGCTGCCAAAGGGACACTTTGAACGTCCAATTGTGTTCCCTCACCACAGCAGCTCCAGAGTACTGAAGGGAAGTGGGTATTGTGTGATCCCACAACCAAGCCACTTTACACTGAGGAACTCAGGAGAGCGGATGTGGGCGAGCTACTGGCCTCTGGCTACTGACCTCTTATCCACAGGGGGCGATCGCTCGTCGATATCCACTCTCCAGTTCCTGGGAGGCAATTTGCTTGGCCGTGAGATCTGACACTCGGACCTATCACATTTTTCAATAACAGCGTCTGCTTCTGGAAAGACAGTTGCAGAGGGGGGCAGATATTACAGTTGCATATCCCTAGTGGTCATTTTCAATACTACTTTCCTTCAGAAAATCCAGATCGTAGTAGTATTTTCAGTAGCAGCCCCCATGGCTAAAAATGATCATTAGTTAGTGGGCATTTTACATAATATTTGGAGCACAAACAAAAAATATATTGAATTCAGAACTGCAGTCTGGGTGATGAACCAAGAACAATGGTGTTGCCATCCCAGTGTTAAAATGTGTAATCAAAATCAACATTTACTGCTTCGTACTCAGGGATATTGAAATCATGGAGGGTTTCAATGCCTCAGTGACTCAGATATTCTGAATTGTTGCGTGGTGGGGTATATGTCAGGCCTTGTGTTCTGTCTGCTTTTTGAAAGTTTCACAAACTAGTCACATAGTCTTTCTACTTAACACAGGAACCAGTGCTGTTAAACGTCCTGTAGAATCTAGTGAGATGTGCAGTTCAGTGGACGTTCATTCTGTGTGATCCAGAGTAACGGTGAAAGTCAGTATAGGATCGTTGGATACAGGAAAGGGGACCAGGCAGTTGAAGAACATCATATCTGGGAAGAATTGCCAGTACTCTAGAACACCAATGTAACAATAGTTGTGGGCACCAGTGGGCACCTACCCACTTCTATATGTAATGTGCCTTTGGTAATTCACTTGTTATACTCTAGTGTTAAGGATAGCACAGCAAAATAGCACTGATTCTTGGAATATGTATTTTTTTGTCTCTGCTCCTGAAAACTTTTAATTATCTTAACCGGTTCAAACTTAATTTGCTCCCCTTTGAAGACAAGGATTTATAAGGTGGCATTTTTGCCTACAAGGATCGGCCTAAAATTAAATATTTACTATGGAAGTTGTTTCACCTTTAATGGAAATACCATACGGTATTTTTGCAGTAAAATTATTGTGTCATACTTTGCATTCATTCTTTTGATTTGTTTATGCCACTGCCATCTTTAAACAATATTTTAAACTGATCATATCTCATAATGTTAAAAAACATACTGAAGTCTGCACTAAAAATGACTAGGATAAATGACCTTGCTGTACCAGAAGTACAGCAAGGGACATTCGTTAAATATTACCTGACATTGATGCAAATTAATTACCATGTGCTCATTTTTCATACAGGAAAATCTTGGACCTATGAAATGATGTCTATTTTGTAAGCACCATATACTTTCATGCCCTGCTACTGAATGCTGGCCTGCTGGGTTGAAGTAGTTCAGAGATAGTTCAGCCGTAACGCATTGGGTCTGAGGGCTTGGGATTGAATCCACACTTCTCCTGTCACTCTCTCTTGACCCTGAGTGCAGCTCAAGCACTGAGGCGTTCCCACTGCAAAGCTGCATTGTCAAGGCCAGGTCTCTGACAGGCCCGTGACAGACACCAGCTCCACTTACAGTTTTCCGTTGCCTCTCCATCACCGTCTCCACTTACACAATCACATTCAACACATGCTTCTAATATTGGTTAAAATACAGAGCAGCCTTGCTGGAATTTTGAGTGTAGGATGACTGATGAAGAGAGAAGAATGAAGTGTTTTGGCTAAGAATAGAATGGCCATTGTTAAGATACAGGATGAGTATTAAGTGCTCATTATTAAGTTACAGCATAGTGCTGGAGAGTTGACAATGTGGCAGAGATACATATTGAAGGATAGAAGAGCTTTGTAGAGCTTCAAGGAAATGTTCAATTCCAAAGCTCTGCAGTGAAAGTAAAATGAATTGTTACAATGAATATTGCAGTACAGTATCCAGTAGGTTCCATTTAAAGCTTTGGATTTTGTTGTGTTACTTTTCTTTGTGATGTTTGTCATTATTGTGAATCTGCCATTGTTGTAGATAACAAAATAGTTCCATACATTTTGCACACCCGTTCATTATATAGGTATTAAGAGTGCAGTTTTGAAAGAACCACATTTTTAGCAAATTAGTTTTTATGCTTTTAGACCAATAACCAATCTGCTGCTTCCCTGCATATGCTTTCAGCCAGGAACATGCTCTCACACAAGATACTGCTGAGGAAAAATGACCCAGGAAGTGCAAACAAATGACCAGGGTATAGTCACTGAGAGCTTCTTTTAATCTAAAGCCCCTTCCACACTGGCACACCTACCCAGCTCCCGACCCGGGTTCTGGCTACCTGGGATCACTTTAAAAAAAAAACTGAAAATTGAAACTTCCTTTAACCTAAAGTTGTAACAGATATTATTTAGTTAGACTATGATTGTATCTAACAAAATAATTCCAGGAATCTTACCTGTTGTTCACTGGATTGGTATCAAATGTGCAGGAGTGAAGTAAACACACGTTTCAGTTGAAAACATGGTATGTGGGACTGCACTGTGTTACAGAAATCTGTGTTTGCAAGCTGTTCTTTCAAAACTATGATGCATGGAAGTGTGCAACAAGTAAGATGTATGTATTTTTTATTCACTACAACAAAGACAAGTAATTGGGATAAGAACCACCCTGAATGAGCGCAAACATTATAAAACAAAGAAATGTCATTCGAAGCTAATTGCTTTTTAACTGACAAGCAGAGTTCTACACATTAGTTTGCTGGTGAAGTCAGTCAGACAGTACAGCGGCCCCAAAGCAAGCACAGCCGCTCTCAAATTAGCAAGCGAGTGTTGAATTCCAAACTGGAAAGCTACAGTATGGCTGGTAAGCAAGCTTGTTGCAGATGAGACCAGTGTAACTCTGTTGCTTCAAATGCATTGTCTCAAGCTACAATTATATATGTTGCTGCAGTTACACAATATTTTGCTGCTTTTATCCAGACCCACCTACTGTCACTATTATTTTTTGCAAGGCTCTGATAAGCCTGGATTTGGGAGTGTGGCAGTGTTTTAGTCCACCCACTACAGTGGCTTGCAAAAGTATTGACCCCCCTTGGTATTTTTCCTATTTTGTTGCCTTACAACCTGGAATTAAAATGAATTTTTTGGGGGTTTGTATCATTTGATTTACACAACATGCCTACCACTTTGAAGATGCTAAATATTTTTTATTGTGAAAAAAACAAGAAATAAGACAAAAAAACAGAAAACTTGAGCGTGCATAAGTATTCACCACCCCAAAGTCAATACTTTGTAGAGCCACCTTTTGCAGCAATTACAGCTGCAAGTCTCTTGGGGTATGTATCTATAAGCTTGGCACATCTAGCCACTGGGATTTTTGCCCATTCTTCAAGGCAAAACTGCCCCAGCTCCTTCAAGTTGGATGGGTTCCGCTGGTGTACAGCAATCTTTAAGCCATACCACAGATTCTCAATTGGATTGAAGTCTGGGCTTTGACTAGGCCATTCCAAGACATTTAAATGTTTCCCCTTAAACCATTCGAGTTTGGCTTTAGCAGTATGCTTAGGGTCATTGTCCTGCTGGAAGGTGAACCTCCGTCCCAGTCTCAAATCTCTGGAAGACTGAAACAGGTTTCCCTCAAGAATTTCCCTGTATTTAGCGCCATCCATCATTCCTTCAATTCTGACCAGTTTCCCAGTCCCTGCCAATGAAAAACATCCCCACAGCATGATGCTGCCACCACCATGCTTTACTGTGGGGATGGTGTTCTCGGGGTGATGAGAGGTGTTGGGTTTGCGCCAGACATATATTTTTCCTTGATGGCCAAAAAGCTCAATTTTAGTCTCATCTGACCAGAGTACCTTCTTCTATATGTTTGGGGAGTCTCCCACATGCCTTTTGGCGAACACCAAGCAGTCTTTAAGCAGTGGCTATTTTCTGGCCACTCTTCCGTAAAGCCCAGCTCTGTGGAGTGTACCGCTTAAAGTGGTCCTATGGACAGATACTCCAATCTCCGCTGTGGAGCTTTGCAGCTCCTTCAAGGTTATCTCTGGTCTCTTTGTTGGCTCTCTGATTAATGCCCTCCTTGCCTGGTCCGTGAGTTTTGGTGGGCGACCCTCTCTTGCCAGGTTTGTTGTGGTGCCATATTCTTTCCATTTTTTAATAATGGCTTTAATGGTGCTCCGTGTGATGTTCAAAGTTTCGGATATTTTTTTATAACCCAACCCTGATCTGTACTTCTCCACCACTTTGTCCCTGACCTGTTTGGAGAGCTCCTTGGTCTTCATGGTGCCGCTTGCTTGGTGGTGCCCCTTGCTTAGTGGTGTTGCAGACTCTGGGGCCTTTCAGAACAGGTGTATATATACTGAGATCATGTGACAGATCATGTGACACTTGGATTGCACACAGGTGGACTTTATTTAGCTAATTATGTGACTTCTGAAGGTAATTGGTTGCACCAGATCTTATTAAGAGGCTTAATAGCAAAGGGAGTGAATACATATGCACGCACCACTTTTCCGTTATTTATTTTTTAGAATTTTTTGAAAAGTTATTTTTTTCATTTCACTTCACCAATTTGAACTATTTTGTGTATGTCCATTACATGAAATCCAAATAAAAATCCATTTTAATTCCAGGTTGTAAGGCAACAAAATAGGAAAAATGCCAAGGGGGGGTCAATACTTTCGCAAGCCACTGTATTAATTGGGTGCATTATTCCCAGCTTTGCCTGTTTCTTCTCTGCAGGTCTTGTGGTTCTGCATCCTGCCAAAGGCGCACTGTGTTTTTTATTTAATGAAGATTCCACTGCAGTATCAGGCTCACTGAGGATATTGTGTGACTGGGTTTAGTTTAAAAAAGCAGCCACAGTGAATGGGTTACGGTCACAGTTATTCGTAATAAGTGCAAATAACTCCCCTTCAAATGGGATATAGTGGAGCTATATACTGTGTTAGTACGTACACACTTCATATTATTTAGCCAAAGGTATTGAGAATTTCAGATACCGGGGTGTGTGGGGGTCTCTTTGTCTCCATATATCTGTCTATCTGTGTGTCACAATGACATTTTTGCATATATCTGAAGAGCCACCTATCCAACTGTCATGAAACTGCTTATTAATATTACTTAGTTTATTTAGCCTAGAGGAACTGACTGACAGAGAGGCTGTATTAGGGTACCTAAAAGACAGTTGTAAGAAGTTTCTTGACCAATGCAGTCTTCTCTGAACAGTGTTACTTACATGCCATCTACTGTTTGTGTGGTGAAACTGCAGCTAAATTTACTGCTCCTTTGCCATGAGAACTCAGTAAGCACTTAGCCTTTATTTGATGCAGTTGCGATATCATACCGCTAGATGGCAATAGTCCACCACTTTTCACCTGTTTCATTCAGAAATACTGTATTTAGTTGCTGTTTCACTCCGAGCATGACCTGATTCCCAGGAAAGTGTAGAATGGCTCGCCACAATGGAATAGGAGCCTTATTCTGTCCCTGTGTTAACATTGTTTAGTATAAGCTTTTGAGAATATGTGATTCTGGGGGTATATCTGTCTGTACGTATATCTGTCAATCTGTCACACTTACCTTTTAGCATATATCTGGAGAAATGATTATCCAATTGCCATGGAACTTTGTATTCCCGAGACAATCCTATAGCTTTTTCCCTGTCATTAAACAACCAGCTGCTTCCCCTATTGACTGATAAGTAAGCCAGTAACATGCTTTAACCCAGAAGACACTGCTAAGGTGCAATGATCAGTGAAGTGCAAGTGTAACAGATTTGCTGAGACATGGAAACTGAAAACTTCATTCAACCTAATGCAATACTAGATATGTTTTAAAACTAAAATATTTACCACAACATGTTTCTTTCAAAACTGCACAGTTGGGACCTATGTAGCTAATGGAAGAGAGAAACAGCAAGGTTTCTGGAAGGATTTCATTTTATCTCTTTGAAAGCCAGTATCTGATTATCTTAATGGCCCTTCAAAGGGTGATGCCAGGATCATTAGAAAGGGCCAATTACCAGCCTCGTGATTTATTAATACCGTTAGTCTGCTGTAGTTCCTGAATCGAGACACATTCTGTTACTGAAAGGCATATAAATATTATATTATAATATTAATATCACCTGGGCAGAAACCAGGCAACTCACACTCCACATGCACTTAGTTCATAATTATCACAATGCTAACCCCAACCTTCTTTTATATTTGGTTTCTACCTGTAACATACCCAGCTGTATAGTGTGAACTGGTATACAAATGGCAGTGGGGACCAGCTAAAGATTTGAAAGCTTCTTTTGTCCTGGCAGAAGTACTTTAAAATGAAGTCACTCATTGTTAGGCTACAAAACGTCACACATCCACACAACTGATAATTCCATACAGAAGCCATGTACAACCACCTGTGTAAAACATACAGGTATATATTTTTGCAGGGAACAGTGATTCTTAACTGGGGACTGGGACCCCTGAGGTCTGAAGAGATTGTCTTGGACATGAACATGAAAGTATTTTATTGTCTAGGAGTTCATTTCTATTTTTTACTGTTGCTTCGCTTAAGTCTTAGGAGGAGAAATTAATAATTTATAGACATGCTGGTCCTCATGCAAAAAAAAACCCCAAAACAACTCATACTGTGTGATTTTGGCACCAATAAGTTGAAATGATGCTCTTGTGGTTTCACAGAACCCCTTCATGCAGTTTATTTCCATGTAACTCAATGCAGCCCATATGTTATTCTATGCATTAGCCCAGATATTTTATATACACTAGCTTTCAAGACCACAAAAAAATCTCTTCTTCAGGTGAAAAGTGGCAATTGAACTCAAAGAAAAATTCTCTCTGAAATCACATTGACCAGAGAAATCTAACTGACAAAAGAACAATTTATAAGCCGAGAAATTAATACATTAGAAAAATTAATTCTTTAGTAGGACAAGGAGTTGATTTTATGTATTTATTTCACTTACAGTGCATGTTTTAATAAGTTGAATTGAGCCTAGTGTGTTGTTATTATTATTATTATTATTATTATTATTATTATTATTATTATTATTATTATTATTAATAGAAAAGCAAATCATGAGATATTTTTAGTAACACATGGAAAGTGATGCCACACTGTTTCCGTATTGAATCTGCATTAATTACAAACATTCTTCCTTATCTTTTATGATGAGAGAAAGGGTTTCACTTGACTAGTTTTTCACATTTTTTCTCAGATTTTTTCTTTGATCGGTTTTCTGCTGGGGGTTCCCTAATCGCCTTGCTTTGAGAACCTCTGGCGTGCAGCTCCTCAGTTTATCAGAAGATGCATGTTGAGCCAGAACATCAGGCTTCACACCCTGTGCATTGAGAATGAATCTGATCTTGGCATTAATTTAAAGTGGAGACAAACAGGACAGAGGGTAGACGCATTTCCTTACATGTAGTAGTGAGGGTATGGAAAGGGAATCCTAGGAATTGCTGATGGGCCGAGTGGCCTCCTCTCATTCCTAACTTATGTTTTCACGAAACAACCTTCCAGCCCTTTATTATTTTGCTGTTTTTTTTTATGTTTTCAGGAGAAACCCATTTATTTATCATGCCATTTAAGTCTTATAAATACCCTACCTGACTCCACATAATGTGCAGCACAGA
This sequence comes from Polyodon spathula, assembly GCF_017654505.1. Taxonomy (NCBI): domain Eukaryota; kingdom Metazoa; phylum Chordata; class Actinopteri; order Acipenseriformes; family Polyodontidae; genus Polyodon; species Polyodon spathula. Next base: position 42,122,326 of record NC_054544.1, read on the forward strand.
CTACAGTTCCTGTAACATAGGAAGTGAGCTATAGAGTTCTCAGTGAGTCAGAAAAACAGTAAATATTATATTCAACACACAAACTCATCACTCTGGTCTGTCTTATCAGCAGTTTCAGCTGTAGGTGTTTTTATGTGCTGTTCCCAAGGAGATGGCCGAGTGACAATGTTTATTTACAATAGACCCCTGCATGAGTCAGATACATTCACACACAGCAAGAAAGGGAGCCAAGAAGGCTCCAAGAGACCTATTCTGGAGTATGTCACTTTTCTGACGGCTTAAAACTATTGCAGCTGGGTTTACGCTATTGAAAAGGCCACCTCAAAGCTGGCTTAAAAGCGGCTTGTGCAATCTGGGTAGAAGCGAAAGCCATTCTGGAAAACAGGTAGATCAACAGATAAACAGGATGGAACTTGTAAGAATGCTGTTATGCTAAACAGTTTTTTTTTTTTTTTTTTAAACCTTGGTTTAAATTTACATATTACACAATTAAAACATTTAATTTTATATTCCAAATAGTACAGTACAATATTTTCTGTTTTAAATATGCTGAAAATGAAAGCCATATGGGAATACACTTTCAGGGTTCTCTCGCTGCACACTGCCTCTAGAGGGCAACATCGTGCTTCTCTAAAATGCACGTACACTTTGCTATTTTTAAGTACCTATTACTCAGGCCTATTATTATATCCAGTACTTTTATTGTGGCATTTGGTAATAGAAAAGGCCCAGTTTTTCAGAACTGCTTAACACTTCCATTGTCAAATCTTTTTTGTAATGGCTCAGAAACCCCCTTCAATGCTGTTAAAACAGTCAGCGGTACTCTTCTCACTAAAGACATTTCTAGAGAATTTAAACGGTTTCATTAAACAGGTTAACATTTAAGTCCTTTTTTTTCTCTATTATAATGTATGATGCACTGGGAGTCCTGGGGTTTACTAAACTATTTGTGTTTATATTTCTTAAGGAAAAGATACAGCACATCTTTTTTAGCACCTACAATGGTAGCCATGGAGTGAGACAGCACAAAAATGTTGCAGCTTTGCTGTCCTGTTTTTTCTTGCCAGCATTTATTCAGCTGCACTTCATTGGTTCTGTCACCAGGTGGCAAAGGAAAGCAGAAAATGTATTAAACAAAACAGCAGGGAGCGCTGTGGACTTAGACTGAGCTTTAAAGATCGCTGCATTTTGTCAGCTAAACCACATGGTTTGAAGTTCTGCTGTAAAGTCCTTGATTGTTCATGCTCATTCAAACGGGAGGAGTTATAGTTCAACCAGATACATACTGTCATGTGTCATACTGTCATTGTGTTGATGATAACAGTCTATGATCTACTAGGCGCCTACTAGCTTTAGTTTTTTTTCTACTGTATTGTGTAGTGCTACTAATTTTGTTGTTTTTTTTTTTGCTTAATATATACTACTGTATATATTATTATAAAAAAAGAGTACATAAATAAGACCACTACCTTAATTTTTTCCAACTTTCAGTTTTAAAAACAAAATTTAAAAAAATATAATAATAATAATAATAATAATAATATAATAATAATAATAATAATAATAATAATAATAATAATAGTTAAGGGACCTTAATCCTGTGGGGAATACTGAATTTGGTATTATTGAAAAATAAATAATAACAAAATCTTTTTTCTTGTATATCTTATTTAGAACAGTTTGTTTCACATACCCCTTTTTCAGTTAATTTGTAGAATAAATCACCTCACTGACTAGAATGGAAAGACAAGAACTATAAGGTTCAAAGACAAACTCTGCATCATTCAACTAAACGTCAAGTTCTGTAGTCGAGCGATAAGAACTTGTCTTATGCTGATGTCCGCCTTAATAACTCATCAGTTGCTGGGGCCCGTTAAGAACTAGATTTCTAAAAGGTGACACAAACATTGTAAGTGTTTGCAATGAGATATAGTCCTGATAAGTAATTCAGCTGTGTTGTCCACCCTGTCCATTGTACTAAATCGCCAAGCAGGTAATTGGAAATTTTAATAGATTTGTTTGCATTTATCAGTTTGTTTCTAACGATCTCGTTGGGCCTGTATTTGCCCAGGTGTGTGAACCGGCAGACGAGGAATGGCGCCACGCCCCTCTACCTGGCATCACAGGAGGGGCACCTGCACATCGTGGAGTTCCTGGTGAAGGACTGCGGTGCCAGCGTCCTCCTGCGGGCTCAGGACGGCATGACCGCGCTGCACGCCGCAGCTCACATGGGCCACCACGCCCTGGTCGTCTGGCTGGTGAGTCTCCAACCTCACCATCGTGGCACTCCGCGCCTGGAACTGTTTTACTCCTAATCGTCTTGAGCACGCTTTCTTCAAAGCGAAAAAACGTGTCAAATAATGTGACCAAACAAAAAACAAACCACTTTTAGTATTTATTATTGTTGCTTCTTGTTTGGTTTTAGAATTGTAATTGCTGTTTTTTTTTTTCTTTTTTCATAAACAAATTGTGCTAATAGCAATTTGGGATAAAATACACTCTGGCTTAATACTGAATTTCTGAGAGAACATACTTTTTTGTGTCACTTAGTGCAGCTGGGCAGCTTTTTACAATTATGTTATTGAAAGAGGGTGGTACTGAACGCCAAATAGAAGGGGCACCAGGGTCACAGGCATCATTAATCCAAGCAAGCTATTCAACACTGAACCAACTAAAAGTAGCCCCTATTGGACACTCCCAAAACACATGCACTTGTGTGTCTCTAATCCCAGCTGGAAACTAGTTACCAAGAAATGAATTTGGGTATTCATGAACTGGAAATCGCATATTGCAGGGTTACATACTGTAGGATTTGAAAACAAGACTGACATGAATCGTCTAGTGTGCAGACGTATCTGAGCTCAGCTGAATTCTGCTCAGTATGTAAATTGAAATGCATGGGCCCCTATTTCATTACAAGGAGTGCTAATCAGTGCATTCTAATCTAATTTCTTATCACTTGTCTTACTAGCATTTTTATGGCCGCTCCAGCCTGAAACCTGGTAGACATTCAGATTAAACTAAGAGCACTATTGAAAAGTAGTAAAATCACAAGTTTTTAAATTCATAGACATATTTTTATAAAGAAATTTAAAAGTTACTGCTTCCTGGGAGTGAATTACAGCAAAACAAAGTGTTGCTAATGATACAAAATATGGATGTTAAGTAGAATTATTCAGGTGTTTGTTTGATTACAGCATTGCATAGCATCAGCTCTTACCTGTAAAAGGACAGCTATCTGTGCTCTGCAAACCCAAAAGGGATGCCAGTTCCTCACATGCACTGAATGCTTTTGTATAGTGTGTGTGACAAACAGACACAACTCTGCATTCAGCCTCCTGCACCAGTCCCTCGCTTATTGCAATATATTTTGTCAATTTCTAATGAGCACATGGATGAGATAAGGTAATTTGTGGTTATGTCACAGGCCTCGTTCACAGACCTGAGCCTCTCAGCACAGGATAACGAGGGAGCCACGGCACTGCACTTTGCTGCCAGCGGGGGGCACCACAGGATCCTGGAGCGTCTCCTGCGCATGGGGGCAAAGGTCATTAAGGACCACTGGGGAGGAACCCCCCTGCATGACGCAGCCGAGAACGGAGAGCTTGAGGTAAGAATGAATAGGATGTGAGTTAGCAGACTAGTCACGGTGCGGTGTAACAAATGAGTTTCAACAGAACAGTCAACAATGAGAAACAGAAAATGAATTACTCTTTATATATATATACCAAAGGTATCTGATCCGAAAAGCGTTTGTCTGTGTTTAAGTGTGTGTATACACTTGTACTGTATCTGCTGGCTTAGGTTTTATCTTATAGATATCTGTCTGCTGTGCATCACAATGCACTATGCTCTGGGTTTGGGGTAAGAAGGAAGTTCTTTGAAATTTTAATTAACGCAGGAAGCCATCCGTGCAAATACAGTTGACTGATCTTGCAGCTAATGGCCCACCTGTTTAATATTCTATGTGTTATGGATGATTCTCTAGTCATGTTTACTAACTATTCCAGCAAAATATGTTTCTGAAAAGAGTCCCCAGGCTGGTGTGAGTAATAATGGTGAATAATAATCCCGAACACATAAGAATAGTCACGAACGAGAGGAGACAATTCAGTGCTTGTCTGGTTCCTAGTAGGCGATTGATCAAAAACCTTTTTTCAAGTCAGGTGTTAAAGGATGCCAATTTTGTATAACAAAAAAATAAAAACACAAAGACCAAATTCCAGGTTACCAGGTTAACCCCAATAGAACTGATTAAACTTCTAGAAGCATTACAATGCACTTACAATGAACCTGTACAGAACACTGGTCGTTTTTTCATCTTGTGTCAGTATTTAACCCAGTTCCAGACAATACCATCATTATCATCTCTTGAACTCTGGGGACTGCACCTGCAGTTTTAACCATTACCTCTATCTTGAAAGGTACATGGTCGTATAATATCTGCAGGATCATTACACTGTTGTCTCCCTAGTGCTGCCAGATTCTGGTGATGAGCCAAGTGGACCCTCGATTCCGAGACAGAGACGGATACACAGCTGGGGACCTGGCTGAATACAACGGGCACTATGAGTGTGCCAGGTTCCTGAAGGCAGTGCAAGAGTCAGTAAGTTCCAACACACCATGAGGCCTTTCTAACTGCACGCCAATTTAACGATAAACAAGCAGCATGTGAAAACATTGGTCAAGATACAAAACTGGAAAAAAAAAACACACAGCAGGTATTTAAGGAAGTTTTAGTAAGTTAGGTTGTTTATACTCATTTTGTGAGCAGTTGAGCAGTTTTAAAAGAAACACATATACAGCACACACATATTTTTATTATAAAACGTGATAACTGGTATGACTTCAGGGTAAAGGAAACTCCCGACGACATTTCACCCGGCAGTGTCTTCTGGGTCAAAAGCATGTTGCTGTTAGAAAGCATGTCAGTCAACTGGGGGAGCAGATGATTGGATACTGAAGCCAGGGAAGGTCTGGGGACAATTCTGTGTGACCTTGAGCAAGGCTTTTAACCTCCTTGTCTTCCGTCTTTCAGGTGAGACGTTGTTGTAAGTGAATCTGCAACTGATGCATAGTTAACACACCCTAGTCTCTGTACTCACCTTAGATAAAAGCATCTGCTAAATAAACAAATAATAATAAGGTGTTTCTTTCAAAACTGCACATTTGAGACCTATATTATGGGTTTGCATGGTGGAGACATTTTATGGAACAATTTTGTTAGCTACACTTTAAATCATTAAAATACTAACTTTCTGAAATGTATTCATATTTCTACAGAAATAAGCTAAACCGACTAACATGCACGCAAACATGCACGCTGAAATGTCTGAATGCATATGTATCAGAAGATATATCACACTGTTTGTTCCAGTGGCAGCTGGTGAACTTTGAGAGGGGTGAGGCATCGGAGAACCATCATTTTATCCCCCAACCATAACCCCCATATTTCACCTCTCCCAAATACACGGATAACATAATAAAGTTACATACTACTTACACACGATGTACTGTATTTAACTGTTCTTCAGTTATCCTCCCGTAATTGCTACTGTGTATTACATTACTGAAATGAAAGCCTGTGATATAAATCACCAGAGATACTAGGCTGCTGCTTTCTGTATACTCAATAAATAGGCCTACAGAAGTAGTAGGCTATGTAAATAACTAGCATTTGATATAAATACAATATGAATAACCATATCGCCCTATGCTTAAGTATTACTTTTAGTGCAGAGGGAAAACAAATGAAGGGTACCAGGTTTAATCAGGCAATAGATGATGAATCTCCATGATTTATTTTATTTTACTTTCTTTTCTGCAGGAGCATACTGTAGTTATTTCATTAAAACATATTTCACCTATTTTAAAAGTGGCTTGATTGTTTGGAATGTCATACTGTAGTTATGACAGCTATACACTTTCATAACTGTCACAGGCGCTGGGTTTAGCGCCCCAGAGCTCATTGAAAACCTGGATTGCTTTTACCCACTAAGAGCTCAGAAATCACCACTGCGCATGTGCTCCAGGGGCGAAAGGCTTCAGCACCCCAGAACCAGTTGGAAACGCAGGCTTCTGATAGTCCCTTGTAGCTTAAAGGGTTAAGTACTCTCAGGAAACACCTGAATGGCTTTGTGCTTTCCCCCCAGATTCGTTTCCAATGCTGTACCTCTATCTGTTACTATAGTAAGGTGGACAACTAGTCCTCTAGGCGATAAAAGTACTGTAAACGTTGCTTCAGTGACGGTTCATCAGACAGCTGTGTGATAAAGTATGCCAGCTAGTTGTTTAGTTAGTATAGCTAGCATAGTGTTTCAGAAAATTAAATGAAATGACAACTAATTATAGGTGCCAGCGATAAAGACATGTGTCATGCTGAGTGGGACTAGCTTCAGGAGGAGTCCTGAGTTATTACTGACAGGCAGAAGATTAATTAGTGAAGCTTGTTTTCTTATCACCGAGGCCACAAGACTTTCTAAATGAATGCTATTGTTTTGAGGATTGTAACAAAGCATGGTACTCTGCAAGCCTTTTGTGTGAGTGATGAATATTTTAACAGAGGTTCTGTTGATCATTTCTCTACTTGATTCTGTTTCATGTATGTTCTGGAAAAACAAAGCCGTGAGAATCTTAGTCATGTTGCAGTCATCTGACATGGACTTTAACAATACAGAATGGTTTTAATGAGTCTAGTTCACCCAAGTTCAACGTTTGTTATTCCACAATAAACTAGTGAACAGGATTTTAACATACATTTTAAATGACAGCAGCCATTATTAAATTATTGGCCATTTTTATGGTTAAAGTTATATTGAACAGGCTGTAGGTTTTACAACACAATGCTAGAGCTTTCCCTAGCTTTATGCCCTGTTGAATGTATCCCTGCAGTATCTTTTTCAACATTAATCGTGATTCTTTTGATATTTATTAACATATCCCTCGTCATAAATGAGTTTTAAGCAGTTGTTTTCTTTCCACATCGGTTTAAGCATTTTGATTGGTTCAGGATTGAACATTTTTAAAATTTTGTTTTGGTACATGTCGTGGGTCCTCTGGTTAAGTTTAATTTGATTGTAGCCACCAGAGAGTTTTGTTTACTTTTCAGAGACTGTCCTGCAGAGTTCTAAGTGAGATAGTTTCTTTGGAAAACGCTGACAAGCTTTAGCCAGGTGAATTTCTTTTAAGGCTGTCCTTTTTGCTGTTCAATCTGTGTTGCTTATTTTTGAAGAATATAATTACAAAAAAAAATAACTATAAAATACCCAGAACTATATAAAATAAAGGCAACCTGTTTTTAAGAAACTGCCGAATTCCATAGGATGTGGATGTCTTGGTTAGATAAGTATTTAAGGCTGTGAGTCTATTGGGGTACATCTCTACCAGGTTTGCACATCTGGATCGTGCAATATTCGCCCATTCTTCTTGGCAAAATTGTTCAAGCTCTGTCAAGTTGGATGGGGATCATTGGTGGACAGCAATCTTCAAGTCTTACCACAGATTCTTAATCAGATTCGAGTCCGGGCTTTGACTGGGCCACTCTAGAACATTCACTTTCTTGTTTTTAAGCCACTCCTGTGTCGCTTTGGCTCTGTGCTTGGGTTCATTGTCCTGCTGAAAGGTAAATCTCCATCCCAGTCTTAGGTCTTTTGCAGACTGAAGCAGGTTTTCCTCAAGGATTTGCCTGTATTTAGCTCCATCCATTTTGCCCTATACCCTGAAAAGCTTCCCAGTCCCTGCCGATGAAAAGCATCCCCATAGCATGACTCTGCCACCACCAAGCTTCACAGTAGGGATGGTGTTACCTGGGTGATGTGCTGTGTTGTGTTTGCACCAGACTTAACGCTTTGCATTTAGGCCAAATAGTTCAATTTTTGTTTCATCGGACCACAGAATCTTTTGCCACATCTTTTCAGAGTCTCCCACATGCCTTTTTGCAAATTCCAAACAGGATTGTACATGTTTTTTTTTCAGAAATGGCTTCCTTCTTGACACTCTTTCATACAGGCCAGATTTGTGGAATATCTCAGCTGTTGTTGACACATGGACAGTTTCTCTCATCTCAGCCATGGAACGCTGTAGGTCATTCAGAGTTGTTATTGGCCTCTTGGTGGCTTCTCTGACCAATGCCTTCTTACCCGACTACTCAGTTTGGGAGGTCTGTCTGCTCTAAGCAGATTCTGGGTGGTGCCGTATAACATCCATTTCTTAATGATCGACTGGATTGTGCTACAAGGGATATTCAATGCCTTTGAAATCTTTTTATATCCTTCCCCTGACCTGTGCCTTTCCACAACTTTATCCTGGAGTTGTTTTGAAAGCTCCTTGGTCTTCATGGTAGTATCTTTGCTTTGAATGCACTACCCAACAGGTGGCTTTAATCTGAAATCATGTGAACCACTTTTATTGCACACAGATGGACTGCATTTAACTCATTGTGTGAATTCTGAAGGCAATTGGTTGCACCTGAGCTTATTTAGGAGGGTCATAGCAAAGGGGGTGAATACTTATCTAATGAAGACTTATCAGGTTTTTATTTTTAATTGATTTGTTTTTTCACTCCCCCCCCCTTTTTTTTTTTTACACATTGGAAGTATTGAGAACAGATTTCAGTGTAGGGATTCTAAATCCTGCTACTGTACAGTGCCGTGAAAAAGTCTTTGCCCCTTGTCTGATTTTCTGCATTTTTCACATTGAATTTCGTCTGCAGGCTTTTCTCACCTTGGCTAAGGTCAGTGTTCATGACTCCACCTTCAGAAACACACTGGGCAAAAATGGGATTCATGGCAGAGTAGCAAGGCAGAAACCGCTGCTCACTAAGAAGAACATGAATGCTCATCTCAAGTTTGCCAAAAAGCACCTGGATGATCCTCAAGAGTTCTGGAACAATGTTCTATGGACACATGAGTCAAAAGTAGAACTTTTTAGCCAACCTGGGCCCCATTATGTCTGGAAAAAACCAAACACTGCATTACACAGTAAGAACCTCATACCAACGGTCAAGTATGTTGGTGGTAGTGTCATGATTTGGGGATGCTTTGTTGCATCAGGACCTGGATGACTTGCCATCATTGAAGGAACCATGAATTCAGCTCTGGATCAGACAATTCTACAGGAGAATGTTAGGCCATCCGTCCATGAGCTGAAGCTGAAACGCAGCTGGGTCGTGCAGCAAGACAATGATCAAAAACACACAATCAAGTCTACATCAGAATGGTTGAAGAACAAGAAATTTAAAGTTTTGGAATGGCCTAATCAAAGTCCAGACCTAAACCCCTAAAAGATGCTGTGGCAGAACCTGAAACGAGCAGTTTATGCTTGAAGACCCACAAATGTCATTGAGTTGAAGCAGTTCTCCATGGCACTGTGAGAGGCTGATCAATAACTACAGGAAGCGTTTGGTTGCAGTTATCGCTGCTAAAGGTGGCGGAACCAGTTATTGAGTCTAAGGGGGTGATTACTTTTTCACACGGGGACATTGGTGTTGTATAACTTTCTTTAATAAATAAATGAAATAAGTATAAAAATGTGTTAATTGTTCCCTCGGGGTCCCTTTTATCTAATATTAGATTTTGGTTGAAGATCTGGTAACATTCAGTGTCAAAAATAAGCAAAAATGCAGAAAATCAGACAGGGGGCAAATACTTTTTCACAGCACTGTATATGTCTGATGTAAGGGTATTTATGAGACTCACTTTCATAGAATACATTCACATTCTGTATCAGACTCGTTTTATTTTGAAACTAGCCATGTAAAAATTGTTACACGGTTATCAAATGGAATTTAACATGAGACATGTCAGGTTTACCCCCAAGAAATTCACCCCAGCCAGTGTCATGCAGTTCTCCTTAGTGTTGATTACCAATATTGTTATTATAAAAAGGGCAGATTTGTTTCCCCAGGAATCTATAAATAAATGAAGACTACGCTTTGCTAATATCTTAATGCACCATGAAAATAAACCTTGCCTTGGATGGGTAGCAGGATTCAGAATGATCTCCCTGTGCCAGTGAGTCGGAAGCATTGGAATCAGATGGTCTGGTACCCTCTTGGCTGGTGGCTGGAGGCCTCTCAGTTACGGGTTCCAGCATCTCGCCTACAGAGACGAGAAGCTGGCCTGGTTTTAGATGCCTGGGCTTTAGCTTCAAGCAATAAAATGTGTCATTTTTGCATTTTTTCTTCCTCCGTACAATATCTGTCACCTACAGTACCAATGTAACATTTGGGTCTGGGTGGTGGTTTTGATGTGGATTAGCACTTCTGCCGATAAGTTGCACTGACACCACATTTACCCCTTCTAATTTCAACTGTATCAAATTCATATGAATTCACAGCCATTATTTTGAAGTATTATTTTTGTGCCTAATCGAATTTCTTTCACTGATTGTCTTGGGACATTCTGAGATTCTTTGGTATGTTTTTTGGGATCATCTATTTTACAACAGAACACAATCTAAGTAAATCAGGAGCTATCATTCTTTCCGAAGCTTTGGCGGGAAATGTAGGGGTTGGGTTTCAAAAGGGTATCAAAGTAGCATCTACAATCTAAGTCACCATCCACTCATAAACCACCTTCTTAAGCGTGCAGCACATTACTTTTGATTGCAAGTCATTCCAGACCGTAGCAGGAGATGATGTGGGTGCAACAATCCGAAACAGGATCATCCAGTAAAAGCTTTCTATCACAAACACTAAGACATTAGCCCCTTCCATATGAAGCATCTTCAACACGTGGCAATGCTGGCTGAAACAGGAAACAGTAATCATTTTGTAAAGAACAAGGGTCTCTATTGAAAGTATTTTATTTGTATACAAGTATCTGCACCAAAATGTAATAGGCATAGAGCAAATACGAGGTAGGCTCTATTCACCAAACTTAAACTCACGCCATTTTGATTAATTAAAAAAAAGTATGGTGTTTATGAAACTTCCATTTCTTTTCTTTGAGTGGAATTCCAACAAAATCCCTTAGGGGACATATATATATATATATATATATATAATATATATATATATATATATATATATATATATATATATATATATATATACACACCCATTTTCACTTTGGAAATACAGATATTGCAGATGCAGTTCATGATGGAAAACAGTGTTTAGCACAAGCCTGATGTTTATATTACCAGTGGCCTTTAGTAACTGTTGTAAGCCGCTAGAGCCTAAACATGCTAGTCTGTAGTGCTGGCAGCAACATAATCTATGTATAAGACAGCTGCCATATGAAATACTATTGTACCGTAGAGCTATTAAGGGCTATGAGCCTTTATGGATATCTCAAGTGACAGAAATGTAGCCATACCACTCCAAACTATTCCAACACTTGGAATATACTACTTGGAAAGCTTTGTTTGCTGAACTGGAGACAAATGACAAAGCCGTAAATCAGTTTAGCCTCCCCATTGGCATCCATCCTTATTCTACAGTTCCATGGCTGTTCGGAGGTATTCATTACCACATTGCTCAGCCAGTTTCCTCATCATGATTACAGATGGGCGTGACGGAAGATCCTTTACATTCCCTTGTTGCTTCATTCCTATGGAAGAATGGAAAAGCAGTGGAGCATGAAGGATACAATGTCTCCCTTCTCTGTCTTAACTTCCCTGCCCGTCCCCATTTGCCACTGTGACGTCATAGTCACCCAATATCACTTTTCAATTATTAATCCCATTCTAATCAAAAGATCTCTGATCTGCCTTTATTGTATATAACCTAATGATCCCTGGCCTTGTGGTCACCAGTCTCTGAGCAGGAGTTTGCTGGCTTGGGTCAGACGTACCTGCTTTCTTCAAACCTGGGTACAGGCTGATTTCTACCTGATTGGGTTTTTGTGTAAACAGCAAGCGGTGAGTCACTATTTTAGATTGTGTGTTTATTGTTCATAATTAAGGTGTCCAGGCTTACTTCATAAAAACAGGCGTGCATGTACGTGATATCAAGTAAGAAAGGAAGCTTGAGGTCATGCTTGTCAGTTTGATTGATACCATGGTTTTGCTACGCAAGCTTGAGTATTAGCTGGAATTGGTGAACTTGAAGTAAAATGTTCCTCCGACTGAACATATTCATTGACACAGATCTCAGTAAAAGACCTGTCTTCGTCAGTACAGTTGACCAAGCCTGTAATAGTAAGGTTGCACATTTCATGTTCCTCACTGTGAGGGTCTCATTTGGAGCGAGGAGGCTTCTGGTTCACCTGTTTTCTTACAGAGAAATTCCTCATAGGTTTTAGGAGAAGGTACTATTGTAGAATTGGTACTCCTTTAATGAAGTACTTTGTTTAACTGTTTCTTTCAGTAATGTTAGAGTAAGAGTAGGCTTCCTTTTTTAGGGTTTTAATGTAATGTTTTCACATATAAAGGTGTTTCCTGGAAAGGCATAAGCAGGCAGAATGCCAATACTGTTCAGTTAAAGATTGCTTATCATAAAACATAACGGTATAAAACTAATTTGTAGTTTCAGTTGAGACCTCTAGAATTGGGTTTACTGAAGCTAACCTGATAAACTAAGCCAGCAATGGATATATACACCAGTCAAACATTTACATGGGGCTTTTGAAAGCTATCCCTGATTGTTTTCAATACATTTATGTTCACTAAGATTAGAGGAGAGAGCAACAGATCCTATTAGCTGCTGAAAGGCCTTTGTGAAGTTGTCCCTCACCATAGTGTTGCTTGCAGTTGGATTTTTAACCTGTGCAACAGGCTTGTGGAAATATTGGACCCTATTCACAAAGCCTAAACTGAAACTGGAAATACCTGGAAGATAAACGACAATCTGGTCTCTTTTGGATGCGTAGTTTGATGTTAGAACAGACTATGGGTTACTTTAGACTTTCTAAATATAGTTGCTTCTTTGGAGACCATGTATGCTTTTCAGTCTACCAGCTGTACTATTATTATTATTATTATTATTATTATTATTATTATTATTATTATTTGTATTCATGGTGAACTGTAATTTTCCTATGAGAAGTCGTATTACTGTTTTACATAGTAGTTTATAATTTAACTAACTGCCAATATTAAGATGTCCATTACATCCAAAACTGTCAGTTTGGTGTACATACTGAAAACCTTTAGAACTTCCTTATTCTGTACAGTTGACTTAAAGCAGTTCCTTTTAACACAGTTCCTTATATGATTACAATCATGGGGTTTCCATGCAAGTTTTTTTGTAGCTCCAGACATTTACACGAGAAAAAGGTTTTGGGTTTCAATTCACTAATTTATTTTACTCGAGTAAACCAGGCTTTTCACCCGACGTCATGCAAATGAATGTGAAAGGTGGAGTTGATATGTAAATTAGCTATGTGTAAAGAACTCATGCTGTTTTTGAAGATTACTAGTGAAATTTTGTGAACATGTGGTTTCCATGCTCAGAGAACTGGTACACGAGTGAATCTAAGCTGGTGTAATAAAGCAAAATACCTTGTGCCTGATTGGCTAATAATGTGTTTTACTGCTCTTTATTTTCAGTTTATGGTAAGTGCTTTTATACAGAACTGTATAAAAATTATTTTTTATGCTGTGTCTGGACTGTCATGTTTTATATCTCTTGTGGGTTTACAGTTCTGTATAAAAGCACTTACCATAAACTGCGTTATGCCCTTGTTATAGTATTAAAGCTGTTGTTTGAGAATACCCTTGCTGTAAAAACTATGCTAAAGTTAAACACAAAGAGCAAGTGAGCTGCTTAAATGTCTAACTGAATTCATTCCCGCCCCTTTTTTTGATCCCAGCTATGTCCAAAGACCTGTTATGAAGAGCTCGGTCAGTGCCGAGCTGTTGTAGTCGAGTCAATCGAAGTCGGCGCCGAGGAGGAGCACGTAAGCGCTAAGAGAGCCCGAGGCTGAGAAGTGCGCGTAGGCCTGAGCTGGATGGTAGCTAGAGCCGAATTATTCAGCGTCGGGGACAGCGCCGCATGCCAGCGGGTTCACACTACACCACATTAGCTCACACGACTCAGAAACAGTATAACTACATAAGGTAATAAGAGAGAGAGAGAGAATAAAAGCTTAGCGCCAGTCTCTCTAAGAGGTCGAAACCAACTCTAATCAGTAATGTCTACCGAAGCGAGACTAAGGCAACTAGCAATCTCTAAAACACTCGTAATATTGTAGTTTACCGTAACAAATCCAATTTGCAGGTAAAAACTGTACAAATGAGACAATTTCCTGCACAAAGAAAGCACAAGGGCAATCTAGGTGTTGCCTCACCGAGGTGAGTGAGAAAATGGCGATATGCTACTGTGAGGACGTCCCTCTTCAGCAGGAGGTGGGAGGGACTACCCCCTCACAGCAAGGCCCTGATAGGGCAGCTTTTTTATATATGCTCAGTGATTGACAGGAAGGAAAGGCTCTTCTGATTCGGTAATGGTTATCATTCTTTTCAGGGAACCAGGATTATGGTAATAACCAAACGTTACTGGGACCAATTATACTTGGGTACAATGTTGACTGTTCAATACAACTCGAATGAGATTTTAGGTTTAATATTAAAGAACTAGAATGTACAAACTAAACTAAAACTTAACCAAAACTGCATGAGTGGTAATATATGACACAATAAATATGAGTACAGTATTTTCCACTTGAAAGGGAACTACAAATATGCTGGTCCAACAAAAGAAAGAGAATTTGTAAATTATCAGCCCACACAATAAGAGATCACAGACTGGATAAAATGGAATTTAATTGCCAAAAAAGCTGTTTAAATTTCCTTAGATCAACCTCTGCTTCTGCTCAGCAATGTGTTGTAGTTTGGAACAGTGCGGTTCGCCCAGGCATTCCGTTGTGGGTTTGAATGAATGCAAGATGGCAAAATGAGACCGCAAAACTCTCCACATGAGTTGTGGAACAAAACATTGAAACTAAAGATTTCACTCAAGCTATATCGAGATATCTATGACCTTAACTCTGCAATACTGAGTCTGCAGTGCACTTTATTTTATTTATCAGTATGGTTGTCGCCATTTTTATTTGAACAACACCTATTACCTCCTATACTAACATGCAACGTAATTCTCTTTCACAGCATTCTTTTCAAACTACAAATGAAATGGAATTATCCATAATTCTGATACATGAAGACAATACAGAAGCGTCACTCGGAAGTATAGACTAGTCTTTTAATACTCGTTTTCAGGATTAAACCTCAGTTAAACCAGTTCAAGTTGAACTGCAAGTCACCCTTTCTGTTTAACTGTGAGTGGTGGTGGCTGGACAGGTACATTTGTTTTATAATCTAGTATTGGTATTTAAAAAAGTTTTATTAACATTAGCAACATGTACTAGATGCTGTTCTGTTTCCAGTATCTGACTTCGAGAGTCGGTGGTGTGATATCTTCCTGGGTGTTTCCCTGTACATCCACAGTAAAAAATAAAATAGAATTCCTGTCCCTCTTACATCTCAGCAACGGACAAACAAGAGGTGCAAACATTCAGAGGGCGCGTTGTTCTGGAGTTTGCACTTTGTCTGCAAAGGAGCACTTTCTTTTCCCAGCTTTAACCTAAACTTTTGTGCTTTTTAATCAATAGCAAACATGTGGTTTTAAACAGTGGTTAATAAAATGCCAAATAATAGTAAAATATTGGCTCTAATTGATTTATTGCATCACACACTGAATAATGGAAATAAAATGAAGTGATACTAGGTAGTTCACAGGTAAAGAGGATCATGTGCAAACTGTTACCATCCACAAAGGACTTTTATCAGTAATATAATTAATTGTATTTATTGTCTGCACTGTACTATAGATTCATTAAGACTCTTGTGTTATTGCCTCAGCCCTCCCCAGCTAACAGCTCTCTGTTGGTGATCAGCAATAACGAGGTGGACAAACGATCAAAGACAGCCGTGTCAAGGCATACCACTACTGGAGACTACTATCGCTCCCTCACAGAAGGCAGCAGGGACTCGCACAGCTACAGTGCGGGGATGGAGAATGGCAAGGTAACCATCAATCCAGGTTTTTCATTAATAATCACTTCTTTTCACAGTATTAGTCGTTTTTAGTTGAATTTAGAGTTATTTGTTGTTTCTTGTTTCACCGCAAGACAAATTACAGGTACAGTACAACATCGCATATCCGACCCCCTGTGGACTGGGGTATAGGCAGATATGTGAAAAAGTCGGATTTTCAAACATCTATAGAAAAAGCATTTACACATCCATAAGAAGGTTAGTGAACAAAAACAACTGCTTTAAACGTGGAGAAATGTTTTGCTTTAAAAGTAAGCAAATGTAAACAAGATTAATTGGGCTACAAATACACAGTGTTGCTATCCAGTTTGTTATAAGCTATCTCCACACAAAGCTTTTAAAAAAATTAATAAAATGCTAAACAAACAGTAAATGTACAGTAATTCCATTCCTGCAACTGATGGCTTCTTTCTTAGCTCTAGAAGTAACTGCCTCCCTGGTTCTGCTTTCTTAATATCTCTGTCATGGTACTTTGCTCTCTTTCTTGATATTGCCAAGAGCCGATAAGCAGCTCGGTTTGAAGATTGCTTCGGGTATTTTAAACAAACGTCCAGTAAGCACTACGTTTATGAAGCCTGCTTTGTTTAATTCAAATGCATTTAAAAACTACAACAACACGCTGCTAATATCTGCAAGCGTGCGCTCCATCATATAAACACATTGAACAAAAAAAAAGCTTTCTCGACATGTGTATTGAAACGTTACTGCTACACGTACACAGCCCACCCCTCTTAAAGGGGAACGCACCAAAAGGCTGACTGCTATAACACTTTCTTTCTGTTTCCATTGCAGATGCTGCATTTCCTGCCAATGCCATTACTCTAGTAGCCTACGTTTTAATATTTATGTATTTATTTAGCGAGGCAGTTCATTGACCAGGGCAGCTATGTGACGGTCGGATATTCAGCGTTCCACTGTCCACAGTTCTGTCAGATTTGGAACATTCCTACCAATAGCATAATTTCTTTACTACGCTGATAAGGACGGACTATGATAACAAACATGCAGCTTGGGCATTTGTAGCTGATTAGGCCATTATCATTTCTATGATAAGTTACTGAACCATGGAATGCCTGCTGTATACAACCTCCAACACATATATTGGACACAAGGAAAATGCAGAGTTTGTGGCATGTATTGCCTATTTTACCCCAATCATACCCTTGCTTACTAAGTATCTTGATACCCCTGAATAGATAATTACCCCCTCTTCACATTTTTAAAGAGCAAGTCAACTCACAAGTGTGGTGGTAGTCAAAAAAGTAATCCATTCACGGAATAGAAACAACTGCAGATCGGGCTGATGATGCCAGTACTGTGTCTTGGTATCTCTAGCTCATCAGTGCAGTTGAATGTGGAAATACTTGCCAATCGAATGCCTTCTATCTGCTGTCTAGTTCATTATGACTGAAAATGTCTTGCAATAGGGAAAAGCACCTTTTATGTATTACAGAATACTGGGATTGGACAAGAAGGTAGGCATGGGGAACACAGTACTGTATAGAGCAAAAACTTTTATATAATTGGTATTCAGTTATTCAGTCTTTCTACTGCATCTCCATGTTGCTAGACGATATATGCCATAATGGAAAAGACATGTGATAAGGTGCTGATGGTCAACGCTCAGTCGGCAAGTGTTTAGTACTCAAGGCTGCACAAAATTAGTGAGGCTTTAAAATGATCACTCTCCTGATGAGCCATTCTGGAGACTAGTCTTTCCTTGGAGGGATTAGACGTGGTAATATTTGTCTGTGTTTTACGCCCCTGTATATTGCCGTGAAGAAGATTATTATCAGTTCCCAATAGGTGTGAAGTATGTATGTGTGTGTGTGTGTGTGTGTGTGTGTAGGGTCAAGTCCTTTAAGTCCAGCATACACTGTGCTTCTGTACATGCAGAATATGAAGCATGCATCTTGAAAAAAGCGAGGAATCGTGAGGTACCATTGAGCAGCGCAATGCCAGGTTGCCATGGAGTTTTTAACACTGAGGTTAAGCCTCTTGAAATAAATTGAAGGGCAAGTCATGGGAGCTGTGAACAAGGATTTCGCTATCATTTACTGTCGTCATCAAAATTTCTTTCACTAGCATGTAATGACTGAAATTAAAATCCTCCTTCACTAAAATCTAATTTGCTTTACATACAGTCCACAAATTTGTAGGCTTCTCAAGAAGTATACAATAGTAGATGCATGCTGGTCTTTAGCGTAGCAGTAAGCTGCCACGTATTAAGTTTTCACCAAACCCAGATCTGTCATTGACACTGAGATGCATTTCTGTATGAGAAGTAACTATTCCAGGCAGCAGCTAAAGATACGTTTAGGTTACTGAATGTCCTGTATATCGAAAAATCACAAGAGCCATTTCTCTGTGGCAGCTCCTGTTTAACGATTCATCACAGGAAGAAAAAAACACCTGTGATTTCACAGAGGCCCACACACACCCTTTTTTTATACCCTATTTGGGAAAAAGAGTTAGTGCATAGTCTGTACAGGTGGGTCAACACCAGTTCCGTCTATCGTGTATTATTGTGTGCAAAGCATGATCACGAAGTACACGATGCTTCTTCGAGGAAGAAGCATAAAAAAGTATTATGAAGAAAATATCATCCACATACCTATTATGCAGGGAGATGACGACTGGTGTTTAGGTACCTACTTGAAGATAATTAATAGATAATTAATTAATATGTAATTACTTTAATTGGCGCTCTTCATTATGCATTCCTTCCAAACAAGCTCAAACCGCAGAGTCAACAGTTGAGCAAACATGCAACACTGTTATATCTCAGCAGGCAATACTGTTCAGGTAATATCTCAGCTTCAGTTAAATATCAATTACATGGAAGAAAATGCATTCATCAATTGGTCTTGCAAAAGAAATAGCAATACTCTTAACTCAGTAAACACATAATATGAATATGCAAGTAGGATAACTGTTTGAGTGAATATGAGTCTGTAAATATCAAAGTGAAATCTCAGTGAATTCCAGTCAGTGAGACATTACAAAATCATAATTAATTCTTTATCAATTGGTTGTTTAAAATACCTCTGTTAACTAGAACCCGCCATTTCATTTGTTTATATTTATTTCAGCTTCTTTTACTCAATTTCTGAGATCGCTATATTATTGTTTACTTATTCAATTCCTTTCATGAACTATTAAACTGGCCCCTTTTGTTATGAAGCAACTTATAACCACACCCTTTTGCATTTCATAAACATCAACCTTTCTGCAGATATACATGTATTACATTCCCCAAGTATAGTTTCTGGACATCTATTCTTTAATTGAAGACTATTCCATTTGTTTTGCAGACTGGTTCAATGGCAAGGTGAGGGTGCAGTCTGTTGTTCAGGTTTTATTCAATAAGAAAACTCTTCAATTGAATTCAGCTTGGCCTCGTCGTTATCACTCCTGTCCATAGTTACGAGGCTAGCATTGTACTGTTTATCACCTTCTGTTTGAACTTGCCAGTGCTGTGAAATTATACACAAGTTTAATCGTAATCTCACTTATGGTTCTACATTTAAACACTCAATAGAGCTGAATTTAGAAATGCTAAACGAAACTTAAATTAAATGGCAAACGTTTCAACTAGAAGTCTTTTTGAATTGAAGTTTATTTTAATATTTCTAAATATGAAGACATGCTATGATGAAACAGTCCGAAACAATCAGAATGTTATTTTGAAGTGACCGCTTAGCTGTTTAATTTACAAGTTGGCAATGACTTCTTTGGGAACACGTAAGACAGAAAACAACTACACTGCCTCATCTCTGCATATGTAGGCTGTGTTCTAAATTCAGCTCTGTATGTCAACAATCCATCTAACTGTTCTTAGTCTGCTGTTAGAGCTCTGTACTTCTCATACAGCTCTGCCGATGGACATCAAGCACAGCCACATTTATCACCAATTGTATCCATGAAGACTTTGCAAAAGCCTAAATAAGTTCATGCTTGCATTTTTGCAGTCTATGGTTTTTGGTGGCTTTCTCTAAATTTAAAGATTTGTTTTGAAAACAATCCATTTCAGACACTTTTAAAAACAGACAAGAAACAGTTCATGTATACAGAACTTTATTTTAAAAACAGCATTAACAAAAAGCACTGTGTATATATATATATATATATATATATATATATATATATATATATATATACACACATATATATATATATATATATATATGTGTGTGTGTGTGTATGTATATATATATATATATATATATATATATATATATATATATATATATATATTAGTTGTGTAATTCTGCATATTGTCAATCTGCTGTTGATCGCATTGTACATTATAATGTGCTTACCTGTTGTAACAGGTCCTTACTAAAAATGAAAATGTTTATTTCAACTGTTAAAAACACAGTAATTATTAAAAGAATCCCCATTAAATAGCAGTACAACAATGGGACTAATTATCACAAATGTAATATAATGCAGTATTTTAGAGCATTGCCCTCTGCTCCGCACCCCTAGTAGATTAAATCTGATCAAAATCCCCTCAGCTCTCTGCTGGTGAACAGCAATAATGGCAGCCTTCACATAATGTTTTCCTTGAAATAAGTATTCCTGTGTGGGTTGTATGACCATTGAATGGAACTTTATTTGGAGGTTCTGGTAATGGTTAAGGCTGCAGCAGACAGTAAGGTATTGAATTAAATGGCAACCCATATTTAATTGTTGTGTTTCCAGAAGCAGCCCCTGGTCAGCCCTTCGCTGGGCATGCCTCCACCCCCTCCAGCACCACCTTTACCTCCAACCAAGAACTCAGGGGCCCAGAAAGCACCAGCACCCAGACAGGAAAGGACATCTACAGGTGAGAATCAGAAAGCAAAGGGTTGGTTCAAGAAGGGATCTGTGCTTCATCAGAGCTGAACGTGAACGTGGTTCACCTTTTCAGAGCCCATGACCAGACCAGAAAGCATGTCTGGAATATACTTTAAAATGAGGAGGATGAGCCCTCACAGGAGTTTACCACAGTACATTTCCAAAGTAATTTTGCAGTTTTCCTACAGTTATACAATGCATTTACCATACCTCTATATGCTTTACTATGCTGTCACTTTGCTTTATTACACTTTGCTATGCTTCTACTATGGGAAACTTTTATAAGGAAGCCATCCTCATCTTATAGTATTGACTATAAAACAATGCATGAATGACCAGAGATCTTGACTATCCTTAACATATATATGTTTTTTTTTTCTTAATATGTTTATAAACAGACTTTCTCTATCACAAAAATTCCATTTCATGTGAGAATTGGGTACACATTTAGCTGGTCCTATTAAAATTCATTCAATTTATTCATGGGATTTAGTTACCCTTCTCTGTACCTTGTAATGTATCTCTTCCTAGCGGCTGATGTGTTAATAATACTGACACATCCTTACCTGTCAAGAACTGTGAGATCTGCAGTTCTTGTCCAGCCCTTGCCTTTCTGTTCAATTCAATATGCTGATAAAATTAATTACAACCTTTTCAAATGTAATAAAGATCCAGCTAGGTGAGCCGTAGTTCAAAACCATAATTACAGTCATTTTGTACAATCCTACAATACTGTCTCATATGACATTTTGTATGTTTTTTAAACATCTTTGTTTAACATCTTTGCCTGCTTGTGGTATCGGCAGCTAAAGGCTTTTCAGTTGATTGCTAACATTATTGTTCTACCATTGACTCCCTGACGTTTCTTGCTGTATTGTTCTAGAGATTAAATCTTTCAACATGACGCTGCCCAGTAACGACAACAAACAACTGTTTGATGAAATGAAGACGACAAAAACATTGAAGCACGCAGGAATCACAGCAGTGTTCACAGGGCAGGTGGGGAGCCTTGTAGTATATTTAACACTGTGAGAGAGGTCACAGCAGTGTTCACAGGGCAGGTGGGCAGCCCTACAGTATAGTTAACACTGAGAGATCACAGCAGCGTTCACAGGGCAGGTGGGGGGCTGTACAGTATAGTTAACACTGTGAAATAGGTCACAGCAGTGTTCACAGGGCAGATGGGGGGCTATACAGTATAGCTAATACTGTGAGAGATCACAGCAGTGTTCACAGGGCAGGAGACTTCCTATACTGGGCCTCGTCTCCAGGATTCCTCGTAACCAGTTCAAGTGCGGAAACCTGGGTTTCAAAATTGCCCCAAGGCCATATATTAAAAAATATATGTTTTAGAAATAGACACACCAATACAAAATACCTCCAGGTGAATGTTGCTTTAACCTTGTGTAGAACCAGATTTCATGTTTTAAAATAGAAATTCTAAAACATGTATTTCTTTAAAAACTGAGACCTATACTATATAATGAGTGAATGAGAAAATGTGCTATTTTGTTAGCTACAATTACATTAATATCTCTCACAACATCTCGTCCAAAGAAGGCAGATTCCACGGGGAATGGGACAGTGGTGTTGCCCTCTGAGGAGGTGAACGTGGTGGATATTGATTCTTTAGTCCCCACCCATGATGAGAAGGGACGCCCAATTGCGGAGTGGAAACGTCAGGTGATGGTGCACAAACTGCAAGCCCGGCTTCAGGATGAGGAGGAGCAGAGGAGAAAGGTATCTGTTTGGTGTGAAGCCTTTTATAACCTACTGTGAAATAACAAGCATTGTTATTATTATTATTATTATTATTATTATTATTATTATTATTATTATTATTATTATTATTATTATTATTATTATTATTATGAGGAGGAGGAGGAGGAGGAGGAGGAGGAGGAGGAGTGTGTAGGATTTAAACTTGGAATAGGACTTTGCTAAAGTTGTATTCAAACATGTTTCTGACCAAGCGACTTTTGTTTTTTGCCTTGAACACATCTGGTTTGGCTCCATTTCAGAATTCTGCACTCCTCGTATTAGTACTGTTTATTATTCTTATGTATTTACTTACATAATATTTTAAATGAGTGTTTTCTACAAAGTTATCTTTCTGTCCAAGAAGATTGAAGGATCTTATGTTCATGCTAGATCTGTAAATCAAGTTATATCAATGTTGGACGCTTTCCTCCTCTGTGCTGTATTTGCCTCTTGGCTGGGTTGATGTGTGCATCCTTGTGAGTGACAACACACTCTCCAGGATAAGCTCTTTACACCATTCCATATTCCATTATTCATTTAATGTTCTGCCTTTGGTTTTATTGTGCATGGTGTGGATAGATGTACACTGACATTACACTTTTGTCATCTGCTTTTAAAGGAAAATGGAAACAAATATCTTCAGATGGAAGGCTGGAGATATTCCCAAGCTCACAATGCAATCCTGGGTCCTTTCGGAGAGTTGTTGACTGAAGATGATCTTATCTATTTAGAGAAGCAGATCGAGAATGTGCAGATGAAGAAGAAATGTCAGGTGTATGAGTCTGAGCTGGCCAGGTTGGCCGAAGAGCTAAGAACCATTCTGCCTGCCCCCATCGTCAATATAACTGTCAACACACAGTTCATGCATCAGAATGCAGGAAAGGATGGACATATCTCTCTACCTGTGTGGTGCAACCGCATATCAGGCATTGTGAAGAGTATGTCCCTGCTTCTGGCCAATCTTAATGAAAACAAGGAAAACAAGGAGATCTCCAAGATGCCCAACACTGAACTTGCAACCGTCTTCTCTCAGAGGCCAGAGAGGAAGAGCTCTACCCGGGGGACAAAGGAAAAGGTTGAGATAGAGATCCAGCAGTTTGGAGTGTCTGTCAGGAACTTGAGGTCCAACTTTGAGAGGCAAAGTCCCACAAAGGAGAGGACCTCTCCATTTGAAGAAGAAAGCAAAGAGGATATTATAGAAGAATATAGGCCGGAAAGCCCTGCCGTGGCATCTGAAGCCGAAACTCACACCACAGGCACCATAGATCCACCAGATCAGCTTGGTGAGGAAGACCAATCCTATCTGTCACAGCCTGATGATACCAGTGACTCTGGAATTGGCTCTGAGGAAGCACCTACTGAAGGAAATATTTCACCGGTTCAGGAATCAACTAGCCTGAGGAAAGAACGCATTGTGGTCTTATTCCTTGGTCACTGGAAGAAGTCAGCTTATACCATGACCTTAAAGATAAAGGATATTAAGAGGAAACAGAGTCTTGCAGGGCAGGCAGCCACCGAGCAGGTAGAGGAGAAAGCCGAGGAGGAATTGGGACAGTCCAAGAGGAACATGGAGAATGGCAAGCTAGGCCACTTCTTCCAGCAGAGAAGTGCTATCAACAAAATGATTGGAAACTGGAGGAACATTATCTCTCACGTCCCCTCACGACAGATACGACGCTTGAACCGACAGCAGATTACATACTCACCAGAGCAGTTCCTGCCTCGTGTGAACGGGGCTCCCCTTGACTACCACAGTCTGACCCTTGACCTCTTTATGCTGGGCTACTTTCACATACTAGAGCTGGAGCTTCCACCTGATGAGAGAAAGATGAGACATCTGCTGTGCTTCGAGGTCTTTGACCACCTGGGCAAGTTCAGCTGGGAGACTGTCCGCAACTTTCACAAGGCGGTCATTGAGGAGATTGATGCAGGCAGCCGGGAGTGGAAAGATGGCTTTGAAGACATCAAACTTAAGTTCTTTGGAAACGTGCAAAACCAGCCACTGGAGGCAACAGACTCTGCCAAGCAGACCATCGCCACAGTGAGACAGGTGCCCAAAGTCATTGTTCAAAGTGCCACACCAGATGAAGAAGAGGACCTGATAAGGAAGAGTGGCTCTGATCTCAGCAGCTTCAGCAATGATGAGATCTGCAAGTACATCGACCGCAGCTTTGCCTTCTGGAAGGAGAAAGAGGCAGAGATCTTTGACTTTGCAGAATAGGCGCTGCCACCACTTTTTGTTCTTGTTGTTTTGTTAATAGGTCAATAGCTTAAAGGACTACACAGTATGTCATCCTGTTGGTCGACAGTTATGAATTTTAAAAAGTTATTTTAACAAGATACAGCAATCACACACAACACAGACCACAATTTGCCATTGAGGAAACTGCACTATTTATTGGCAAAGCATATTGCTTGACAGATATCAGTGTGTGTTTTTATTTTTCTTTATTCTTCTCTGAAATACTGTAATTTACAAGGCCCTCTTATTTGGTGCTTTAGCCATTTTTACATGCTGTGCTGATGTCCTCTCTAAGAAGATAGCTTTGTTAGCAAAATTGTACTGCTCTGTGTATCTAATACAATACATTTTAAAAAGTCATTCACAAGAGCAGCCGCATAAATCAGTAGTTGACAGACTTAAGCTTTGTAAGGGAATTACAAATGTCCTCACCAGGTAGAAAACCATTTCTCTCTTGATAGCCCTTTCGCTGCTATTTATCTATTCTTATCTTGAATTAGCAATTGGTATCTGTATCCAATAGGCCCAGACTTTTCCCAGCATGCCACATAACTGGATGCTAAATATTTGATTATTATTTTCACAGTTTACAAATCAAAACAGAAAGCAATGTACACTCTATACAAGTGGGAGCCCTGCGTCTTCAGAAAGTGTTTAAACTAGCTTACGAATGAATACGTTTTTAAGTACTTTTGTCAGTTTCTTATGGTACTGCCGTCTTGTGGACACTTCCCACCAAAAACACTGAGCTAAGAAACTTAGTAATAACAAGAACACTTAACTGCTTTTAACAAAATAAAACATGCATATGTTGTTGAAGTGTAACACTTTTTATTTAATATACATGTTGAAGTTACCCCTCCTTAAAAACAGAGTGTATCTGGTGCTGAATATCTGTGAATGAGAAAACAGTTAGTAAAATAGAATGTCTGCCACCGATTAATCAAAATCACAACCATCCTTTTCATTTATGGGATTTTGTGTCTAATTATAATAATAATAATAATAATAATAATAATAATAATAAAATTGCTGTTCATTACTGTGATCTGTATTATCATTATCATTATTAGTATTAATGATAATAATATCAACATTGGAAAGTTTTAAATGATTGTTACAATTAATTTTTATATTCATTTTTTTTTATCTATTTTTTATTATTTATTATTTCCATATTTTTTATGTTTATTAATTTTAATGGTTATTTGTTTATTTTAATTTTTTATCCCTGATTATTTATTATTTTATTATTGTTATAATTATTTTTATGATTCATCTGTGCATTAATAGAGACAAAAGTTTTAGGCAGGTGTGAAAAAATGCTGTAAAGTAAGAATGCTTTCAAAAATAGACATGTTAATAATTTATATTTATCAATTAACAAAATGCAAAGTGAGTGAACAGAAGAAAAATCTACATCAAATCAATATTTGGTGTGACCACCCTTTACCTTCAAAACAGCATCAATTCTTCTAGGTACACTTGCACACAGTTTTTGAAGGAACTCGGCAGGTAGGTTGACCCAAACATCTTGGAGAACTAATCACAGTTCTTTTGTGGGTTTAGGCAGCCTCAGTTGCTTCTCTCTCTTCATGTAATCCCAGACAGTCTTGATGATGTTGAGATCAGGGCTCTGTGGGGGCCATACCATCACTGCCAGGACTCCTTGTTCGTCGTTACGCTGAAGATAGTTCTTAATGACTTTCGCTGTATGTTTGGGGTCATTGTCATGCTGCAGAATAAATTTGGGGGCAATCAGATGCCTCCCTGATGGTATTGCATGATGGATAAGTATCTGCCTGTACTTCTCAGCATTGAGGAGACCATTAATTCTGACAAAATCCCCAACTCCATTTGCAAAAATGCAACCCCAAACTTATATATAGTGGCAAAACAATACAAAAATGAATTATTGCTATTATTATTATTACTATTACTACTAATAATAATCATCATCATCACCATCATCATCATCATCATCATCATAATAATAATAATAATACCATATGGGTTCCCAGTATCTACAGATGTATTCTGATCCAATACCACTGTTTCATTTTCCACATCGAGTCCAAGACGTTATCAGGTCCACAACAGGGTCTTGTGCCCAGAATGTTAGGAGTCATTTTAATGTGTTTTCAAAGTTGGTTTTTATGAATAATATCTATTACATTCATCAAACTGTTCAAGACTTGTTAAAAAGGCAAACCGTTTAGAACACTTTTATGACCTTTTTGAGGTGTTTTTTGTTCTGTTGATTTCTATTTTAGAATACCTGTTGATTTGATTTATGTAATGTATTGCATAAAATTATACTTATGTTTTCCTGGGTGTGTGTCTAATTTATTTTAGTAGTTATCAACTTAAAAATGTTTTAGATCCAAATATCTTTATATGTGTAATTCTTGCTAATAACATTATCAGTGCATTTACATTGAGAATTGAGACCTTTTAAGAAGAGTGGCATAGTCCTGATTAATGGGCTAGATGTTTGAGGTAAGCTTGCAAAGGAGCTGCAGGTGTTAATTCCCACAGGGAGTTTCCTCCTTAGTCAAAACCCGTGCAGCACTTTTTAGATTTTGATTCTCACGTACCTGGCTTTCCAGGATTATATTGATGATTGAAGTTTGATCATGAAGAAAGCATTGCCATTTAATTTGGAGATGTTTGCACCCTGGCTGTGCAAAGTAGACCAGTCTTCGCTGGGGACCCCGAAATGAGTGTTGCATTGGCTCAGGCGCTCATGTGGGTTAGGGAGGCACCCAGTGAGCTCATAGTGGACACCTACAGGGCTCGCTGACATCCGCTTTCAAGTTCCTGGGTGAAGAAGGAAGCTGGCTTGTTCGTGGGATCGGAGGACACCCATTGAACCTTCAGTTCTCCTGAGCTGTGTCGGGAATTGTTGTGGTGAGGAGAAAAGTGATTGAGCATTCCAAATTGGGAGAAAATCAGGGGAAAATTATAATTGGATACACTTAATTATAAAAAACAAACAAAAAAAAAAAAACCTTATCACACAAATATGTGAGATGATGGTTGTGAGATAAGGTTTTAGCTATGTGAGATTATATTCAGCAACATAATCTTCACAACTGGTACTACAAACGTGTCAGGTACTATATGTAAACTGTGCTCAAGTTAAAACTTCAAAAGTTACGTTATAGCCAATAATTACCTTAATGGCTATAGAACAGCAAACACCATAGTACAAACAAAACAAAACCAAACAAAAAGCAATGCTGCTGCCACAGGGCCAGCCCACTCCCTCTTGATTACACTTAAATCAGTGTTTGGTTTCTACTCTTACATTACACTACAACTCACATTCTACTGGTATAACATTGTCCTGTTTAACAATGGAATTGTATCTGTATGCAGGAGTTTATAGTTTATCATATCAACTGTAAGCTTTTTTTTTTGTTGTTGTTGTTTTTTTCATATACTAGAATCCATGTATTTGCATCTGAATCATAATACAAGAAAATATGTTTCATTTTAGTTTTATTGAATTACTGAATGTTTGAATTTGTGGATGTATCTTTACACACAAAATTATATTGATGCCTCAATATGGTTGACTGGCTGTGGTAAATTACACTGCTGTGGTGCACCACACTGTATATGAGAGTGCAACATATTTTGTGTGCCAAACTGAATCTTTCCTAGTTCAAAGTTTGCATTCTCCTAATTATTGGGTTCCATTTGTTTGTTCTACACAGTGACGAAGCCCAGCTTGCTTTTGTTTTTGTTAAGAGACACTATAAATAGCTTTAACTAGTGGGGGTGAAATGTCATTTTACGACTCTGGTGAACGTGGTAACCATTTATAACAATTGCTGTTCCAATTCCTTTCGTTTCAGTTTCAATAGTTGTGGTTAAGGTGCAATGAAGAATCTCAGCAGGGTTTTATCACCTCCGGTATTCCCCTACTATGAATGGAGTTTCCATCCAGATTCCCTGTGGCCTGTCTTAATGTGAATACAAACAGTGTTGCATGTTTGCCTAATTTAAAGGGTATGTTTGATTGATCAGTACCAACAAGAAGAAAATAAGTGTCATAAATGCACATTGTCATTTTGAGTTGAATTTAAATATAGCTTGATTTGTTTGTTTTTCAGATTGGAAAATCCAGTTACTGCTAGTCAGCTGGGGACCAGCTAGAGTTAACAGTAGCTACACACATTAATTACTTTCTTACTGGATACTCTGCTCGTATAAAACTCCAGCACAGGGTTATAGTATAGGTAGGACTTCTGTTTTTTTTTTTTTTTTTTCTAAGTTCAGCAGGTATTTGTCTTCAATTATTTTAAGGACCATGTAGTTGTCCGTAACATATAAAAATCGGAACACGTAAAATATTATTTTTCTCCCCATTTTTTCGATTTGTGTTTTGTGTGTGTCTAATAAACAGCAGCAAACCATTCTTTCCCACTGGGGTGTGCTGGGAAGGGAAGTTCAAGATAAAAACAAGCCAAAATTCTGTATTTATTTGGTTTTAAAAAAAATAAATAAATACATTTCGGGTAACTTCAACATAAAATTCGGCAGGTAGTTATTGTTAAAAAAAATAGGCTCTTGCTGTATTTTCTTGAACACCATAACCATCTCTTCAACTGGTATTACAGGTTCCTAACTGTGTAGGAGAACCACTGCAGCTACATTCTGTTACTGGGACAAATTTCCAGCAGGGTCGTTGTCTTTCTGGAACCAGGCCACAGCAAACAGTGTTATGCATATTCCATGGTGAGTGCTTGTAGCTGTACTGGTAAAGGACAGAATAAAATAAGATCCAACATGTTAGGTGAGTATATAGGCAAGGTTAAAACTAAGTCTGAGAAGGGCAGCAATTAGTAGGCAAGCAACTGTTAAAAAAAAAGCCTGGGGCCCCTTGCTCTAACAATGAAACCAAGACAGAAAACTGGTATAGAACTGAAGAAAATGTACGAACAAGAGGCCATTCGGCCCAACTAAGCTAGTCCAGTTCTTAGAAGCTGATTATTCTCAAAACTTTGTCAAGTTGGGTCTTAAAGGATCCAAGTGATTCTGCCCCAGCAACTTGACTAAGTAGCCCATTCCATACCTTCACCACACTGTGTGAACAAGTGTCTCCTTCGCTTGTCATAGGATAGGTAAACCACTGTGAATACTACTGTAGTAGAATTAAAAAGTTAATTAACAAGTATTAAAGACAAACTACAAGAGCTGGAAGCTATAGTTGCATCTTAGAACCATACTTTTTTGGGGATTACAGAAACTAGTCTTGCCACAAGCACAGATGAATACTCAGTTAGGGGCTCTAAGTTGTTTAGAAAAGACAGACAGTAAAGATGAGGAGGCAGGGCTGTATATAGTAGACAGCTTAGAAGTAAAATGAATCGGGTGCAACCCACAACCAATGTGAGTCAATCCCGGTCATGCTAACAGAAAAGAAACCAAAGAAACAAAGGACTCACACTTGTGTTACAGACAAGCTGCCAAACCTAGATATCAATGACAGCAAGTAACTCTTGCTAATATTTTAATTGCAGACTGGGGCCAGAGGACACAGTTGGAAATGTGGAGGCAGACTTAGAAGGCACTTAAAGCACTGTGCATGGAATGGGCTGCCAAGCCACGTCACGGATACTGAATAACTGGGATCCTCGAGGAATTGACTAGACAATGTCATTGGATTTTTCAGCAATTAAGAACTGGACTAGCATTGATGGTCCAGGTGGCCTTGCATTTATTCTTTTTTTAAGTTGAGATTTATGCCTGCTGAAGAGGGCTGCACAACATAAACATGCTGCATTAAAATTAGATGAGTAAACTATATCAAACAAAAGGTCTCAACTGAAACTTGCATAGTGGCCAACATTTGAAAGTTCCTCAGCGAGACAGATAACTGGAGATGGGTTGTGGTCACAGACATCTGACTTGAGTATGAAATTCACAACTGAAGGTTATTAACTAAACATTACCGGTATAAGATACACCCTTGATTAACTTTTTGGATGCCTTTCCCATGACATCCTCAACAAAATTGCTGGCTGCCACCTATCTTGTAGGTTTTGTTTGAGAAAACAATGTCTCCTTTTTTTTTTCTCTGAAATACACCTGAATATATGGGGACCCACTGGAGCCCTTCTCAGTATATAATATCAGGTTGGGTTTTTTACAAATCTGTCATAAAACCATGCCTCAATCTGATCCACTTTCCCTGCAGTTTTGTACTCTATTGTTGGATGACATTGATGGTTCACTGTCTTCTGAATACAGGGTATCACAAGCATTCCAAACCCTTCCACCCACATCGTGCTCCATTTAGTCACCCCCCCCCCCCCCTCTGTTCCATTTATAACACTCTAGATAGCAATGGTCATTCCTGACATTCCCTTGGGGACAGTTCAATGAATAGCTTTAGACTTGGGTCCCTGTTTCTCAGGTTAAGCTGTGCATGTCGCTTTCTCCTTTATCTCCCACAGGGGTTAAAATCCCTGTCAACGTGAATATACTGTCGGAATGCGTACGCATGTATGTCACACTTAACATTTTCCATTTATCTGGAAAACTGCTTATTATATTTTCATTAAACTCAGTATCAACATTATTTCGCAGGCTATTGGATCTAAGGAGAGGTGTCTCTGTCTGTATGTCACTCTTGATGAATAGCAACGACACTAAAAATCATTGCTAATTTCAACGATGATGATTGTTGACTTTCAAGGCTGGCTCAACTCTGACTCAACTCTGACTCAGCAAACTCACTGACTCTAAGAGCCAATAGGAAAAATGGGGGCATCCACAACAAACGTAAAACTGTAAATAATAACATATTTATATGTACGTAATGGTATATGAGAGATACAGATCACGAGGAATAGCCTATTTGCCTTCTCAATACATAAATGATCCTAAGTAGTTTATAATGCATTTACAAGCTTATTGTCCATCTTCATTTAACAAAGCGTTGGCGACTAACCGTGACATTTTTGTTGCTTCAACAAAACAACGGTTCAGCTGAGCAGCCCCACAGAAACTTTATTAGTGGTATTAATCTCAGCACGCTGAAAAGGAAGGTTGTTTTTGCCACTTGTGTCAATTCTATGGTTTTTGGTGCCTGTATTTTTGCAGTTTGTTTTGGAGTGCTTCCAAACTGGATTATTACCTCAATCGTTTCCTCAGCTGGTTGAAAACTCAGAAATTCCTGTCTACCGGATAATAGAAAAACCGAGGTAGTAACACAAAACCTACTGGATGAAATTCCAAATGATTCTAAAAAGCTAATCATTGACGACCAGATTATTGAAGCTGACATGTTGTTATATAGACTGTATGCAGGCGTCTGAGGGGAGCAGTGGGATTCAGAAGCACTCTGAGAGGTGGGTCTTCATAAATAGTATTCAAACACAAAGTCTTATAGTACTGTATTATAACTGAACTTGTTATTTAGGGGTCAGTGTTGGGGAGTAATGCATTGCATGTAACACATTACTGTAATGCTTTGTTAGACAGAAACATTTTATCTGAAAAAATAACAGTAAATTTCAGTTCCATTTTTTAAAAATAGGCATATGCATAACATGGAAATTAGAAAGCACGTCAACAGTGTAAATCAAACCATACATGTCACATGAACATGCTTTTCATATCACATAGCTGGAAAATTGCATCAGAGGAAACAAGTGGGTTTGATAGCTGGAGCTTCAAAGAAAATTTCGACCTGCAGTCTGATCAAGCAGAAAAAAAATAAATAAAAACTCTGTAAAATGTAAACAGTGTTGTAAAAATGTAATGGTTTACTTTTAAAAATGAACTTCCCCAGCACTGTTGGGGGTACGCCATAAAAGGCTTTATAGATCTTAGTATTTATTTTAAAAAAACCAGAACATTAAAAATAATATTTGGGATAGTCTTCAAAGCCATGTTATGGACAACTAGAAGACTTACTGTTCTTCAGCCAGCACTGGCATGCAGAAAGCAGCTCTACAGCTTTAAGAGCAGGTGTTGAGTCAAGCTCCAAGTGTCCCCAGAAAGGCTAAAAATAGCCCAAGAGAAGGACAGGCAGACAGCGACTAAATGACTCGGCATAAGCCACAGACTCATAAGTACGAACAGTCCATGTGCACTCCGGAACGGTCAACAACAAACTTCGAGTTCCTAACTCTCTCTTGGCCTCTGGATTTCAACGTACCCCGTGATGTGAAGCTGAAACATTCCTTACTCTGTAGGTAAGCTCAGAATTATATTTCCTACTTGTGTGATGGTGTGTTAGCATTTAAAAAAAAAAAAGTTATAAATCTTCAACAAGCACTGGGCCTCTTCTCCAACTAGGAAACCTTAACCAAACTTCACAATCTCTGCAGTCAGTCAGTTCAGCTCATAGAGTGGGTTTACAGCAGGCAATTATTGCTGGTTAGGCAAATTGCTACTGAATTGCCCATTGTAATATAGTGAGCAAGACTGTTTGCAATCGTAAGAGAGGCTCTGACTCGGGAGCAATAAGGACGGCAATTTTTCAGCCTGTGATGTCATTTTTACTCATCATTCCTAAATGGCAGTGCCCAAGGATACGTGGAGCTTGGAAGAAGACACGTCTCTGATTGTTTTTTTCATTTATTTATTTTTTAAGTTATGTTACTGATGGTCTTGGGGCTGCAAAGTATTTAAAAAAAAAAAACAAGAAGGATACTCTATATTCTCAATGTAGGCATAAGCAATGTATTTATTGTCGATATGTTTTTATTATACAGTAGATAATCATTGACCTTTGAATTAGCTAGTTAAACAATATTTATTTATATTCTTTATTATTTATTTTTTACTATTTCTGTTTGATAATGATATTGTAATGTCACTGCAAATGTTACATGGAGAGTAACTATAGCAATATACCAAACTGTACTTTACTATACTCTAAATACCTTAGTTGATAAATTATTCTGCTAACAGCACATTTCAGTGTTGAGGTAATGTATACCCTGATTAAAGCAGATAAAAACTAAACAAAACAAAAAGAGAAACGCTTCAGTATTTAAGTACATTAGCAGTACTACTGCTTATTTTAATATTCCTTTATATGGTCATTTTAAACGGATCAGAGGTTATGTTTAGTGCAAATATTGTACTGAATTATAGCCTACTGCACACTGTACTGTAAAGCAGCTTTACACTAAACAAATACACATTTCATTTGAAATTGGGAAGCTACAAAGGATTTGATATTTTCCCTGTGTTATCCATTTGAAATGCAACTTCACTAGCTGTAACATGAACCTACATATTTAGTTAATTACCTAAATATATTATATGTGTACAGTGTTTCTTTAGTTAAACATTGGTTATTTGTTGTGCACATACTGTAGCCATTATTTTAAATCCTCACATCGCACTGCAATAGCCTGGTGTAAAAGCAGAGCAAAATGTTCTTAAACAAGGTAGAACACAGATTAGTGAAAACTAAAAGGCTGTACACACAGTAAACACCAAACATAAGCATGACAAGGCACGAGAGACTCAACTTTACAATTTTATTGATCATTTTCCCTCACTTCGTCCCCTCACAGGCTAGTCCTGGAGCCACCTAAATATCTAGATA
This sequence comes from Polyodon spathula, assembly GCF_017654505.1. NCBI lineage: Eukaryota > Metazoa > Chordata > Actinopteri > Acipenseriformes > Polyodontidae > Polyodon > Polyodon spathula. The sequence goes on from NC_054544.1 coordinate 42,156,747, forward strand.
TCCTTGAGTAGATAATTGCCTCCTCTTTAAAAAGTGTGCAAAAGGTTTCAATGAGCAAGCCTAGTGGTAACTGGAAATGTTTTTTTTTTTTTCTAGGAAAGCAGTACAACTGGGGATGGGGAGTTTGTTGCCTGATAACCTCACTTAGGCTAGATGCTCACTAAATATTTTATATCCATGAATAGATAAACATTTCCTCTATAAATATGTGTGAACGATTTTAATGAGCATTCTGTCCCAAAAGTGCAGTGGTACCCTAGAAATGATCCATTTACTACCAATCTAGGTAAAGGATTTCTGAAGCGCTCAGTGTTACAGATTTCTTTGACACCTGAGCTAGATGTTCCGCCCTACAGACAGTGGTAATTTTTAGCAAGCCCTGCAATTAAAGATGCAGTTTGAAATTTCTGAGACTCAGCAGCGGCACACACTGTAATCAGTCCATCTGAAACATAATATTCTCTTGGGCAGATTTATTTAGACCTTATAATACAATTTAATATTAAGTAATCGTCACTTGATGATCAATGGTCTTATACATTCGATTAATCTTCATGGATAAATTACTGCAAGGCTGTGGTAGTACAGTATAAGAATTTTCTAGTTGGAATTATTTGCACAATAATAGACAATAAATCCTATGATGCTGAGCATTATGAAAGATGATACACTTAATCTTCCAAAGACAGATATACTGTATAGTAGCAACACCACAGACTGAATGTGTTCATATAAAAAAAATCAAATATATTTCCGATCTCACTCTATATGATTCTAGGTTCTGAATATTGAAGAGTTTTTAAAAGTAAATAGAGCACCCCCCTCATTCGAAGAGAACCATGGTGCGCAACGTCGATGATCTGGACTTCTGCCTGCAGTCTCACCCACAGAGCATCCTGGAGGGGCTGAATTCCTTGCGCTCGCAGCCCAAGCTCTCCGACGTGACGCTGACTGTAGCGAGCCGTGAGTTCCACTGCCACCGCAGCGTGCTGGCGCTCTGCAGCCTCTACTTCCATTCTATGTTCTCAGGGAACTTCGTGGAGAGCATTGCAGCCCGTGTGGAGCTGCATGATGTTGACCCTGATGTGCTGGATAGAATCCTTGACTTCGCCTACACCGGCAAGCTAACCATCAACCAGGACAACGTGGAGGGCCTTATCTGCACCTCCAGCCAGCTGCAGTTTGTGACGGTCCGAAAAGCTTGCAGCCGCTACTTGCAGCATCAGATTAATGCCACCAACTGCCTGGGAATCCTGAAATTCGGGGAGGTGCACGGCTGTCCAGAGGTGGTAGCCAAGGCCCATGGCTTCCTTCTGGAGAACTTTGAGGCTGTGTCTCAAGGCGAGGAGTTCCTGCTGCTGGAGAAAGAGAGGCTGGCAGCCTACCTCAAGGAGGAGAGGCTCCAGATGAGGGAGGAGAGGACCCGGGTAGAGGCAACCCTCCGCTGGGTGAGGCATAGCGAGGATACCAGGGCCACACATCTGCCCAAGCTGCTGGGGCTGGTGCGTCTCTCCCTCCTCTCGCAGGAGTACATCACAGAGACCCTACTAAAGGACAGGCTGATCCTGGAGACACCCGCCTGCAGAGAGGCTGTGGAGAGGAACCGCAGAGGGGTGAGTTAATCTAAGCAGGCTGTAAATAAGTTGTGCTTCACAAAGTAGTTTCACTGGCACATTTATTTATGCAGACTTTCCTACAGTCTCCAAAAGAAACAAAAACAGTGTCAAAAGAATGGAGTTGCAATGTACCACGTGGATGTTGTTGCCTTTGGTGCTAACCTTGTGAAACATCAAAACATGACATCACTGCAACAATTCTGACCCTAAACAGTATTGATGATACTTACACTTTGTGTCAAGGCTTCTGTTTCCCTGTCCTTTCCGAGAACAATTACCCCACTTATGTCACTAAACAATCTGTTAAATACATTTTGAACTGCTTAGGTTATTGAAAGTTGTTGTTGGTTTTTGTGGTGAACTTATATTTCAAGTGTGAGTAATTTGCTACCCGCAGCCAGTATGGTTCACTTCCAACAATCTGAAAAATCTGCATTATTGGCCTGGCAAGAAAAAAATTAGTCTGTACATATATCTTCCAATAGCCTTATTATGAGTGCGAGTTTACTGTTTAGTGGGTTATCTTGTACTGTATGTGCATATGTATTTATGCATGTATGTTTGCTTTTAACTTGTAGAAAATGTGTATATGTAATTATATAACATAGTTTTCACTACACCTAGATCTCATTTGTTATTGCACAAGATAGGCAAACACCCATCTAGTTAATTATCCTTTCACAGGGGCTACTTGTCTTGCTTTGCTGGTAATGCTTACATTACATAAGCATAATTCGCTACTTATATAAACCTTCTGTAATGTTGAATCCTATTGTTTCTGCAAATCCCAGAAGTTTTAAAGCATGCAATGTGAACATGTGTATGCTACTTTCTGTAATGACAGCTCGATAACGTGCTGGAAACAGTGAGAAATTGTTTTTCCTGGTCCTTTCAGACAGAGGTGGAGCCAGGAGCCCTTTCACAGGGAGGTGCCTGCTGTCCTCAACCCAGCCTGCAGGAGGTGCTGTTTGTGATTGGTGGGCGCTCTGCAGATGACTCGGATGATGATGAGGAGGGGGAGGAGGAGGAGGGGCAGCCCAGGTCAGGCCACAGGAACGCTGCCTTCTACAACACCAAGACAAGTAAGTTGTGCAGAGTTTAGCTCATGTTGAGATTAGTATGTTGTATATAGTCTATAAAGTATACTAGCTAATTGAATTTGACAGTACCGTTAGTCTTCATAACTTGTAAACTCAAGAACACAATGCACAAAGATGGCAACGGCAGCCATGGAATTCACCCTGAGATCGATTTCACCAGCTTCAAAAAATATTTTAAAAACACAAGCGTTGGAAAGTAATTGTTGTTAAATATTTATTGTATTGATGCCAGCAGCCTATGGGAAGGACATTTTTCCCCTGTCTATCAATTTGTTTATTCAACTTAACACCCATTTTTCTTTTAATTCTTTTAACTCAAATGTCCCCTCACCACTGCACACCACTTCCAGGTTAAGAGGACAGTTACCACTGTCAAGCCAGTCATCTATTTCCGTCATGGGAATGGATGCTAATAAGCTCCTGAACAATGGAGTCTCAGCCCCAGCCTGGGAAGTCTCTGCCTGCACACATGGGGCACATGACCAATAGGGGTCTTTGAAGTGTAATGAGATGAACAATGACGAGATGATTCTCATCTCCAGCACACAGGGTGCAACGACAAATGTAGAGCTCCCTGTGGGTCAATATTGGCAAATAGGCACAACCTGCAAACTCCTGGTGTAAGACTCACCCTGCATTCAACATAGCAGTGCCTTTATTAGATGGGAGACTGAGCATTATTGTCACCTGACACGCCAGCGTCCTGGATTTAATACGTTAGTATGTCCACAGAGTCCCGCCTATTTCACAAGCGCTAAATTCACACACACTCAAATCTAAGGAGAACAGAAACAAGACAAAGGACAATCGCAATCATTTTTGCACTTGAGGTGGCAGAGTCAATTCCTTGATCCCCTACCTGCTGGTTAGCGGTACCATGATGTTGTTCTAGAAATCTGTAACCCTTGTCATGCTCTTTAATAGTGATGACTCTTGTATTGGTGATTTCTGAGATGATATCAATTAGACTAAAACCTCTGTGTAGTGTTAATGCTGATTTGTTTTTTTCATTTTCTTCTAGGGGAGTGGAAAAAGATCCCAGATTTTCCAGACTACAATAAGTGGGGATTCTCTGTGGTGTCTTTAAACAACAACGTGTATGTGACAGGTATGTGAGAGACAGGGTGTGTGTGTGCAGGTATTACTATCAATGTGGGGACAAAATTTGAGAAAATGTCCCCACAAACAGTAAACACACTTGGTATACCGTACTTACATTTAATACAGGAGCATCATTTTAAAAGAAGTAGTTGTTTTTTCAATGTTGTTTGTTTTTACGATTCCCCACCTCCAGCTGTAAATCACTCTCAATTTTGCGTGCAGCTTCTTAGGCAATCTGAAAATGCATGCTACAACAGATTTTAAGACGCCAAACCTTTTTGCTACCCATACTTGTTTAGCATCGGGTTCACATAGTGTCTCCAAAATCTGAACTTTATCGGCTATTGAAAGGTCTACACGTTTTGAAGCCATGATGACAGACAACAATCAGACTCAATAAATGTACAGATGTGTTATGAAAATTGATACATAAATAGATGCTGCGATGCGTGGGTGCCGTAGCCATAGAAACTGTAAAAAAAAGTTGTCTAAGCGGCAGACAGTTGTTAATATCTGAAATCTATTAACATTAAAGTCAATGGGACAGGACTGGTTCCTGTGAAAATGTTGTTAATAACCGAAAGTTGTCTTTATCAGGGTTGCTAATAACCTGCATCTACTGTAATGAAGTAGTACAGGGTCTGGAGGTTTAATTGGTTCTATTAAATAATTTAGAACAGAGTTGGAAGGAAGACTGGAAGGGTCAACTTTGGCTACCCCTGCCATAGGACAATTCTTCCCAGTGTTCCATGAATGTTCTCCTTGACTGGTTTGGGCTTTAATTTATCGGAATTTATATATATATATATATATATATATATATATATATATATATATATATATATATATCGATAATAGAAGAATATATACAGTCAAATTTAAACATTCAATTTTATCTCTTTGTTAATATCTTTAAGCATTCTGTATAATACAATATGTTGACTCCATGTGTACATTTTGTATATACATGGAAGTTTCAGGTTTGTTTGTCACATGACATAAAGCACTGACATTATTTACTCTGCACATGATCCAGCTTATAATTGATAACTTTGTGAAACATCCAGTTAATAGCTTTTTTGGAAACTGAAATAGACATAAAGCTATACAGTGACACAAGTTTCTCATCTGCTAGCAGCAACATCAGCCATCAGTGGTTGGGGGTTTTCTTGAAGCAGCTCCAGAACACCTCTCCCTGAAGATGTCATTATCTTCCAGTGGGCTTGTAGACTTCTTGGCAGAGAAGTGAAAAAAACAGGAAGTGAATACAATGGAACTGTTACTGAACTTCTAATTCCAACAGGGGGCTCCAGAGGCTCTAGAACCAACACCTGGTCAACCACACAGACCTGGAAGTACGACTCGCAGCAGGGGAAGTGGATGACGGTCGCCCCCATGTTGAGGCCCCGGACCAACCACGCCTCTGCCGTGCTGAATGGAGAAATCTACGCCATTGGGGGTACTGATGGTGTAGAGAATGGGAGCTGTGGTGTGTGAGACAGAGTGTGTGTGTGTGTGTGTGCGAAGGAGAATGGAGATCTTTTAATTTTGAGAGGCTCTGAAACTGTGCATACATGGGGTGTTTTGGGCTTGAATGTGTGGGAAATTGAAACACCTCAACTCCGGGACCCTGTTCATTGAGATACAGTAGGAAATGTCTCGTCCAGGATCCTCAGGATTGAGAACAGATTGTAAACCTTGTAATTGTTGTTTTCAGGTACAACGTTTGATTTTGTGGAGGTGGAACACTACGACCCATACAATGACAGCTGGTCTCTTACTAGTCCCACTTTGAAGTATGTCAGTAATTTCACTGCCACAGGCTGCATGGGGAAGCTCTATGTCATTGGCTCCTGTGCGGTCAAATACAATGTTCTTGCTATGCAGTGCTACAACCCAGTTATAGGTAAGGGACTCAATATATTTTAGTGTATATTGCATGCAGACTCAAACCCATTTGGGTGTGACCCATTACTATTCTGTGCAGAACACTTGAACCATTCTAGAAGGGGTGTTCAGACCTGTTTAGAATTCACATTCTGTTCAGGGGGATTTAAAAAGAAAAAAGATAATTTCTGTTTAGTTATAAAAAAAGTCATGCAATTATCACATGCGCTTTTTAGTATTTTAGTAAATAATGCTGTAAATCTCCTCCCCAATAAATGCTCCTGAGCATGCCTGTGGGAGATGATTGTTGCAGTTCTCCAGTTTATTTGCTGGTAGCGCATTGGTAATAACTCCCCTGAGTTGCTTCATAATGCCCTTTACTCTTGTTTGGTACATAATACCCAAATATTACAATAAAGAAAGCTTTACCTCTTATTTACTGTGTAACCATACAGTACCAAGCTACTGTAATCTAGAAATCTAAAAAGCAAATGGCTGGAGATAAGAAAAGCATGTCTAAACATAAAAAATAAGTGGGGAATTACAAAAACATTGGTGTTCATGTATTCGTATTGCTTTGTTCAAGAGTGCTGCCTCTTGTACGTTCAACGCTGAGCTGAGTAAACGTCCAATTTGCAGCATTTTGACAAATCTTTTTTTGTCTATAAGCATCCCACTCAATTATATGGTTGTCTCCTGCTGTGCAGATGCATGGAGCCTCATTGCCTCCCCCTTCATCCCTAAGTACCTCTCTGGCCCGTGCTCGGTTTCGCTGGATGGGGTCATCTACCTGATCGGAGATAACACCAAGAAGGTCTACATGTACGACCCAGATGCCAACATGTGGCAGAAGGTGAGTGTCATTGTACAGTAATCCATTATTGAGGCGGAACACAGAAGCAAGCATGATGCAAACACCATAAAAAGTGAAAGTGGCAAACATGTCAATTACAATGAAGCTACAGTGGCTGCTCTTTAAGGAACCCATGCTGTCCTATTTCTCTCTTTACCTACATTTGAACTGGCGGCACTAAACAGTCTTCTTCTCCCCATTCAAATCTTTTTTTTTGGTTATTGTTTTTCGGTTCAAACACATTATATACAATGCTAACATTGGCTTGGCAAAATAAAAGATTTAACAAAACAAAACACTGAACAAAACAAAAGCTACAATGGCCAAACAAAACAAACAAAACAAGCACAGACCTGCAACAAGCACAAGTAGCAATTGTTTTCTTTTATAATTCTCAGTTCTGTTTCTCTCCCATTCTTTCTCCCTGTTTAGCCAAAGCTTTTAGCTGGATGTGGCATTTTAACCCCATCAAGGCTGTCAAACTATAACAACAGTAAAACAGTGTGCTTTTTAAATGAACACATTATTCTTTGACTCTTCGTGCCACTACGTGTTTCAGGTGCAGCTGCTCCACATGCTCCATGAGAACGGAGGGATGGTTGTCCTGGCCGGCAAGTTGTTTGTGACTGGCGGGCATTGGAAAGGCTTGGAGGGGGAGTACCGCGTCGAGATGGAGGTGTACGACCGCGGCCGCAATGCCTGGCACATGGAGAGCTCACTGCCGCGGCTCTGGCTCTACAGCGGCTCCTGCTCCATCTTCCTGGATGCTTCGCAGTGGGTGGAGCCGTTCCCTGTTGATCAGACCTAGCGGGCCGTGACCGCACAGGAGCTCCACTTGCCAGACTGCTTCAACAACACCAACAGGGCTTCTTTTAAAGCTACTGTATTTGTTTTTCTGAAAGGCATCAATCTCCTGGTGCATTTTCAAAACTAGAAACATTTTAAATGAGGGCTTTTAATTAATAACCACAGCCTGCCTTTTTTTTAGGGAGTACTAGCACTCAAGGACAAACAGAACTGCTATGTAAAGTACAATTAGCAGCCATTTACATTAGGGATCATAGGGTGTAATTAGCTCAAATTAATGGCATGCATATAATAGGGTGTAACATAGTGTTCTGTAGTTTTCATGCAAATTATCTGTGTGCAAGTACAATTAATGTGTCCTTTTTTGTAGACCTTACTAGAGACATGAACTGTATTAATAACCTCCATATAAACATATTTGAAGATCTTGAAGCATCCTCTTTCCAGAATGTCCTGCTCCCAATTAGGTGATACAGTTTTGTTTCCTTGTTAATAAATTTTGCCAAGTCAGTGTGCTTTACCAGTATAGGGACATGTGTAGGGTAAAGTCATCACAGACCCTTGCTTAAACATTCTATCAGGCAGTCAATAATGGAACTAACACCTGAATTCTAAACTGCTGTAGTTGGATTGTTAACTGAACCCAAAGAGTGAAGATAGAAATGAGATTAGCAGTCCCTAAAACCAATGTAATGTAGGGTTTTTTATATTAGTATGTTTACAAATTCTATCACATTTTTTCTTGTTACATTTTTTGGTCTCTAAAGGTCTTTTCACACTGAGCGCGTCGCCTCAAAGCATCGGCATCCAGCGTATTTTGACGACGTCAAGTTGCTTTCACACCAAAGGCGTTCAAATAATTAGAACGCAAGAAACTGCAAACGTGATGCACAAGAAGTTGAGATGTATTATTATTATTATTATTATTATTATTATTATTATTATTATTATTATTATTAAATAATATACTTCTTAATTACTACTTGTTAATGTGTATGATGGCAGTGCGCCCCGCTGCAGGACCTTTTTGTGGGCCCTCCTCCCCAAACCTTAATTTAACCCTTATTTGTAAACATCAAACACACCAAATCAAGTGTTCAATATTGAACTCTATTTAACTGTCAGAATGTTAGCATGTATGAAACAGTAAGTGATAAGAACGTGTTCTACTCGCCTACTTTATTTTATTCTGCGTACAGCTTTACATCCAACACTACACTATTTTTAATAATAAACAAACAGGTTTAATCACTACCTCTACCAGGATTCCCCAATTCTGCGATCACAGAAATTATTACAGAATGCACAATTCTGCACAGACATTTTCAGAAATGGTCTTGCATAGGAAACCATTATTATTATTATTATTATTATTATTATTATTATTATTATTATTATTTATTTGCTGTAGTTTATTTTGGTGCCCGCAGCAACACCCAACAGCTTCCGTCTAAGCTACAGGATGAATTGTGCACACAGAATATAACTGCAAATGTCTGTGCTGAATAGAACCCTAAAACCTTCCATGCAGAAGCGCCTCGTACCAGCCTCCGGGGAAACAGTTAGGATAATTAAGACATGAAATGAGGGCAGATACAATCTGAATCCCTGGCATGGCACACCGGCAGCTTCAGTAATACAAATGTGTAGCATCTGCAAATATATATGCGAAGGATATTATCATTGTTCAATAAATAAATAAATAAAAACTTTCCAACCCCTCTGAATGCATGGGCCCGAGCAATAGCTGCACCAGCTATTGCTCCACCACTGTGTGATGAAGCACTGCCCCTTAAAATAAAAACCTAAACAGCCATAGTTAAAACAAATAAATAAAACAGCACAGCGCAAAGAAAAAAATATTGTATAATTATTATTATTATTATTATTATTATTATTATATTAATAATAATAATAATAATAATAATAATAATAATAATAATAATAATAATACCCTACTGCTGACTGTTTACGTTTCTCTACCTTTTCATTTCCAAATGCTGCTCCAGAAACTACATTTGCAGCCTGGATTTCCATGGGTTTATATTTCTTACTGCCGGCCCACTCTTCGTTTTCTGATCCTCTTTTTTGAGAACACTGGTCCTGCAAGCGCTTCCATAGGTTTGTAACTGCATCTGAGTCACAAGACGTGCAAAATAAGTAAAACAAGTAACAGTACAGTACTTTACTTGTGGTTCGCTAAAGCACTTCAATCAAAACAGAACCATGGATGTGTTGCATATCTTTAATATGTAGGCTGCGGTTGAAGTTCTTAATCTTACAAAACTTTGTACAACTATTCAGTTTACTGTATTTATTTGTGGAGAATGAGAGCCCAGTGTTTGCTCCCATTCTCCACAAATAAGTACAGTAGTAAGCATTTTGATGGAAGGACATTTAAGTATTTACTGTCTGTCCTAAAATTAAATAATGTAAAATATACATAAACATGAAGATTATAAACATTATATTTATACATGTATTCATTTAATTCAGATGAAGGTATTTTAACACGCTGGATCTCATTTTGTGTTGCTGTTAACAGTCCTTGAAAGAGTTTTCTTGTTTTCTTTACTGATGCTCGATTTGTTTCCATTATCTTTAAGGGAACTTTTCATTTCAATAATATCGACTGTTTTAAATCACTCATTTTCGTTAGGCCAATCTCTGCTTGTGTTAATGAAATACAGTAGGGGCTACCTGTTGATGTTTGTTGTCATGCCGACGAGGGGGTGAGAGCTGGAGTGTGATTGGTTAGAGACAAATTTACGCCCGACGCACACAGAAAAATAAGACAAGGTCAATTTTTGATGATGTCGGTTTTACGCGATGCGTCCAGTGTGAATTCCTCCATAGGATGTATTGTATTCTAAAAATAACCAAAAAATTTCGCTGGACTTTGACCCCTTGACGCGACACGCTTAGTGTGAAAGGACCTTAATGCTTTTGATAGAATCTTAAAAACAGCCTACCCCTATGAACTATAGTTAAGAGCACTTGCAAACACGATTGCTGCCGCTGCCTTCATGTGTTATTGTTTTAGGTTTTCCTTTTCTATATCTTGCTTTGGAAAATGGTTGACTATTTAGCAAACACCATCCTTCCTAGTGCATAATATCTGTGAGTGTTATCGTCAATGACACTGAATGTGTCCTCTAGTTATAGCTTATATATGATTTGTGCTTTGGTCTTTCTTTGTTTTAAAAACAGTTCATTGTGGCTTCTATTCCAATTCTGACATCAGCTGAATCAGTCTGCTGATCCTATGTTGTCCCCTCTGTACTTCATTGTACTTTGTGCTTTATCATGCTTGGCTCTGCTTTTAACTAAGCTTTAAAAGGTTTTCATACTTTTACTGTGGCATTCAATACATGTGAAAACTTAGAATCCACGCTAGCATTACACAGTTGAATGAGGAATGTATATTAATGAAATACTGTGTAATCTTGATGTAGTCATTTTCTTTTATGATGTGTTGTCTTTTAGTTTTTTTTTTTTTTTTTTTGCAAATGGACAGATTGTACACTCAACGTGTTTAAAGATAAAGTTAGGCTTTCAGTTTTAAAATAGGGACTTTCTTGAGATGTTTAACTTCCCTCACTCTTTGATCATGCTGATCAGGCCTCTCCCTTTATAAGGCAGCCGTGGAACCAATTATAAATCTTCAGGGTTGTGCAGCCCCTCTGCCCTGTAATTCCATTCCACTAGCTTTCAAACTGCTAATAAGGCGGAACACTAGCCCACTAACATTGTCACAGACACTAAATTGCCATAGTTTTTTGTAAAACTTGAAAATACTCAAATAAAAAGTAAGTGAATGGTGACTTCTAAGTAATATATGGTGAGACTGCACTTCAGCGTGCTGTGCCCAGTTCTGGTAACCAGAACACATAAAGGGGCATTGTGACCTGGGAGAGAGTCCAACAAAGAGCACCCAGTCTAATCACAAGACCTAAAAGAATGAGATATGAAAGTGGGCTGAAAGAACTGAATCTATGTATCCTGACAAAGTTAATCCTAACCAATACTTAATTACAGAATCACTGGGATCCTTTAAGACCCAACTTGGCAACGTTTTGAGATCAATCAGCTACTAGGAGCCACAGTAGCATTGATGGGCTGCCTCTTGTTCATAAATGTGCCTATAGTATTCTTAGTTGAGTACATTCTTAGTTGCTGTCCTTTTATTCTTTAACCATTAAACAGTGTAATTCACACACACACACACACACACACACACACACACACACACACACACACACACACACACACACACACACACACACACACACACACACACACACACACACACACACACACACACACACACACACACACACACACACACACACACAGACAAGGTTAAGCCATGTAAAATAATTGGGCTTGGTCATGCTAATTGGTATTAAGAAATGAGGGACACACGTCAAACCCCCCCCCCCCCCCCCCAAAAAAAAAAAAAAACAGTATTATTCTGAGGTTCTAATCCAAAGCAGAAAAATAGTTGTGACTGTTTAACAAAAATTTCCTTCTGTTTATGAGACTAATTGTTAAGAAGATAACACAGGTGTCACTGAAGACAAAACACACTATAATGTAAATGTTGAGTTTTGTATGTATAATATAACTAATGCATAAGCTGTGTGTGCAAAATATAAATATAAAGAGCTCTATAGCCAAGAGAATCGGGATCTTATCTTTATACATCTACTCCCTTCTTACCATCAATCTTAATCTTGCAGTAAAGGCTGAAGGCTTAACTCTGTAACAGAGGCAAGTCAAGTCATGTCATGCCATGGCGATAATGCAGAAAACAAAACCGGATTAAAAATTAACTCTCTGTAAGACTTAAAGGGATCTCATGCATTCTGCCATTCATTGTAATCTCTTTACTTGTAATGAACTACCTCTGTCTAAACTTGGAGTGTAACTGTGAGAAGTGTTGCTCATTGGCTTCCTGTAGTGAGTGACTCAGAAGGTAAGAGCAGACTCGATCACCTGTCGTCCTGTTTTTTACACAGCACCTGTGTGGGGTCTGTGTAATGCTTCTATATTTAGGAGTGGGGTATAGGGATCTGCCAGACAGGCATTGTTGTAGTGCTGAAGAGTATCATTAAATAGAATTAAAATCCTGATTTTGGAATCAAGGTGTAATTTTCCATGTGAAGACCACTATGTTACCATGATTAATTAGGTTGGTGTAAAATTCAACAGACACATCTTGCAATTGTAATAGTGAAATGTATTATTTCATTTGGAAAAACACTTTGGAGCATGATAGTCTGCACCTATGAGGGTCTTCCTTATTTTTTATGAAAAACAGTGCGGCAGGTTTAGCAAACTCCCTTAAGGGACATTCTGTCCAGCACAGAAAGCAGTTGTGTAATACCTGCAGACCACCATGTAACTGTCTATTTCAAGTCCCAACTACTGTTTCTTTCCTCTGTTAAAACTTGAATAAAATATACATACATACATACATACATACATACATACATACATAAATCATTCTACCAGTTTTCTGTGCAATACCAAGTGGTAAAATCATAGCAAAGAGTTTTTAAGATTAGTATAACCATGCAAGATTTTTTTTTTTTTTTTTGGTAAAGCATAGTAAATACACAATGAAAAGTGTACAGTATTCATAGTTACTGTGCAAACCGCGGCCATTTTTTTATCATTCATTTATTAGAGCTCGCTTTTATTTCTAACTGAAAAGTGTTAACTCAATTTCATTCCCTTTTAATTACCAAGACAACTGTTTAGTGTCATGTGACTTGCTTTCAGTAATCAAGACGCAGGCATCTCACCTGGAGAGAGAATTTTGCTTAACTGCTGCCAGATCATAAGCAGTTAAACATGCTCACCATACAGCACCATTTGTTTGCAATCTAATTTTTATTTTAAAGGACTGTCATGCAGACTTGCTCTGTATAATGGATACAGGTGCGTACCTTTCCCGCTGCAATCACAAACTTTCCCGCCCGCATCGCAGCAACACGAATTACATTGAGATAGATTGCAACACACTCCAGTGCACAAAGCGTCCCTTTCCCAGTTTCCTAGTCAACGAGTGATCCTTCTGCGTCCCTTCAATTGTGGCAACTGCCAGGAACGGCTTTCTATTTCCATGACAACGGGTAAGGGAGCGTCATGTTCCCTCAGCAACCAGCGCTGGGGGCCCGCCTCACGCGCCGCTTAGTTTGAAACTTAAGTCAGAGAGGTAAAAGCCCAAGAAGCAATCTGTAAAACCTAAATAAATAAAATACAAAAAGTACCTTATTTTGCAAAGTTGCAATTGACCCATGCAGTCTCAGTTGTGCCAGTTCAGGAAATGCCTGGGCAACACAATATTTGTTTAAAAGCAATAGCTTTATAAAATGCAAAACTTTTTTTAAGTGCAGAAGGATTTGCGTCTGGATTTTGTAGACACTGTAGGCTTTGGTCGTTTTGGAGAGCCTTTCATCAACAAACCAAGCGCCTTAAAGAAAAACAAAATACTACCGTTTATTTTCCGGAATGAGTTCGGAGGGTGACAGAAGCGAACAGGCGCCGGGGCTGCGACTGGAGGCGGTCATTCAGGTGGGATTCAAAATTTCTTTCTTGTCTTGTGAGGATCATCGTACTTGTCTTGTAAAGCTTCAAAACAGCAGTTCTAGGATGGCACAGAGGGTATCAAATTTGCTCTAACTTTTCTCATAGCGGTAGGAATTAGGAACACGTTTTGTAACAGTTTTATTACAAACTTCAAATTAAAGTTAAACGTTCTGCAAATCTCAGTACCTTCATAACATTTTAAGTTTGCAGTCTGCAATTTAAAGATTAGCTTGTAATTACTCCTATCTGTTTATCACGTGTGTTAATTTCTAGGTAGGGACTTTCTATCCACACTTACTGCTAATATGAAGTTATTAATTGGAAATCCACTAATTCCTACTAACTTTCTGACTGGGTGATCCTTTAATTCCCCGATTCTAGAGTACAGGGTAAATCTGCAAACTTTTAGTTCGTGAATTGTTTCTCTACTTTTACCACAACATTTCAAAAGAGTAAATATTTTTTTGATACGAGTAAAATTGATAGTTTTGTACATCAAACAAAAATACTGTCCACCTCTCCTATCGAGCTTCCTGTTTTGTTTTTTTTTGCCAGCCAATGTTAGTCGCAGGAATCGATAAATAATCTAGAATGGTGATCACTTTTGGCTGCAGTCCAGCCCTTGAAATTACACCAACTTTTGGCGCATCCGTTCAAAAAAATTACTGCAGTGAGAACTGCAAAGTGTAGTAGTAAAGCAAAGAAAAAAAAACACTGGCAAGAAAGAAACACAGCAGATCTACAACTGTGGGGCGAACTTGTTAAAACAATTTACTGCAAACCTTCATACTCCAGTATGATAAAGATATCAAGCTGTAACTGTCATAATTGATATAATTATACTGCATGCGGTAGTTTCAATGTTAGTGGTTATTTTTCTTGTTCGGGGCTCTGTACAGCACCATAACAGAGCTAGAGGAATGGGTTTCAATTTTGAAGTGAAATTGCTAAAGTAGTTTGGTGGTTTGATAGCTCTTAGTGGACAGTAGTTTACATCACAGAAAACATACTATTTGTAATAGTTTTGGACAATTAGCCTTAGAAGGCAAGAGTGGTTGTCAGCTTGATTTACTGTGGAGCATTGGGGGTCTTTTTGAGAAGCCCACATGATGCCCATTGCAAAGCATGCATGGCTGTTGTCAGTCATTGGGGCTCTATTCAGGTAATCGAAGCAGATCAGACTAACGTCTTTTTTTTTTTTTTTATTATTATTATTATTTTTTTTTTTACTATTTTACAGACACACTGATCAGTGATGTAACAAATGTAAAGCTCAAGATTTTTTATGATGATGGA
The DNA here is from genome assembly GCF_017654505.1 of Polyodon spathula. Taxonomy (NCBI): domain Eukaryota; kingdom Metazoa; phylum Chordata; class Actinopteri; order Acipenseriformes; family Polyodontidae; genus Polyodon; species Polyodon spathula. Next base: position 42,172,004 of record NC_054544.1, read on the forward strand.
TCTGCCAGAGTCTTGAGCCTGAAATGAGTGTGCTATGACTGACTAGTCCAATGCAATAGCATTTTCGCGGAATAGCCCTAGCACCGAAATGTAAAAACAGAAAAGAAAGAAAATACAGTAGCGTGTGTCTAATATATAGCTATGCATAAACAGTTTCTTCCAGTTCACTGTTAGTTCACACTGTTAGGAGTGAATGGTGTAAAACAAGCAGTGCTGTCTGTGTTCTCAGGGTGTGAACAAAGTGCTGATGTAAAGGCAAATAGCATCATTTTTACAATATGAAACTAGGAGGAAACTAATCAAAGATACCATTTTAATTACAGCACTGCTATTGTTCCTTTTAAATAGTACCAAATACATCTTAACTATAACACCTGTGAGATTATTTATTGATAACACTGCATACAATAGTAAAAAACATACTTTTTAATGTCTGTTTAAAAAGCCACTGTAAGGAAGAGGCAACATAATTAAAAAATAATTCACCCGTATCTTCAAAACACTATAAGGGTTGATCTGATCAGCCTATTCCCATGGGTTCATTTGTGCCGGATCATAGCGGATCCCAGATCCGGCACCTTTGTGTCTAACACATGAGGATTAAACAGTTTGCAAATGATGACCCAGATAAATTATATATCTATATATATATATATTATTATATATATATATATATATATATATATATATATATATATATATATATATATATATATATATATATATATGAATTAAATGACAAAGGTGTGCTGTAACACCATATTTTATACAATAAGAACATTACTAGTTTTTACCCCAAATGGCAAAAAAAAAAAAAAACAAACTAGCACTTAACAAAAAACAGTGTTGTCGCTCCTGTTCATCAGATTAGTCGGCCAGCCGCTAACATTGTTCAAACCTGAAGATTATGTTAGAAATCATCTAGGCAAAGGTGGGCATGCAGCTACTGACACCAACAACAAGGCAGAAATGGGAGGAACTGTAAATTAAAGTCATTACATTAGGTCTAGAAACAAAAATGATATCCCTCTTCCCTAATGAGAAGATCCAGTACCTGGTTGCTTACAAATTGACCCCTGCCTATACCCACCCGGGTCGCACACTGATGTTTTAGCAGCACTGGGCATCACACATGATTGCATCAAACACCTGTCTATGGTTATCACCTGGGACTGACTACCCAGCCGTTTAAATAGCAATGCTACTAACCACTTTTATTTGACAAAAATGAAAGGAAAACAAAGGATTTTAAACAATAATATACAGTCACACACGCTGATGCTTTTGGCAGCAAGCCACTGGTGCTGTTTCTTAAGCCCCGTAAAACTGAACAAAGTGGCTAGTTGCAGTGTTTTAGACATGCCTGCCTCATTTAAACTAAATTGAATAATTCATTAATTGGACCACCGATCATGGCTCACAGATTTTGCCATTCTATCCACACTCTCACAGGAAATGGACATTTCAATCAAAGGCTCTAACTTAACCATTTCCTGGGTTGCTTATCACACATTTAACAAAAACACTGAAAAATGTATGCCAAAAATCAACAAATATGAAAATAAAGATAATACTGTTATTGGTGTGGTTGGTGGAATAATTATTGCACATTTATACTGTAGAATATGGAAGTGAAACCAACACAAACACAAAGTAAAGCACAAAAAATAAATTCACAGGTGTATACCTTGTCACAGTTACACCATACAAGAGTGGAACATGTTGCATATTTTTAGATTCATGTCTGCAGGACAGATCGCTATCACCTGAAGATTGTAAGATTTTAGACTGCTTTTTCACCCAGTTCTGTTGCATGTGGTTTAAGAAATGGATAAACAGCCTAGGCACTCTTCATAGCCCTCACCAGGGATGAAGGGGTAGATATAGAGGAGGCCGTTGTACACACATCACACTTCACACATTTTTACATATATCTGCTTTCCAGTTGTCATGAAAATAGGAAACAGGAGGAGGCTGTATGCCTGTTCGTCCGTCCGTCATTGTTAATGAAATTGTGATTAAAGATCTCATTGCTAATTCGTATTATACTGTATACTATTCTGTAATATTGTTAATATAGTGTTTTTCATAATACCAAGGGCTCTAATTTTGGATGTCCAGCCGTGGCAGGAGGTGTATGTTATGTTGTTTGAATCTCAGGAGGGTTATTGCCCATGCTGGTACTGAGGACTGCACTTCCTGTTAACCCTGCCCCTCTTGTGTTTGAGTAGAAGCTGGAGGACACGCTGCTGAACCCAGACTCCAGTGGGGAGGAGAAGACTCTGACAGTTCAAGGAGAGGGGCAGGGCGGTGCAGCCACCCCCATCCCAGCACGCATCCGCGAGATTGTCACCCGCAACCTGAAAGAGGAAAAACACGAAGGTACGGACCTCCCCTGTCACACGTGTTTATCTATAGAGCACTTTAAATAATTTCAGCTAACAAAATTATTCTTACAAGTTGGATTTTAAAACTTGTACTATTACTATAGGTCAAGGGAAGTTTTCATGCTTTCTTTCTTTTTTAACTGGAAGGATGTTATACTTGCACTTCCCGGGTCATTTCCTCCATGTCAAACTGGATAGCAAAGGTGCTTGATATAAACATGCTTACATGCTATTCAGTTTTGGGAGTATAGGGTCCTATGATAAAGCTGGAGTGCAAATGATATCCTTCTGTATTATTCAGAGCGCAGACAGCATGGTGCCTTGCCAACTGAGGTTTGTCAGATAAAGAGCTGCCCCTGGGAATGAGTGGGGCTTTGTTATATTTCCTATTAAAAAATGAATTAGCCTGCTTCCTGTGGCACTGGCAGTGTATTGAACTGCACATATATCCATGAGACAGAGCCACAGAGACACAGCCCACCTCTCCAGCCTCCAGCAGAGGGTGTGAGAGCATCACAACTCAAAGACCAAGCCAAACCTTCATATGCCTGTTGTAAGTTTGCTTACAATTTTTCTAATTGAAATAAACACGTGCTACAATGGTTTAGAACTAAATATGAGTTCAGAATGTTAATGCCAGGGCTCCTACACACACCTGCACTGTTATTTTCTAATTCTGAAACATTCTGAAAGCAGCTTTTTACTTTGAAGTAAAAGCTTGGTGAATCTGTCCCTGTATGTAGGGTAACCAGATGTCCCAGTTTTCCATTAAAGGTCCCGCTGTCCAAACATTTTGCTCAAAAACTTTAAAAAGTCCCGGTTTTCAGCCACTTCCTGTAGCATGACACACTCTAAATACCTTTTGTCAAAATATCATAAACACCCGCTTTATGTTATGCTTTATGTTATGAGATGGTGCCGTGAAAACAAAACATAATAAAAAACAAGGTACTAGGGTAATCAAGAACATTATTTTATAAAGTGATTAACACGCACATACCTGCTTATTCCTTAGTGCACCATGCATTTTCATTTAGTTTATATTCAATATGGATCTACAGTTATGTGTAATGTGGTAATTTTGTAGCTGTTCAGTTCCAGCGGGATTTAGCCCAGACAAAGCAGCATGAGGTTGCAATTATCCGAGTCCACCAGGTAACATCACCATTGTCAATAACTAGAGCCTCACACAGTGAATAAAAAAAGAAAGAAAGAAATGCCAAAATGTAAATGTATGTTTAATGATTTATTATTATTATTATTATTATTATTATTATTATTATTATTATTATTATTATTATTGAACTTCATATAAAAGTATGCAATACTAATAACACAATATGACTACTTAAATTAATTGACCACAAATTATACACTGGGAGTGCACTGAAATTAGCTGGCTGCTTAAAAAAAAAAAAAAAAAAAAAAAGATAATACTAAGAGTGAGAGGATGGCTGTTTAAATACCCATTAACATAACCTATATTTAAATGGTTTAATTATTCTTATCAATTATTTAACAATGTGTCCCGCTTTTGAGCTTTGAAAATTTGGTCGCCCTACCTATATCTTCATGTTAATAACACAACATACACTGCTTTTTCAAATCAAAATACACATTTGACAAGGCATTGGGCCTTAGTCACAAAGCTTTAACAAATTAATTATAGTTGTTTGAAAACTGTTGTAAAAAAGGGCATCAGAAATATAGAACTGTGGAATGAATATTAAACTTTATTTTATGAAACATTCTTTAAATAACTCCTGGGTTAAAGCTTTGTGAACTGGGCCTACTGTTTCTGTTGTTCATGGAAACGTAGGACCGCATTTTGAAATGGTTTCACTGGGAATACATTTTCTTTAGGAACATGCACTGTAAAGGTGCTGTTTGACCTCTGAACCTTAAAACTCTCATTGCAGCCCCCCAGGAAATGCCTCCCCTCGGCTCACTGCAAGAGGAGAACCGGCTGTTGCAGCAGGAGCTGTGGCGCGTCGAGGACCTTCTCTCTCAAACCCGTGCCGAGCGAGATGAGCTGCTCATCAAGAACCGAGCCGTCAGTGACCGGGTATGTACTGTACACTGCCAATTACATCAGTCCACGTGCTGGATTGGACTCCCTGTAAATCCTGTAGCCATAAATGCCTTACATAAACCACTCATGGGGCACAATTTATTAAGATGATTCTACACATTTTGGAGTTGTTAATGAATTGAGATTGAAATAAAGTTGAAAGTAATTGTAGCAAGCAAAATAATTCCATAAATCTGCCATGCTCATCCATTCATTATATACAGCCTAACCCGATTTAATTGTTTCTGGGGGTCCATCGGATATGTCAAGAGCTGGGTTTACTGCTTACAATATTTACACTATAATGTGCATTGACCAGTGTCCTTCTGCACCGTTCAGCTGGTAGCAGCATGTGTAAGTGACACATTCCCGAGCTCCGTCAGTTAATACAGGGTATCTTACATATAATAGGTTCTGCTGTGGGTCTCAAATTTGCAGGTTTGACGGAAACACATGTTTCAGCAAACGTGCATTTTCAATTTAAAATACCTTGTACTACTTCAGGCTAAACAAAGCTCTCAGTGTCTATGCCTTAGTTTATCTGCACTTGCATGTCCTGGGTCATTTCACTTCTGGGTCAAAGCATGTTACTGAATGAAATCATGCCAGTCAATATGGAAAGCAGCTGGTTGGTTAAATGACAGAAAAGAAGCCACTGACATGGTGGAGACAATTTCACCCTCATGGTGAAATGACCAAGCAAATGCAATGCTAACTGAACGCGAGACTTGCAAACAGAGATTTCTTTAATCAAGTGTAGTACCAGATATCATGTTTTAAGCATGTGTTTCTTTCCAAACTGGACATTAGAGACCTGCATAACAAATGGAAGTGCACAACCCGTGAGAGTCGTGGAATACAATTTATGGCATCTGCCAATCAACTGTGGCTAAGTGCAAGAGGCCCACTGTTTTCAGTCCCAGTCATGTAACACAATGTGACAGTTTTTCTTCTATGTTTCCAAAGATGTAGATGAAAAGAGAGTCAAATGGGAAAAACCTGCCTGCATTTTAAATTGTATTTTGCTTGCTTGCCTTGAAAACACTCAGCACAATTGTGAGCCAGGATGTAAATTGCTGGAAAGTCGGTCAGGCACTTCTCAGCATTCCCTCTTGTGTGTAGAGAGGAAACAAATGGGGTTGTGTTCCAAAAAATATGGCACCGTGTTTCCCAAATCACTCCCCTCTCTCCAGTCCCTTTATGGGGTCCCTCCCCCACCAGAGTGGCTCCTGTTGGAAGGGGTGGGGAGTTAGTAGGAAAGCTTGCTAGTCTCAGGGGATCCAGAAAAAAAGGCCCATTTTTCACCCCATACAAAGTTGGCATCTGTGATAACCCAGACGCCTGTGAGTTCATGAATGACTCTGTTTGGTTTGTCCATGTAAGTTATTTCAAATCAGGGCTATAAATAAATTGCAATCACACAGGCATATTTAGTTCTGATGTATTTATTTTGTAAATACCACCCCCTCCCTTTAGGAGACACCTTTACCAACCTGAACAACTTAAATTAAATCGTTCCAGTATATATACAGCTCTGGGAGCCCTTGCCAAGGTTTTCCATTTCCCTAACTCTCATTACCATTATAAGAACAGTTCTATACCTACGCTTCAGCCATTTCCATAACTGGAATTTGTTCAATTTCTCTAAGTGAAGCAGTGACAAAGGTACCAAAGCTAAATGAAAACTGAACTTTTAAACAAAATGCATCCTGCCATTCAGGAAAAAAAAGACCAACTTGTAGGGGTGTCTCGGTGCCTAGGGAGAACATTCCAGTGACTGTTCATACATTTGAATTAAGTGTGGCTGTAAAAAAAAAAAAAACATTTTTAAAAAGGGTGCAGAGCAATTACTTTTCATTCTAAGAATGCTGTCTCAAGCATTCATTGGGTTTAAGATGACTGCACTAATAAAAAGCTGTTCTACTCAATCTGAGAGGCACAATTCAAATATATCCTCGCCAATGTGACCCACTTACTGATCTGGAGAAGTGAATATCAATGGGCAATGTCTGCTGTCATTTAATGCCACTTTCACTTGCCAAACATAGGTAATGGATGTTCTCATGTTGCTGAGCATGCGAAGTGTCTGCTTGGACTCTGAGTACTCTTGACACTAGATGGTGTGAACTAAACCCAGCTGATTTTCCTCCCTTACCACAGGGGAGAGCAAAGTCCAAAGCCCTCCCTTCAAGAACCAAGATTGACAGCTCAGCAATACTAGGATTCGATCCAGATATCTCCTGATCACTTGACTAACCCTGCACTCCACCATGGAGCACCCTTCAGGATATTATAGGCTGCTGCAACAGGTTTTGAAAGAAACATTTTTAAAAACTCTTTGAAACCAGAAGAATTTTAAAAGCAAACTGCTTAAGAGCTACAGGTTGGCTTTTAATTACATTTATTAGAGATAGCTGTTTGTGACTGAAGTCGCTAGGCTACAAGTATTGGGAGAATTATTAACTCAAAGTATGTTTTCCTTTGGGGTTTAAGTTAGTTACCAGTTAGGAATTGTAAACAGGCATTTTCGACTTTTTTCATGGAAGGACACTGTTTCTCCTGCCCATAGTGAATCAAACGCATGACATATAATTTCAATAATGAAGATATCTTGAATATAGACATAGTCCATGCCAAGGACTGTTACACAGGTTTCCCAAATACATCATGCTGGCTGATAGAAGTAAATGAAGATTTGTTCATTCTCTGTAGTCTGATTAAAGGCTGCTATAAAAAACCTCTTATTAGGTTGTTTCTTGCCTGGTGAATATTTCTGTTTTGCATTCTGGACTTGATTATGCTAATACATCAACTACAACATGTTGACAAAGCTGTACACTTCAGTTTCTGAGCAGCTACAGGATATCTTTAGCAAAATCTGCCATAGCTACAGTAAAATACACACATGTCAGCCAAGCACAACCTATAATAACACAGGAGTAGTGTTATGTGTTCATTGAAAAAAAAGATATAATGTTCTGATATTAAGTCTATTAATCGTATCAGGACAGGGTATCCTACTCCAGGTAATTATAATTAACGGTGAAATCAGCATGTGTTGCGTCTGGTAAAGCTACTGTAGATACACATCGACCCAGAAAAACTGACAGCTAGTCTGATGGGAGCCGCACCCCGGTTTTAAATTAATTTGCTCCAACTATCGGAGTGAACACAAGTCTCTGTGATCTCTGCTGACCCATGGAAATTCGACATGAACCTGGGCAGCCTTTGACCCATTTTGTGAAGCTGAATTGTCCCTGGAGATTACAGAATAAGTCTGATGGAACTTTGACCTTTCTGTTGACTTTGGAACACTGCCAGTTAGCAATTTCCACAGGCAATGTGTGTATATGTGCTGTATTGCACACAGCGACATTCTCCACGAAGTGCATTGAACCTTGAGATCAATCTAGGGACTCTGTCGTTGATGGTAATGTAATAAAACTAGGAAGAAACTTAAGACTTCTACAACTTTCTGCTTTATAATAGCACCCATTATTAGTAAAATGTTGTCTTTAGTTTAATTTATCAGCCCAGTACTGAGGTAGGTAATTCAATCCATTATGGTCAGATTTATGCAAGAGCACTTTAGTTTTTTTACATTTTTATTTCTAATTGTAATTATACTGATAAGATAGTAGATTTTGCATTGGAAGAAAACGTTAGCAAACCTAGTCATATGCGGCATGTCATTTACAATAACAAGCCCAACTCTAATCTAACAAGTCCAGTGCACGATCTGCAATAGTCTCCAAATCTTTCACTTGGATCTCTATGTGACAGTGTGACGTGTTATGGGTGTGGGGTGGAACAGGCGTCACAAACACAGTACTTTTGATGGTATGCAGGGTGTATTTTATTAGAACAAGGCCTCATTCCAAACAAACAAAAACGAAATTCAAAATATTCCCAACTGGTGAGTCCCTCTCTTGTCTTTAAAAAGACAGTGAAGTGGAGTGTGTCTGGTGCTCCATGCAGAGTGCTTGTGACCCCAAGTGGTGATGCTGACTGTAGTGTGGCAGCTCCTTGGCTTACTCCACAGTCTCCGTTGCTGGTAACACAAATAGACTACACGTAACAAACAAAAACAACACGGACAGCACAGCAACTTGTTGGATACCTTCAGGGCCCCCTTCACACATAATGATAGCCATTATACAGTGCCCATGGAAAGTCTACACCCCCTTTCAAAATGTTCACCTTTTGTTGCCATATAGCCTGGAATTAAAATGCAATAGAATAGTTTTTTTTTTTTTCATTTATCTACACATCCTACCCCACAACTTACAAGTGAAAAAAAAATTGTAGAAATTTGTAGAAAATTAATTAAAAATAAAAACTGAAATAGCCGGGTTGGATAACTGTCCACCCCCCTTGTAATAGCAATCCTAAATTAGCTCAGGTGTAACCAATCGCCTTCAAAATCACACACCAAGTTAAGTGGCCTCCACCTGTGTTAAATCGTGTGATTTACTTGATTTCAGGATAAATTCAGCAGTTCCTGCAGGTTCCCTCTGCTGGGTAGTGCATTTCAAAGCAAAAGATTAACCATGAGCACCAAGGCGCATTCAAAAGAACTCCGGGACAAAGTTGTTGAAAGGCACAGATCAGGGGATGGGTATAAAAAATATCAAAGGCCTTGGGGGATGGGTATAAAAAATATCAAAGGCCTTGAATATCCCTTGGAACATGGTCAAGACGATTATTAATAAGTGGAAGGTGTATGGCACCACCAAGACCCTGTCTAGATCAGGCCGTCCCACCAAACTCGATGACCAAGCAAGAAGGAGACTGATCAGAAAGGCTACCAAGAGGCCAATGGCAACTTTGCAAGAGCTACAATCTTTTATGGCCAAGACTGGTCAAAGTGTGCATGTGACAACAATATCCCAAACACTCCACAAATCTGACCTGTATGTTAGGGTGGCAAGAAGGAAGCCATTACTCAAGAAAGCCCACCTTGAATCCCATTTGAAGTATGCAAAATTCTGTCGCCATGTGGCAAAAAATGTTGTGGTCTGACGAAACTAAAATGGAACATTTTGGCCTAAATGCGAAGCGTTATGTTTGGTGCAAACCCAACGCAACGCATCACCCAAAGAACACCATCCGTAGTGTGAAGCTTGATGGTGGCAGCATCATGTTATGGGGATGTTTCTCATCAGCAGGGACTGGGGCACTTGTCAGGATAGAAGGGAAAATGAATGAAGCCAAGTACAGAGAAATCCTTGAGGAAAACCTGCTGTCCTCTGCAAGAAAGCTGAAACTTGGACGGAAGTTCACCTTTCAGCATGACAACGACCCAAAGCACACAGCCAAAGCTACACTGGAGTGGCTAAGGAACAAAAAAGTAAATGTCCTTGGGTGGCCCAGTCAGAGCCCTGACCTAAATCCAATCAAAAATTCGTGGCATGTCTTGAAGATTGCTGTCCATCAACGTTCCCCGAGGAACTTGACAGAGCTTGAACAGTTTTGTAAAGAAGAATAGTCAAATATTGCCAAATCGAGGTGTGCAAAGTTGGTAGAGACCTATCCCAACAGACTCACAGCTGTAATTGCTGCCAAAGGTGCTACCACCAAGTATTAACTGAGGGGGGTGGAGACTTATCCAATTATGATCTTTCAGTTTTGTATTTTCAACATATAATTTTTTTCTCAATAAAACCTTTTTTCCCCTTAACAGTGTGGAGTATAGTGTGTAGATAAGTGAAAAGAAAATCCTAATTTAAATGCATGAAACTCTGAGACACTGACAAAACAAAATGTGAAAAAAGTTCAAGGGGGTGTAGACTTTCTATAGGCACTGTATATTAGGAGGCTCCACCACATAATCAGCGTGACTCAGCACACCTGCCAGCCATCTAATGCAACAGGAGTTAATAACTTAGGGAGTGCACAGCATATTTAATAGCTGTGCACACCTTCTTGATGAAACAGAGTAGTTACGCTCCCTTAGGAGCATCTTCTTATTTATATACAACACAGGGTGTTCTACTCCATCCATCTCCTGGGACAAGACTGCCCCCAGACCTTTGTCAGAGGCATCAGTCTAGAGGATTAATTATTTGCTGAAATCAGGAGATACTAGTGCAGGAGCTTGACACAGTCGCCTCTTTATAACCTCAAAAGCCCGCTGACACTCAACTGACCACTTTACCAAATTTAGAGCCCGCTTCCTAGTCAGATCCATTCAGAGGACAGCGATAGTGGAGAACTCAGGGATAAACCTACTGTAATAACCCGCTAGCCCCAATAGTGATCTCACCTGGGTTTTGGTCTTCGGAGTGTCCTTTAAGCCTGGACTTTAGAGACGATCGGCTTCACCTGACCATTACCCATAACATATCCGAAATATTGTGTTTCTGCGGTGGCAAACACACATTTCCTCAGGTTGGCTGTTAACCCTGCTTCCCTTAGAGAATGAAGGATGACTGTCAACCGAACAATGTGCTCTCTCCAGGAAGAACTAAACACTACCACATAATCAGTATACGCGGCCACATATTTCTGATGTGGATATGTGAGGGTGGAGATAAACCATGTCCCTCCTGTCTGGTCCAAGAGCTCATCCACCCAGGGGATAGGTATGCATCGAACTTAGAGACTGCGTTCACTTTGTAGAAATCCACACAAAAGCGGTTGGTGCCGTCCTTCTTGCCAACCAAGAGAATCGGGCTGCAGCGTTCGCTCCCGGCTTACCGTCTCCCGCCGACTTTCAGGGATGCAGTACGGTCTCTCTCCCACCCTTACACCTGGGGAAGTAATAACAGCATTTTCGATTATGCCTGTCCTACCTAGCAAATCATTAAAGCAAAACATCCCTGAACTTCCCAATTACCCTCCCTATCTCTCGCTTTTGACTGGGAGCTAACTGAAACGAGGAGCAGCGTGAAGGGTTTGAACTTAAGTTTCCTACTAGAACATACTGAGCATTCATCAGAACGATTTGGGGAGTGTACCTTACTGGTAATGAGATGCACTTGGGTTTAAATACAACATCAGAGTCTGTTTAAATGAACCATTATTTTATTTAAAAAAGGAATCTGAGTCTCTCCAGGAAATGCTAAACATTTTTAGGTACATGACTGACAGACAGGCTCCATATACTGTACCTCGAGATTATGGTACAGTCTAACTTTCTGGACAATTGGGCAGGCAGTTCTCTAAATAGAAGCAAAGTTTTAAAGAGCAACATACACTGGCTTCATACTCGGGGTACATAGGTGAATTTACTGATTCTCTCTGTCAAGTGCAATCAGGGGTATTTGGAGTAGTGACTTCATATTTAGATATAAACACTAATAGTAACCATGACATTGATGCCTCACCTAATGTGGCTGTCTTATTGAAGTCATATGACTTGTAAGTTTCTGATGTATAGAGACAGTACACTTGTAGGTATTGGTACACAGCTGTATTCTATGCTTTTCCCAATTATGTAGCATTGCCATTGTTGCGCAGTGGACTTTTACATTTTTACTGCCACATGCAGCTGAATTCTGGGCCCCTTTTTTTGTAAATTTTATACAACTAAGCAACAAGCACATGCAATTATAATTAACCTGTTTCTACTTAAACCCCAGTTGATTCTTGGTAGTTTTATATTTTTCAGACAACTTGTTTTCCTTGTTGAAAACGAGTGTGGAAAACTTTGCCCTTGTTCAAACAACTAAAAACAGTCTCACATATTAATAATTATATAATATATATATATAATTATATTAATATATTAATTTTAATCAATATATATTAATAAAGCAGGTTTAAAGAAGCTGTACCAAGACTCTTGTTATCATAATGTTAGCTGACACAATGAATGCAGCATTAGAAACCTTAAATCAATAAAGTAGTAGGCTTTACTGTGGAATTTATTTAACAAAGATACAGTTATATCACAATTAATTGTACTGGTAATCATAATCATATTAATAATGAAATATAACGTTATGTTTTGAGTTTTGTGCAAGAAGTACTCAAAACTCGACATACAAATTGTTGCACATTTTAAAATAAAAAAAAAAAGTCTTTAAAAGAAATAACTTCTTGGATTTATGAAATTTGCCCTTTTCTCTTTTAAAATGACGTTTAGTTTTACATAAATATTTCAGCCCCTTCTGCTGTTTAGGCTACTGTATAAACTAAAGCATATAGAGCATACACCAATCCAGGTGCTGACTTTGTAAAAGATTGAAAATATACAGGCTTTCAGGACCACATACTTGCACCGTAGCCTTTCCTCTGGTAAAAGTGGATGAAAGGACCTACATAGTCTTGAAAGCTTGTAGTCTTCATTTCTGGATCAATACGTCTAACATAACAATTTTATGTGCAGTATTTACTGACTTGCCCTCAAACAGTTCCCTTAAGCCATGACTGCTTTTCGCAAATGTTTTGTTTTGTATTAGCATAACCATTTAAAGGGAATAAACCAGGTTTATTTTTGTTATCCTGAGGGTGCCAGTGCGTATGAGCACCACTGCATATGCTGTAGGATCCAGTCGGCACCAATACTGGAGTAACTCGTTTGATCTCAGAGAGGGGTGGGGGGCAGGGTTACTTGGCGTGGTCTTTATGAGAATTCTGTGACTGTTCCAGTGGGATAGCCAGTCCTGTGGGTGAGGACTGTTTGGGGGGGGGGGGGGGGGGCGCATTTCCGCACCAGCTGTGTGGAGAATCTGACCGAAAGTACACTCCACTAATTCCTTTTATTAAACCTCTGGGCCAAAGCCAAGCTAGAGTTTTCTTAACCCTTTCAACTCCTTTCAGAAAGCAGCTGTTTCAGTGTTATTGTGTGTTAACAGACACACTTCTAATAAACCCTTAAAGGGTTAGTCACAAAGTTTATCATCCTTTTCTTTATGAGCTTCCCTGTCCCCTTTATAATTTTTTTGTCTTTCAGCATTCCTGTAGTTTCAATGAGGCAGGGTGACACGTTGTGTTTTAAGTACAGTTTTGACTGGTATGGGACTTTCTCTGCAAGGAAATCAGGCTTGGGTTACTGTGTTAGCTGCGGTTCGTCATGTCCTCTCCATGCTGTTGTGCCTTCCGAGTGTATGCAGAAAATGCATTAGATAGTAAAGAAAATACATTAGGAATAAGATGGTATGGGAAGCTGATAAAATGGCCTTGAAGCAAAAAAAGGAGATTTTAAAACGACAAAAACTACAACTTTGCTCAGCCTCAATTGACGTTTGGAAGCACTAAGACAGTAAGAACAGTAAAGCATACTTAAAGCATGGGAAAACTGAACCACACATTGCAATGAACAGGGGTGCATCGTCACCACAGAGACTGACTAAAATAAGCGGTTCTAAAGAAAAAAGGTAGGTGTGATATTCACACAGATAGACCGCCTCTATTTACCCCTATATCAATAACCTGTGCTAAAGAATCTCCTTAGCAAGTTTCATTATAACTGGACAAACAGTTCTCTCTATATATGCAAAACTCTTTAAAAGTGACATTAGTTTGCACAGTATGCACTTGAATAGATGGATCTTAACTGCAGGTTTAATGTTATTTAGATTCTCGACTGCCATTAACTGCTGTGATTCAATGCTGCTTTAGTGATGTTGATTTTCATATAGGTCGAATCACAAATATGTAGTGTTGTGAAGGTTTGTTTCACTTCGGATTTAGTTGAAGCAGCAGTTTTATGTGTAAAGAAGGTAACTGCATGGATTTAATTTAGTTTTTAAAGCGTGAAACTGCAAGAGCTGAGCAGGCTCAGGTGTGAATTATTTGGTCTCTTACATTGCGTTTTTATGTAATAATCAAAGATTTCTCATAAGTAGATAAATCCACTAAGATTCTTATCAGTTTCATCTGCTGTTTAAACTCACCTGAGCCCTAAGCCAGCTTTAGTCCTAAATACTCTTGTAAAGCCTCTCAACTAAGTGCGTTCCCAGGGGCATCATATCTCCATTGAGACCCCCTATACACAGGAAGTAACGTTAATAAGAGATGTGTGCGGAGTTCTTTTATAATCTCTATGTTTACAAACGATTCAAACATTCCTTGTCCATTTCATGGTTAAGGTTATTTTTGCCACTAACAAAATATATGACAGGATTGTTGTCCTTGTGATTAACTGCAGACTGACTGTATACTGAGAAAACATATAGTGGGACACATTCTGTACAATATAATATAATGCTATAGACCTAGTTAAGAATTTCTTAATGCGTTTAAAAGTTTATTTCATGAAGCATCAGCACAGAACGCTGCCCATTACATAAGCGTAAACAGGGTATTAACTCCACTTCTTCTAATCTGGGTATAGCTGGCTACCCTCTGTATAATACCCATCATTACTTAAAGGGGCAATGCCTGTGACCCCTTAAAAAATAAAACACACAAAAAAAACATACTAAGAATGTTTTTTTTTTTTTTTTGTTTTGTTTTGTTTTTTGAAATGACAAAAGGGAAATAATACAACGTGAGAAGAATCTTCTGTAAAAAGAAAGTCTGTGTCCAACAAAACTGTCTTCCAGTTTTTTTTTTTTTTTTTTTTTTTTTTTTTTTTTAGAGGCCTGTTTATTTATAGATTTTATGATTGAGTGTTTGAAGTTCTGGCCGATTTATGATAACAATTGGAATGCCAAAAGCCCCAGAACACTCCATCAGGATGCCCACAGGGATTCCATGATCTGACTGTGGTTAATCAACTCCATTCAGGGGTCCCAGCAAACAGAGCATCTACAGTCTACTGGAGACCAGGGACCCTTTTTAAAAAGCACCACGTTTATGTTTTGTTATGGAAACAATTTAGAACTAGCAGCAGTCAGAACATCATAGGCTCAAGTCCCATCTCTTATCCATTGTTAAGATCCTTTGTATAAGGGTATGTATTGTTATATAAAGTGAGAAAGTCTCCCAAAGAAACTGGCCACCACGCTAACACTACAAACATTTTGTGCAAAACCCACAGTACAATGTGCTTCCATAATAATCTGTACATTAAAGCCAGTCTTGGGGAAGCTACTTTTTTATAAAAAGAATCCATTAACATTAAAATTTACTTGAACAAAATTATAACTATTTTAGTTACAGTAACTTGTTACTTTGACAAAAAATGTAGCTAGTTACAGTTACATAATGTTACTTCTCAGGCACAGCTTTAATTTAACAGAGATATTTCTTTCAGTTTGGTCAGTTTGTTCATGTGACATGTAAGACCTGTACTACTGAAGAGCTTTCTGCTTTTCATGTTATGCATTAACTATAGTCCTTCTTTTAAATGTAACTAAAAGCAATTAAGTTGTTTTTTCACAAAGAAATAATGTGTTGCCACATTTTATTACCCACACAAATATTGCCAGACATTTTAATTCCTTGGTTCTGAAATCAGGAATTTTTTGGACTAAAATTACTGATTTGTGACGAACATGATAAACTTAATATATATATATACCA
The DNA here is from genome assembly GCF_017654505.1 of Polyodon spathula. Taxonomy (NCBI): domain Eukaryota; kingdom Metazoa; phylum Chordata; class Actinopteri; order Acipenseriformes; family Polyodontidae; genus Polyodon; species Polyodon spathula. Next base: position 42,187,877 of record NC_054544.1, read on the forward strand.
ATATATGTATATATATATATATATATATATATATATATATATATATATATATATATATATATATATATATATATATATATAAAAATAACTTACTTTGTTGCCTAATTTCAATGAGATTAAGACATAAACTAAATAGTTGATGAATAATCAACCAAATGGATCAGGTTTGTACACCATATGTGCAGTTATATAAACTGCAATATGTGCCATTAAAAATAATTCAGGATGCATTTCAACAGTCCCCTGCAGACTTCTTTCCATGAAAGATGTATAGAGAACAAATTGCACTGTGTGCATAAGTGAACACCCCTGCCATTTAACTACATTAATCCTGCTAGAGTTTCCCACCAGGACCCCCTTCAAAACATCTGAAATACAATGGAATAAGACCAGTATATTGTTATGGCTGCAGCATTAAGATCTGTTTTTGTTAAAGTAAAAAATAGACACACTGGGTAAGGTGTTACACTGTGTTTCAAATTACTGTGTATTTACATAGTAGTTACTTAGTTAATACACAAATACTTACACACAATTGCAATGTTAGTATGCATAGTTACAATGTACTAACGTGTACATCTTTTTGCACAAAATATGTAAGTACACAATTGTATTAGAAAAGGGTTAGGGTTAGGGTTAGGGTTAGGGTTAAGGTTAGGGTTAGGGTTAGGGTTAGTATTAGGATTACATCATGCAAAAAGATATACACTTGCGCTCCTATCTAAAAATAGTGTGTAACTGTGAAATAATGGTTGCCATGCTTCAAATGTGCTTTAATATGACGTTCAGATGGTCTCCTCAAACATAATTTGTATAAAAATATCAAAACCAGCGTGCTTGAGTATTAAAATATGCTGTCATCAAATATTGCTATTCCCCAAAATAGTGAGTTGTAAGAATATGATACAAATCAAAGGATGTTCAATAATGCCTTTTCTGAATTCTAAAGCACTCCATTCTCAGCTCTCAAACATACTGTCACTAATGAGCACTAAAAGTTTTCATTAATAAGGAGCTCTAGCCGGGGAAACAGAGCTGCCATTGTCCATGCAGCTTATCCGGACTGCTGGAGAGATTAAGCAGCCGAGGGGGGGGGGGGGGGGGGGGGGGGGGGGGGGGGGGGCGGTGTTTGCTTTCGAGACGCTGAGGTGAACGGCAGCCTCCACTCTCACAGGCTGATATTGTTACAGCCCCCGCACTGCAAACATGTGGTTCATGTTACTGTGGACAGGGGCGTCTGGCACCAGAAAAGAGTGGGGGCAAGGGGCAAGAGAGTGGGAGAAGGGAAAGAGAAACCCAGATAGAAGTGAGTCCTGGGAACTGGGGAGATGGAGTGCTAGAAAGATAGACCTGAGCAGGGGAGATAGAAGGGGAACAAGGAGCAAGAAGAAAGTGGGAAGGGAGATGTGGAGAAAAACAGGAATATACAAGAATATTTACATTCTGGATAGTGCAAGGGGGGCTGTTAGAGAGATACAGACTAGACCTTTGCTCAGTATTTTTGCAAAGCAAGTTTTGCAGTCTTCCCATGCTTTTCCCATGGTTAACTATGCATTTACCATGGTTTACCACACGAGAAGTGTACTTGTATGACCGTCTGCCTTGTTGTTTTAATGGCTAAGGGAACAACGCACTCATTGTACACTTCTCCGTATTAAGCGATTATGGCAAAAAGTAAAGTTTTAATTAAGGCACAGCCATAGAGTGGAAGCAGCAAGACATGTTTCTCATGTTTTCTCCCTGTCCTTTTACAATTCTCTTTCCACACTTCATCTCCTCTCCTCACCCAGCCTACTCCGTTAGTTTTTAATCTAGGTCTTTGGCAAAGTGGTTAGTAGTGCGCAGGTGTTTAAGTGATGCAGTGCTCAAACAACGACTATAACACAGTGTTCACAGTCCAAAACTGGGTTTCAGTCCTGAAATAAGAATACAATAATACAAACACGGCTACACGTCGTTTCTCAAGGTGCTCCAGTTCTGGTCGTGAATATACAAATATTGGTAACTAGTGCAGTATTGGAATCCAGGTTTAATGCTGGCTGGAACAGCGACAGGTCCCAGTTGTTAGCTGTCTACTAAATACAAATAAACAGTGGTTAACAATATAATTACATTCACAGTTCCGTTTTACATGGTTTCCTTTACAGGTCCTTGCAGTAACCAAAACAGAGGAACAGACTGCATCGTCATATCCCCTAAAATACCCTTAGTCACGCTTCCTCCGATAGCTAGTTCAATCATGTCTCCTCCAATCCATGAGTGACACACCGCTTACCGTACTAGGGTGATGACTCCTGTTGTTGTGGCTCTGCCCCCTTCCTGGGTGGCCGGCTTCCGACTGATCCTGGAATGAACTGCCGCACCATCCAGTACGAGGCACACTGTTCCTGTTATATAGCTCGCTCACAGGTCGGGAGGGAGATTGTTGATTAGTATTAATTCGCTTTCTGTCAAGGTCCAATTTCTTTCCAGATGCTAAGACCACAATGCCTTCCAGTCCTTCAACCCTAACTCCAGGCCCAGTAAGCATCTAACACTAAAAAAGCCAAACTCTTCCCCCAGTTGAAACTACACTGTCTCAGTCATTAATCTCAATGGGGACTGTGAATGTTGAAACGTAAGAAGCGTAGTGTGTGACTGAGCGCGTGTGACCGAGCGCGTGTGACCGAGCGCGTGTGACCGAGCACGTGTGACTGAGTGCATGTGACTTCTCTTGTGCAGCTGGAGCGGTCCTTGGCTCTGGAGACTGGAGAGAAGGAGCAGGAGGCGTCTGTCCAGTCACTGAGGCGCAAGTTTGAGGAGGAGGAGAGAGCCTACAAGCAGAAGCTACAGGCCTACCAAGATGGGCAGCAGCGACAAGCCCAGCTTGTCCAAAAACTGCAGACCAAGGTACATGCCAGCAGCAGTGTCTGCTCTATGGTATACTGGGATAGTATACGTTTCTGTATATTCCATTAATAAACATAAACACATAATTACATGTTCTGAAAGATTACACTTTTCCTGTGCTTTTTAATCCATTTATATTTGAATCACCAGTGGGAATAAAAATGAGTCCCTACAGTATTTACAATTATAGGAATGATGAATAACCCAGAGAAATTGAGGCACTGTGTTTGGCATAACTGTAAAGAAATACTGTTGAGAAATATTTGGCTCAACTTTGCATGAAAATGTTCTTTTGTATTCCCATGTTAGTAATCGTACTGTATATCTGGTATGATAATGTTGACCCCTGTGGGTTTGATGGGATAAAAGAGTTTCTTCAGGACTAATAAAAATCATTAGTTATTCATATGTACCTCCTATGCAATCCCTTGAAACTGTATTGAAATGAATACAAATTTGCAGACGTTATTTGAAAGTATTACCAACACTATTCTAAGACTATATTTATGTCAGTTATAACAATACCCCACTGTAATGCAGCCCTGATTCAATAATGGGATAATGTAGTAAAAGCACGCGGATGATGGCTTTTTGGTTTGTTCCAGGTGCTCCAGTATAAGAAAAGATGTGGGGAATTGGAGCAGCTGGTGCTGGAAAAAACCTCTGAGTCAGAAAAACTGAAACACTCGGTGAGTCTCTCTCAATGCCCTTTCTCATTAGAGTCTTGTCTCGGTTCCTTCCTGCAGCACTGTTTAACTGGGAAAGGATGGAACTCTTTAACAAATATAAGTTTAATTTAATTTAGTTACTATCTCTCACAGCCTAATTTTGATAACATCTATGTTTAGTAATGTAATAGGACAACTGACCAATCAGAATGTAATAACATTAGAAGATTTATGAACGAGAGGAGGCCATTTGGACCATCTACAGTAAGCTAGTCCAGTTCCTAGGAACTGATTGATCTCAAAACTGTGAAGCTGGGTTCAAAGATCCAAGTGATTCAGCATCAGCAACATGACTAGGTATCTCATTCAATGCCATTCACAACTCTCTGTAAAATTATTTTATCCACTTAGTCCCCAACTGTGTCAACTGGTCCTGGTTTCTGTCCTGCCCTTAAAGTACTTTGTCAACTCCTTTTAAAATTGTAAAGCCCCCTCCCTAATTCTTCTTTTTTCTTGACAAAATGTCACATATACCACGCACCACATACATACAATATACTTCATACTTGCAAGGAGGCACAACATCTTCTGAGTTTGTGGTCATTGTAACTTGTTCTGTTCTTTACGTTCTTTGTAAACAGTTTTGAGATCTTACACACATGCAGTTTACCTGAAAGAATCAGCTGTGTTATCCGTTGAGGACAATTCTCAACTTCACAAGTAAAGTTTCAAGTACAATGGTACAGAAATAGCTGTAGGCAATATTTAAATTATGGTTTTCTGTGAAAAGCAAATTCTCAACTATCAGTTGCCATATAAACTTACTGAGTTTCTAAGCAAAGAAACAAAGCTGACTACCATGCCTTTCTACCAGCAACAATGTAACAACCCTGGTGGGAAGTCACAGCCCTATAGGAGGAAACAATGTATTGGGGTCCACCAGTTACCTTGCATTAGCTATCATGTTTTTAATTTCATGCTAGAATAAAGAACTGTAATGCTTAAATCTAACCCTTAAGCACAGTAGACGTTTGCCCTCCTGATTTATGCAGTGAGTGCCTGACTTACTGTATCACTAATTAGAGCACAGTTTCCAATGCAAAGCAGACCCAAGATCATATTCCATCATTCTCTGCATTCTGGACAGATTGCAAAATGATATCGGTGCTAAAGTCTGGAAGCAGGCTGTTTAATAGCAGATCCACATCTTTGATCTCAATGGAATTCCAGCCCCTCGCAATCTGGCTGTTATGACTTCTGATGAATCAAAGTTCTCGTTTGGAAATAAATCCGGCAAACAGAGAGCATCCAGTGCACGGGTCACAGGTGTGGCAACGAAAGCAGATCAGAAGCAGAGCGCAGTCACCGGGGAACGCTCGGAAAGGGGCAGGCGGCTTTTTTTCTTTTTTGTGCCGGACAGGATCCATGTTGTGTTATTTAGGGGCAACATTACATTTTACTTGCACTGTGTATACTCAGTTTAATCAGTGTGTATAACTCAGATCTCACCTTTTGAGCTTTCCCTTGCTATGGAGAAAAACATTCTAAAGCACACTTATAAAAATTTACCACAGTCATTTTGCAGTTTGCCCATGCTTTTCCATTGGTTTTGCTTAATTACTCTTTGATGTGCTTATACTATGGTAGCATTTTAAAAGGGTAACCAACATCTAGTGAAACTTATTTAACCTGTGTTTGTTTCTTGCAACTCGTACATTACACAACTGGTAGGTGTCCTAGTTGGGCATTTTTCGATTACATGTATATCGTTATTTTGTTTCACAAATATGTGTCCACTGTGCAGCCTTCTCCTGCTTGCTGTTCCTTAAGTGTTTGAGTGCCCCAATCCTCTCTCTGTTAGTGACCCTTCCAAAGGAAATGTGTAGAGCTGTGATATCCACCTGTCTTACTGTTACACAAAAGCAGAATGGGAAAACATCTGTCAAGGGTCCAATATGAAGGAGAACTGCTCTATAATGCTGGACCACTCAGAGATGTTTAAAAACATATTGGGAAAGAAGCTAATCGAAGGTAGAAAAGGCATCTATTAACCCTGGTTTTAATAAGAAACATGTGCCTTTGAACAGCCTGAGTGGTTTCAGGACAGGACAGGTTTTTGCAGCGGTCAGTATAGAGGGGTCCTCTTATCTGGTTGTTTGTTTTCTGTTCCTCACAGATACAGATCCGTCTGGACTCGGCCGAGTCTCGCCTGCGCCGCACGGAGCATGAGCACAACACTGACCTGGAGAGCTCACTCATCCAGCTGGAAGAGGAGCAGCAGAGGTGGGGCGAAGCTCTAGCACAGTACCGTTACAACGGTGTGCATTAGATTGCATGCACTATAAGTCAGACTACAGCATGTTCCGGTAGTCTTTAGAAATGCCAAAAGCAATGTAATCAATTTAATGGCAAACCTTTCTTGAAGTTTTTTTTTTTTTTTTTTTAATTTAGTCAGCTCCAATTTTTTTACCCCAGTTTTCTCCCCAATTTAGTGTGCCCAATTATTATCTGTAGCCTTGGCTCACCGCTCACAACCCCCCCTGCCGACTCGGGGAACGGAGGCTGGAGCACATGTCCTCTGAAGCATGCTCCGGCCAAGCCGTCATTTTTTGCACTGCGGATCCACAGCGATGCCACCAGACCTGTAGTGCCGGAGGACAATACACATCTGGCGGCACCACTGCAGAACCATAGGCACCCTATCGGCCACAGGGGTCGCTGATGCGTGGTGAGCTGTGGATTCCCCTACCGATCTAAGCCCTCCCTACCCGGGCAGCACTCGACCAATTGTGCGCCACCCCCTAGGAACTAGACTATAGGGCACACCCTACACTCCATGTGGAGTGCCTTTACTGGATGTGCCACTCGGGAGACCCCACTAGAAGTCTTTTTCAGTGTCTTCAAATGAAGATGATAGGCACTGAATAAGCAAAGGAGGCACTGAATAGGCACTGAATAAGCAAAGAAGGGTTTTAGGTTCAGTGCTAAAGCCAATGACTCAAGCTCTCTCTCTCGACTCTCTCTTTCCAACACACACACACACACACACACACACACACACACACACACACACACACACACACACACACACACACACACACACACACCTAAGGAAGTGAGCTGCCCATAAAAAAAGATTTACGTCGCAATTTGTCGAAGTTAATTAGCCGACTCCCTCTCTGCTTTTCCTCCTGGGGAGTTTAATGATCCCTCAAACTGAGAGGGGGGCTGATCTCCCCCTGCTTCCCCCTGCCCTGGCATTTACAGGCTGCAGGTTTATGGAGTCCATGCTGTACTAACTGAAATGGAAACCTGCTCTGCATTACAGCAGCAGATTATTAATTCAGTATTATTTAGAACTAGTTAAATATTAGTTTTGAGCTTCATGAAAATATTATTGAAGGACTCAGTATCAAATAGCCCTGTACAAAATAATAATAAAAAAAATAAAAACGTATAGTAATGATAACACAATAGTTACTTATCAAGTAATACAGTTTATTTTTTTTTGTATGGGTATGTGGTCTGACAACTAGTTGCCAGACTGCTGTTTTAAAGAAAGAAACTCTTTATGGTAAATTGCAAACATGGTGTGCAAGTTGTATGAAAGCTCCACTGCAACATGTTGTTATTGCTCAACCTGAAGTAAACCACAAAAGTTAATTTAAGGCTCTAGAGCACATGAAATAGTTGCATAATAACGAAAACGATACACCCCCTCACATGTACGTTTTTTGTGACTTAATTTGCTGACAGTCCGAATGGTGTACATTACTGATTTATTACTGTTTACAATTATTATATATATATATATAATATATATATATATATATATATATATATATATATATATATATATATATATATATATACACACACACACACACACACACACACACACACACACATACACACATACACAGTGGCTCTCAAAAGTATTCACCCCCCTTGGACTTTTCCACATTTTATTGTGTTACAAAATGGAATCAAAATGCATTTAATTAGGAGTTTTTGCCACTGATTAACACAAAAAAGTCCATAATGTCAAAGTGAAAAATAAAATCTACAAATTGTTCTAAATTAATTACAAATACAAAACAGAAAATAATTGATTGCATAAGTGTTCACCCCCTTGAGTTAATATTTGGTAGAGGCACCTTTGGCAGCAATTACAGCCATGAGTCTGTTTGGATAAGTCTCTACCAGCTTTGCACATCTGGACACTGCAATTCTTCTTTGCAAAATTGCTCAAGCTCCGTCAAGTTGGATGGGAACCTTTGGTGAACAGCAATTTTCAACTCTTTACACATATTCTCAATTGGATTGAGGTCCGGGCTTTGACTGGGTCACTCCAGGACATTGACCTTTTTGTTTTTAAGCCACTCCAGTGTGGCTTTGGCTGTATGTTTGGGGTCATATTTCCTGCTGGAAGATGAATCTTCTCCCAAGTCCCAAGTCTCTTGCAGACTTCAGCAGGTTTTCCTCCAGGATTTTTCTGAACTTTGCTGCATCCATTTTGCCCTCTATCTTCACAAGCTGTCTAGGCCCTGACACAGAGAAGCATCCCCATAGCATGATGCTGCCACCACCATGCTTCACAGTAGGGATGGTGTTCTCAGGATGATGTGCGGTGTTAGGCTTGCGCCAAATATAGTGCTTAGCGTTGAGGCCGAAAAGCTCTATTTTGGTCTCATCAGACCATAGAATCTTCTTCCACTTGGTCTCAGAGTCTCCCACATGCCTTCTGGCAAATTCTAGCCTAGATTTGATATGAGTTTTTTTCAACAATGGCTTTCTTTTTGCCACTCTCCCATAAAGGCCAGTTTTGTGAAGCACCCGGACTATTGTTGCTGTATGCACAGTGTCTCCCAGCTCAGCCGTGGAAGACTGTAACTCTTTTAGAGTTGCCTTAGGCCTCTTGGTGGCCTACCTTGCTAGTGCCCTTCTCGCTCAGATACTCAGTTTTTGAGGACGGCCTGTTCTAGACAGATTCACAATTGTGCCATATTCTATCAATTTCTTAATAATGGACTTTACTGTGCTTCCGGGGATATTCAGTGCCTTGGAAATGTTCTTATATCCTACCCCTGATTGGTGCTTTTGAAGAACCTTATTCTGGATTTGCTTTGAATGTTCCTTCGTCTTCCTGATGTAGTTTTTGTTAGGAAATGTACTAACCAACTGTGGGATCTCCCAGAGACAGGTGTATTTAACCTGAAATCATGTGAAACACCTTAACTGCATATAGGTGGACTCCATTCGACTATGTGACTTCTAAAGACAATTGGTTGCACTAGAGCTTATTTAGGTGTGTCATAGCAAAGGGGGTGCATACTTATGCAATCAATTATTTTCTGTTTTATATTTGTAATTAATTTACAAAAATGTGTAGATTTCATGTTTCACTTTGACATTATGGACTTTTTTTGTGTTGGTCAGTGGCAAAAACTCCTAATTAAATCCACTTTGATTCCATGTTGTAACACAATAAAATGTGGAAAAGTCTAAGGGGGGTGAATATTTTTGAGAGCCACTGTGTATGTATATAACGATTTTTAGCCATATAATAAGCATGGCAAATAGTAATCCCAACATAGCTATAGAGAGGTAAAGAATTAAAAATAAGGAAATATATATGATATATTATTATTGTTTTAACATCAAGATTATTTATTGATATTAATTCTCAGTGGTTTCCACAGGTGTTCCAGTCTTGCCCAGGTTAATACTCTGCTACGCGAGCAGCTGGAGCAAGCCAATACAGCCAATCAGAGACTGATAGAGAATGTGCGTAAAGCGAAGGAGGAAGTGGAGGACCGAGAGGCTAGACTGCGCAGGGAACAAGAGGTGAGAAACAGCAAAGAGGGAGATACACAGTTCTGATAAAACATTGCACCATCTTGCATATTAGCAGCATCCTTAACAAGGGTATCATCCATGTACCCTTTAACTGTTACCGTTGTTACTTCTCAGATGTATTTCTTTTTAATATTGAGAAGTAACCATTTATTTGTTCATGAGTACAATGTTATATGTCTCATTAAATGTACACATCTAAAATAAACTCAAAAAATCTTGAGCTCAATCTTCATGACATTATTTTTGAAAGCAACAACATTTCCTTGACAGATATATAGCATCACACTTGGAAAAGCATGACGAATTGTAAACATATTAATAGCCTAGTAAAGCAAAGGCAAGCATGACTAGTATGGTTCTGCTTTGTAAAAACAATGATTAACCATGGTTAAGCAAAGAAAATTAACAGTATAACCATTGGAAAGCCATTGTTAACTGCATTACTGAGCACATTTATTATGGTGAATAATGCAGTCACATAAAATTACATGAATACATGAGGGTATACAAGTAATTTCTGATCCTGTGTCCGGTGGATAACTAGCCCCCTTTCGCCCCGCTCCCAGGTGTTTGCCTCACGCCTCACCAGGGAGCACGGCCGTGTGTTGGCCGTGTGGCGTCAGGCTGCTTCTCTACGGAACGACTTCATCGAACTGCGCGCCTCCACTGACAGGTAGGGCTCCGGCACGCTGACAAAACCCAGCCACTCTGTCCCGAACCTAATCTTGAAAGACCACACACGTCTTCATTCTTATAGTAGCGCTTTCATTGCATGGATTTCTGTGTTGTTGATTACTATGCAATGGTTGAAGACCATTATCTATGTTGTTGATTACTATGCAATGGTTGAAGACCATTATCTATAGCTGTGGCCAAACGTTTTGCATCATCCTATAGAATTAACTTCATAAAGTTGAATGACACCTGCTGAATAATGTTACGTAAACATATTGAATTACACACAGCTTTGTAGTTTTCCATATTGAAAAATGTAACATTTTGAAATCTAACATAAAATACTGTACTACAATTATGAATTCTTGTAGATGTTTGTGATTTAATGTTGTAGTTTCTTTGATTACATGATGTTAAATAAAATATATAAATTATGTTCATAATAATTTTTATTATTATTATGTCACAATCCTAAAATTCTAGGTGATGCAAAACTTTTGGCCAGAGCTGTATATTATATGCATGTGAGACTGATACAAGAAGTTTTTCTGTAATTTAGGCTGAAGTAGAATTTCACTACGGTGTCCCCCTGATGCAAATTCAGGTTGGAAATTATTTGTAAGATTTTTGAAGAAATAGGGTTTAGTGGAGGCCTTCGAAAGAAATCCCGACCTTATTTGGATCTGATGCTAATATCTTCAGATACTTTTAATAAAACAGACTGCGTTCAGTGAGGTTAATCATCTTGTGGCAGAGCAAAGCTCTGCCCTTTAAATTGGCAGAGATGGGGTTAACTTCCCCTACCTGCCTGGGTTTATTATGTTCAGGTGGCTGGGGTTGATTAGTTGATTAGGTTGATTAACAATCAATCAGCGCCCAGCCACCTGATATAAAAGGAGGCCTCTGCTTCTCATTTGGGGAGAGGGAGCTGAGGAAGCAGGTTGGTTTTTTTTGGGTTGTTTAGAAAGTTTGAATCCAGTGAAGGCATCGCCCAGCCTGGAAACTGTTATTTTTGTAAGTTTTGCTTTTTATCTTTTTTGTGTTTAAATTGCTTTGTTTTGGCCCTTGTGCCCTTTCATTTTGTGTTTATTTATAATAAAATAGTTATTTTTTTGAACTGCAGTCTGTCTCTGGGCCTCTATCCACTCGCCAGCCTGCCACATTTGGTGTCAGAGTGGATAGAGGCCCAGAGACAGACTGCAGTTCAAAAAAATAACTATTTTATTATAAATAAACACAAAATGAAAGGGCACAAGGGCCAAAACAAAGCAATTTAAACACAAAAAAGATAAAAAGCAAAACTTACAAAAATAAGTTTCCAGACTGGGCGATGCCTTCACTGGATTTAAACTTTCTAAACAACCCAAAAAAAACCAACCTGCTTCCTCAGCTCCCTCTCCCCAAATGAGAAGCAGAGGCCTCCTTTTATATCAGGTGGCTGGGCGCTGATTGATTGTTAATCAACCTAATCAACTAATCAACCCCAGCCACCTGAACATAATAAACCCAGGCAGGTAGGGGAAGTTAACCCCATCTCTGCCAATTTAAAGGGCAGAGCTTTGCTCTGCCACACATCTATAGTAAAATTCTCCGGATTCTTCTCTTGGGGGAAGGCCAGGTGAAAGACAGCATGGCTACTGCTGAGTGGCCTTCGTTTGGTTTGAGTGGACAGCAAAATCACCCATTAGAGGGAAATAAGGAACAATTATTTCAGCTTAATTTTTAAGCAAGAGAAAAATGTATTTCCTCTGTCAAACAGAAAAAAAATATTTGAGGAATATAATTCTCACAAGCTGACTAAAACTAAAAAAACACTTGTTGCTCTTCCCTGATATCTATGCTCGTAATCTGAGAACACCACTGCAAAGTTTTCCCCTCCAAGGCTGTTTACAAATAATCCCTGAGGAAGCGTTCCATTCCCAGTAGGTAATACCCTCTTTGTCAGTGGCAGAAAAACTGAAAGAGGCTTTAGAGTGGATTACTTCTATTATGTACGGAAAATACAAATGTTATTGTAAATGCCTGCATTGTAATTAAAGCTTAAAAAATGTACTTGATCCTTGAGTACAAGGCTAAACATTTATAAACAGCTTAACTGCATACCCTGAACACCAATGATTTGTCTAATTAAATACACAGTTAAACGTGGTATGGTCTTCCTAATCCTGTTGCAGTACTAGCATCCAGTATTCTTTTTTTTTTTTTTTATAACGGGAAGGCCATTCAATCTCATTTTCAGTGCGACCCAATGGTATTTTTTTGCACTTCACTGTCAGTAGTAAACTGATTGAAAAAAATGTACGCACAACAGAGGGTCATTCAGCCTATCTAGTAGCTGATTGATCCCACAACATTGTCAAGTTGGGTATGAAAATATCCAAGTGATTCTGGTTCAGCAACCTGACTAGGTAACCCATTCCATCCCCTCACCACTCCCTGTGTGCAGAAGTGTTTCCTTCCCTCTTTGTTTGCAACAGTGTCCTCTGTTTCTGGTTTCTGTGCTATACTTAAACTTCAGTCATGTCTCCTAATTCTTCTTCGTTCTAGGCTGAATAGATTCAGTTCTTCCAGCCTAACTTCATAGTTTGTTCCTTTAAACCCTGAGGTTGGTCTGGTTGCTGTTTGTTGCACTATCTTCAGGGCCACAATGTCTCTTTCCCGTGGTGACCAGAATAATCATAATAATGCAAAAATGTACCAGTTTGGGCCTATGTGCCTCTGATGCCGCACATGTCTATAATTCCTGTCAGTAAAGGTGTGTCTGCTTATAGATCACCCATTCAGCCAGCACTTGGTGTATATTTGTGTTTCAGGAGCCTCTCAGAGATTCAGATGGATTCCACCCGGGTGGCTCGTCGGTTGCAGACAGCCTGTCTGAACCTGGAGTCCAACCTGTCTGAGAAGGGCTCCCCTGCAGGCCGGGAGGTGCTACAGCTGGAGCAGCAGCTGAGAAACAAGCTAAAGGAGGCCATGCAGCTTCAAAGTCGCTGGGAGACAGAGAAGGTGGAGCTCAACTCCAGGTGCACTCTCTCTACTTGTGTCTATACCCTTATAGACGTTTAAAACAGGACATTTACACAGTATCTCCCATGCTTTTGCCATGGTTATACTATGTATCATTAATCATAATTTGTTCAATACACTTTACCATACCTCTCTGGACTTTGCAATGCTTTCACTATGCTAAACTTTTGTGTCTGTTTACCCTTTCTTTCAATTGATGCTTTTTATTTTCTTATTGTTCTTTTTAACTTTAGAATCAATTTACTGTTCATCCTTTTTAATTATCTCAGCTTACCTTCTTGTTTTTCTCACTCTATTCTAATGCTAATTATTTTTCCTTTCTGTTGTACTGTATCCATTCATATTTCCTGCAGCAGTGTTTACCGGCATCAAATTACATTGAAACACGTTAAACACATATAACAAATTACATATATTGTAAAATACACTCAATATACCTCTCTTACCCATAATATTCAAAACAGTAAATTAGTAAAGAACAGTAGAATTTCTAATTTCTAACCGTGATTGAACAAAATTCATGAATTATGGAATTGTGAAATAGCTTGAGAGAGCTGTATAGTCCTGCTTCCCTGTCTATCCCAAACAGACTGATCCACATCTTAAAATATTACATTTCTTCCAGAATCCTGGAGCTGACAGAGATGGTGAAGCACCTGAAATCTCAGGGATCTGAGAAGGAGAAAAACGTGATGACGCTCCGGGCAACCGTGAAGACAATGGTGAATGATGGCTGGCCCCTTTTTATTAATGAGAAAGGAATTGTTACAAAACTATAACTTAAATGTCCCATAGGAACCCCCGGTCACGGTCAACATAGCCTGGATTTGAACCTGTGATCTCCAGGCTATAGGGCGAATCCTTCGCTCCACACTGAGCACCTTTACTGGCTGTGCCACTCACTTCTTTCACAGGCTGCACCTTTGATAGAGCAGTTGCTTCCTTGTTACCACTGACTTCCTTGTCTGGGGTCCCCTGAAAATTCAAATGGGTCCACTTTCTTCCTGCAGGAGGCGAGCCAGGCTGAAAACTCCTCGGAGATCGAGGCTCTCAAATGTGAGATTGAAAATCTACAGCAAGTCCTCCACAGCATCACTCAGGTAGCACTTTAGGGTTCCATCCCTCTCGGGTTGGGGGGGGGGGGGGGGGGCTGGACCGGGAGCTTTTCCAGATCCTTATAGAAATAACTAAGAATCCCCCTACAGAAGTATTAACCCAGACTTTACCCTTCAATAGTCTTTAAACAATAGGTTCCTTCAAAGAACCACTCTCAGTGTTTTTTTGTATTCTACTTAAGTATCACCAACATTGGCCTGCACTGTACTGATACAAGACTAGGGTTAATACACCTATCTAGCATAACCAAACTGTGTGAAGGATTTAAGGAGCATGATACAGACTTCAGGCCACCAGAATCCCTGGATCTCAATCCAATTGAGCATTTTAGGGATGAACTTGAACGACACATTCTTCATCTCGATCCTCTGTCTACCGTGCTGCACCAATGGTGTGAAGTTTCAATGAGCAAATGGATTTAAAATCTCTCGAGACACCTTCCAGCACCTTGTGAAGTTTATGCCAAGTCAAATCAAGACTGTGATCAACGGAAACGGTGGCACAACCCCACATTTAAGAAAAATAAGAAAGTTTACAAAGGAGAGGAGGCCATTCGGCCCATCTTGCTCATTTGGTTGTAGATTATTGACCCCAGAATCTCATGAAGCAGCTTCTTGAAGGATCTCAGGGTGTCAGCTTCAACAACATTACTGGGGAGTTGGTTCCAGACCCTCACAATTTACTGCGTAAAAAAGTGCCTCCTATTTTCTGTTCTGAATGTCCCTTTATCTAATCTCTATTTGTGACCCCTGGTCCTTGTTTCTTTTTTCAGGTCGAAAAAGTCCCTTGGGTCGACATTGTCAATACCTTTTAGAATTTTGAATGTTTGTATCAGATCGCCGCATAGTCTTCTTTGTTCAAGACTGAATAGATTCAATTCTTTAAGCTTGCCTGCATATGACATACCTTTTAAACCCGGAATAATTCTGGTCGCTCTTCTTTGCACTCTTTCTAGAGCAGCAATATCCTTTTTGTAGCGAGGTGACCAGAACTGAACACAATATTCTATGAGGTCTTACTAATGCATTGTAAAGTTTTAACATTACTTCCCTTGATTTAAATTCAACACTTTTCACTATATATCCAAGCATCTTGTTGGCCTTTCCCCACATTGTCTAGATGAAGACATTTCTGAGTCTTTTTCATAGATTCTTTGTAAAATTTCAATATCTCCCATATGATGTTTAATATGCACATTTTTATAGTCTGCATGCAGTACTTTACACTTTTCTCTATTAATGTCATTTGCCATCAGGTGACTGCCCAGTTTTGCTACAGTATACAGTATGTCATAATAAAGTTGCCAGGCACTCTATGTAAAGCTCTAACATGTCTTATTAATGTATATATTTCACATGTTTAGATCACATTATTTCAATATTCTGTCAAACCATTATTACTATCAGGGCTGTAGACTATTGACTGCTTTACATTGCTCTCCCTCCTCCTCTCCTTCTCCTTTTCCTTCTCAGGTGGCTCGAGCTGATTCAGAGAGTGCATTCTCCTTGGACAACTCGGCTGAGTCTTGTGACTCCCCGCTGCATGCTCCCTCGCGACACCCCTCTCCCACCCGCACTCGCTCGCCCCTGCGTAGCTCCTCCCCCTCCTTCCGAGACTCCGCCCTGGTAGCGGTCCAGAGCGCACTGCAGCGGCGCCAGCTTCAAGTGCAGGTGAGTCCGGGCTCTGCTCCTCAGTGATAACCAATGCTTTGAAATCAGTTTTACGTGCTCCAATATTGTATATTATTACTGGTCCCACTTGTTTTTTTAAAGGTGATTTAAGATATACAGATATTTATAATGCAACACTATATATGATAATAATAATTTTTAAATAGCGACTTTCATAGTGGACCACCATCACTAAGATCTTTACAAGATACAAGACTAGGGTGTGTGAACTATGCATCAGTTGCAGAGTCACTTACAACAACATCTCCCCCAAAAGATGGGGCACATATATACATTGCAGCATACTGGTACCTTTGTTGTAAGTCACATGGTCTGATTGTTGCTAGATCATTGGATTGAGTTTGAACTTCAAAGCATGAAATGATTACAACATAGCAACACAGAAGAAAAAAGTTGTGTCTTAAAGGATCCCAGTGATTTACCATGCTCCACATGACTAGGTAGCCCATGTCTCCTTCCATTTGTCCTAAGTCTATCTCGACTTAATTGTCCTCTGGTCCAGGTTTCTGTGCTTTGCTTACAGTATTGGTTAGGGTTCACTATGTCAAATCCTTTTAAGATTTTAAAGACTTCAATTAGGTACCAGGAAGCAGCAGTAACTTTCATCTATAGCTTTATCTTTGAAGTAGTTGCTTGTTCCAAATTAAAGTATAAAATACTAGCAGTGAATGGAAAATCTCTATACAAAATCTAATAAGGTATACTTGTAAGAAAGTCAAGTATGCAATAGTTCTGCCTAACATGTTCATCATTATTGTATAGTCCTCACATGACCACCACACAATATTTTCACAAGTCTGGAAGCCCAGGACTGAATGATATAGGTGCATTGACACTGGAGAGTTGTGAAGAAGCACATGTCCCTTTCGTAAGTATTAAAATCTCCCCGCCCATCCTCAAAAAACAAAACAGTGTAATGTGTGCACTGTGTTTGTCTGGGTGACCCCAGGAGCTGCGCGTGCGTCTAGAAGGCGTCCAGGAGCAGACGGGGGCCCTGCGCAGGCAGCTGACAGACGGGGATGCCGAGAGGAGGACCCTGGAGCAGAGACTCCAGCAGCTGAGGCAGGAGAGCCAGCAGGCTGAGCGAGCCATGGAGGAGAGTAAGAGAGACAGCCAGCGCTACCGCTCCTCGCTGGAGATCATTGGGAGGTGAGGTGGGGCAGGGGCCAGAGGGAGCCCGGGTATGGCATTTGTAAATCATTTTTTAAATCTATTTTAAATATCATATTGAATTGTTTTCAGTGTGGTTTATTTAATCATGAACATGTACCCTGATACATTAATTCACTGTTCATGATACAACTGAGCACTATCAAATGTAAAAATAACAGAAATTGCTGGAACGAAACTATCCAAAATCAGTACACTTTGTACCACTCTACCATAGATGCTGTAAGATTCATGCTACTGTACTTAGGTGAGTGCTGTATGACACCAGTTTATCCTGGCATTGCTAGACCACATATTATAGCCACAGAAATAGCCAGATATGGCAGCTGCACTGAGACATCTTGTCAATTTAGAATAAGCCTTCCCTTGAATCGAAACCCCACCTCACCAACCCCCTGTCCTCCTCACAGTGAGAAGGGCAACCTGGAGAAGCTGATCCACAGCCTGAATCAGCAGATCGACTCCCTGCAGGGTGACCTGGAGAAGCTGAAGGGTGTGAACCTTGACCTTCAGCGCCAGCGAGACCACCTGGAGGATCAGAGAGACGACCTGGAGAGAGAGAGCGAGCGCAGCCGCAAGGAGGTGGAACGAGGGTCAGTCTGTGTGTGTGTGCAGTTGGGGAGCGGGAAATAATCTTTTTAATGCACTTAATTCTGGGACAAATATTTGACAATTTGAACAATACAAACATGGCTTGAAGTGTATTTGCTGACAAAATGACCATGTTCAAATGTGTTCGTATAAAATCATTTCTAAATGACTGTATCAAAAGATGTAATGCAGATGTCATCTGAAATAAATAACACATTCTGCTGTACAGAAGACTGTTTCTTTCTTTTATAGGTAATTTTATGGGGCACCTGGTTTATTTTACTCCTGAGATTTTTTTTTTGTACTGTAATGTGGTATGCATTATATATACAATCAAAATTGCACATTCTAATGTTTATTACAGATTGAAAGAATATTTTAACATGAAAAAACATGTTTTTGAAAAAAATCTCCTCTGTTTTCTTTGTTAGACATGTTTATTATGGGAAATTGATAATACTGTTATTTTTTATTATCTTGTTCACTCATGTTTTTTCCCTATACACTGTTCTCATTTTCTACCACAGATCTTGTTGTGATATTTAAGTGTTTTTGAAATACAAAGTAACAGAAGAAGTCTGTGTGTGTTTCTCAGCCAAAAGAGCCTGGAGCAACTGGAGCAGAAGAACTCGAGCCTGAGGAAAGAGCTGGTGACACTGAAGGAATCCCTGAGCCAGGTCACCCTGCACAAGGAGGTGCTGGAGAATGAGAAGACAGGCCTGAGCACAGCACTCGCCAAGGTGAGGGCAAGACATGGAGAGGGAGCATGGCTGTGTGCTTAAACATACAGGAACGGACATTTCAATATCTACTACAGGTGGGAACAAGACATGGCGATGAAACAGAACAAGGGCCGTTAAGGGGCACCTAGCCCTGCAGAATTGTCTCTAACCCTGCTGTGTGTCCTTGTCTCCCCAGGCGGAGTCACAGTGTGGAGAGCTGGAGCTCACCCACAACAAGCTGCAGAGCGAGGAGGCCACGCTGCGAGATTCACTGGCCAAGATGGGGGCTCTCAACGAGGGCCTGGCCAAGGACAAGGTGGCGCTGAACCGCCTCATCCTGCAGGTCAGTCTGAAACAGCAGTGTGGAAATTTGAATACTGGAGCAAACCCCTTAATATTGAATAGAGTCAATGTTTAAATGGTGTTTTTCTATTTAAACTGTGGCATGCATTTAGAAAAAAAAAAAAAAGATTTTATAAAAAAATAGATTTAGCAATTATAGTAAAGTTTCTATTTTATTTCAAATTTTACATACATTTTCACACACAGTATTCCATTACAATGGTTTAAAATGCAGCAAGAAGCTATAATGAAACCTATAATGAAAAGTGTGGCAGTCATTGCAAAATCATTATGAAACAGTATTGGTGCATTTTTGGTTAAGCTTTTAGTAATCTACTATGCCATTTAGTATATTACAGCCTTACCCATAACAAAATAACATTTAAATAAATGCACTCTTTAGAATATGCATTTACTATAAATTAAGATAGCTAACAATTTACCATACGCTATAAAGAACTGCTACAAAGTACAAGATAAATGCAATGAAATTGTTAATAACATGCTAACCAAGGCTTTAATACCACCCTTAGTAGCACTAGCAACATGGCCCCCTTGTACTGAAAATCTTTTATCTCGTTGCCTTAGTGTTTTTTTTAAACTAAATTTGAGATATGCAAATATTTTAATGCAATCCTACAGATTTAAACTTGCTACTTCCTGGCACCTAATTGTTTCCTGTGTTGTTGCTCATATTCAGTGATCTAGCTGCAATCCAATCACATGACCAGTTACACAGGAAGTGATTAGGTACCATGAACAGCAGTTCTATGAACATATTTTATTGTGTTGGCGGCCTGTGCTGGTGCAGATGGAAGGTGAGAAGGCCCATCTAGGGCAGCAGCGGCAGGAGGTGGAGCAGGAGCGCGCGGCTGCCAGGGAGGAGGTGTCCCGGCTGCAGCAAGAGCTGCTGGACCTGAGCACGGAGAAGCACGCTCTGGAGAACACACGGCACAGCCTGGAGGAGAGCCGCCAGAGACTGGAGCAGGAGCTGGGCCTCCTTCGCAGAGAGAAAGCACAGATCCAGGAGCAGCACACACAGGTTAGAGCAGGATCCGGGACGTTTCCATTCTCCCAACCCCAGGCCTCTCACATATATCTGAGATATGGCCAAAGATCTGAATGGGATTTCATGCTTAAAAAAAAAAAAAAAAAGAGCTAACAAGTTTACCCCAAATGTTCGGTCCTGTATACAACTAATGGCCAAAGGTTTTGCATCACTTAGAATTTTAGGATTGAGACTATATTAACATCATGTAATTACAAAATTATAGCGTAAAAGTCCTAATAATAGTACAGTATTTTATGTTAGATTTCGAAATGTAAATTATTATTATTTTTGTCAGTTTTTCATTAAGTATATGGAAAACTACAAAGCGGTATGTAATTCAATATGTTAACGTAACATTATTCAGCAGGTTTCATTCGACTTTTTGAAGCAAAATTAGTTAATTCTATAGGGTGATGCAAAACGTTTGGCCATAGCTTTAGGTAGTCATGGTTTCCATTATTCTAACTTGGCTGAAGTGATTACTGTGTCTCCCCGTATTTACTCAAAATAAGTTATTTATATTCTCAGTGTTTTCAATGTCTGCACACACATTATCAAGTGGTCTGTCAGACTAAAGCATCTTCACAATCATTCTCCTTGGAGCTCATACACCTGGTCCCTGAGCTGATGAACAGCCCCTTGTGTATTTGTCCCATGTAGGTGAGCCGGCAGAGGCAGAGCCTGTCCGAGCAGCTGACCCAAAGCTGCAGGGAGATGGAGAGCCAGGCCGAAGTGCTCCTGCGGGCTGTCCAAGAGAAAGAAGAGCTGGCCAAGGACAGGGCTGGCCTGAGCGTCCAGCTGACCGCGGCAGAGCGCGAGAGCCGGGGGCTGGCTGAAGAGGTGGCAGCACTGAGGTACAGCTTGCCCACTACACTCAATTCAGCATTACATGCATTTTTGGTTAAACCTTCAAACATTTACATCCTTACCCTTAATTAAATTCCATTTAAATAAATTTACTTTAGGTTAAGATAGGTAACAATTGTCCATACATCATAAGGAACTGTTACAAAGTAGAGGATTTATGCATTGATTAATACATTGCTTATTAATATGATCATAAACCTCACAAATGACCTGTCAGGTTCCTAGTAAAGTGGTCACTGTCCAATGATAGCTTTAGAATCTTGAAACTCTGAAAATCCCATTTCAACTTGCAAAGCAATTTTTTCCAAAAGAAAAATATGTTTCAGTTTTTAATATTATATATTTTTTATGATATCTGAGATATTCCCTGAAAATCCTAAAAGCTTACCTATATCTATTCTAGTATGTAGTATATTTATATGGCGAATATTTAAATGTCTTCACACACATAATCATGGGGTCTAGCAGACTAAAGATTTTGCACCTATATCACGCTTCTACTATAGTCATGTGCTGAGTATGTGTTTTATGAATGTAATTGCCTTAGCATTATACTCAGGAGGAGTTGAACTGGGAGTGCTTGCTTCACTCTCAGGACATGTCTCTCAGCATGATAAGTGGCAGGCTGTGAGCACACAACATATAAAATGACAGCATGTGTAACATTCTTTAAAAAGCCAGGCAGTGGAGGGATGTGCAGTGAGCTGGGGTACTTGTGGCTGTGTTGCAGGGCAGAGAAGGAGACACTGGAGACAGCTCTGTTTGAGGCACAGCAGCTGGTCTCAGCACTGGAGGGACGTAAGAGCCAGCTGGAGGGAGAGAACCAGGCCCTGCTGGTTACTCGGGAGACTCTCACAGGTAGTGCCCATTTAGACACGTCTCCGACACACGCGTAGGCTGTGCTGTGATTGGTTTGTGGCCTTATGATATTCGTACACATTGAAATGAGTGGGTTTTTACTGATCATGAATTCTACTACAGTGCTTTTTTACATTAAAACAGCATGAATTATGTTAAAGACAGTGAATTAGTGAATGGCTTATGCAGTAAAATGCATATATATATATATATATATATATATATATATATATATATATATATATATATATATATGCATTTTTGCATATTGCTGACACTGAATGTTATCAGATCTTCAACCAAAATCTAATATTAGATAAAAGGGACCCTGAGTGAACAAATAAAACAAAATTTTAATACTTATTCCATTTATATATTAAAGAAAGTTATGCAACACCCAATGCCCCCGTGTGAAAAAGTAATCTCCCCCTTAGACTCAATAACTGGTTACGCCACCTTTAGCAGCAATAACTGCAACCAAACACTTCCTGTAGTTATTGATCAGTCTCTCATAGAGCCGTGGAGGAATTTTGGCCCATTCCTTCATGCAGAACTGCTTCAACTCAGTGACATTTGCAGGGCTGACCCAAATCAGGCCTGATTGTTAACCAAAGTATTGAAACAACTGGCCCAATTATCCCTTTAATTGGGTTGAGTTAACTAGCGGGGCAATAACTTTTTCACACCTGAAGATTGCATGTTTGATTACCTTGCACACCAAACAAATGAAAGAAGCACCAACTTTTGGTGTCATTTTTTTTCTCTCAGACTCCCTCTATATACTACTACAACCCACAAAAAGATCTGACCAAATTCAAAAATGTGACCAAAAATGTGCAAAAATGCAGAAAATCAGACAGTGGGCAAATACTTTTTCACGGCACTGAAAATATATCAATGAATAATCATTTCATGAAACAATAGATGTATGTCCAAATCAACAACATGGTATCGTGATATCGTGTCTTCTTATCAACAATAAATGACAATATGAGAAACCTTCAATAGTTGTCGTCAACTGCCCTTATGAAAGTTTATCGCTGTAAATATGCACAGTAATTTTGTGGTTTTCTAATGCTTTTCCAATGGTTATGCCACACATTTACCATAGTTTACCATGGTTTGCCATGTCTTTTAATGTGCTTTACCTCGCTGGGCTTTACAATGTTGCCTATGTTTTACCGTGCTTCCACTACACTTTATTACACTTTGCTCTGCATTTACTATGGGAAACCTTTATGTGTGCTCTTGGTACGGCATAAAAATAAACAGCAGTTGCATCACAAGTCGAGTTTGTATATTGTGTAATGAAGTATCAAAATCCATGTATACAATGAACGAAGGTCTGTTGGTTTGTCCAGGGGAAGTGGATCGCGTGCGAGCCGAGGCTGAGCTGCAGGTCATGAAGCTGGAGAGAGACCGGGAGATGCTGGGGGCCAGGCTGGCACAGACTGAGAGAGAGGCACAGATCACCATGGGCAACACAGAGCGTGCGCACCGTGAGGAGATGGATCGGGCCAGGAAAGAGAAGGTGAGGATTCAGTGATCAGGAACTGGGTTTATCACCCTCCCTGGGGATGCAAATACATGGCAATGGGGATATATAAGGGTGCCTGTACATACACTAGCTGTCAGAATGGTTGTGTTACCAGCCTTGAGTGACGGGGTAAGAAATTTATTACTTGTTATCTCACTCAGACCCCTTAATAATTAAGCCTTCTCACAAATGCAGCGGTACCCCAAAATGTAATCAATTTTTAGGAATGTCAAATGACTTGGGGTGGGGCTTTATAACCCAGTTTTCCCACTCAGGGCCCCAATGCTCTCCTCCTTAAAAATCTGTCCTTCAAGTGCAGTCGTACCCCACATGTTATCAGTTTACTACTATTGCAGAATGTGTGGGACTTCTCATTTGACCCCAAAACATGTTTCTGCAGTGGTGACTGGCAAGAAATGCATTGCATTTTGCACGTGTGTCACTCTTAGGGCTCAGATTCTCTCTTCCCTCTCCCACTGCTGTCTCTCTCCCCCCCAGGAGAGCCTGTGTCTGGAGCTGACAGCGGAACGGGAGGAGGCGGTGCGCAGGCTGCAGCAGGAGCGCGATGACATCACAGCGCACTGCGAGGCAGAGAAGAAGGTGCTGAAGGAGGAGATCAGTGCCCTGCAGCAGGACAGGGACGAGAGCCTCATTCTGGCAGAGAACGATAAACAACAGGTCTCCTCTCTTGTTCTCTATACACATACAAACTGCAGCTGAAGGATTTGTTTGTTGATGCATTTTGGTTTTATAGAAGAACATTTATTTTAATTTGTATAGTGACCTAATTACTATTATAGTAATAAATGTCACTGCTTTGTGGAGTAAGTTAGGCAATTAGGAACTTGCTTGTTCAAATCCTGGTCACTTTCAATTGCCGATCTTGGCAGGTAACCCACATGGAAGTGCTGCATTGGCCTTAGTGCTCCTGCAGGCTAGTTGGAAAATTGCCACAGCGACCCCTTGTGGTGCCAGACAAAGCAGATGGAGACTCTTGTAATTCTCTGTGGTAACAATGTGAAAATGCTGTTGAAGGCACACATTTAATAGCGATTGTTCAGAAGTTTGAGGGACCATTTGGGTTGGAGCCTAATGCAACTGCCCATGCTGCCAATACTTAAAACTGATACTAGTCTCTGTCATAAAACAGGAAAATCCCCTCATTCTGGTGTATAGCATATGAATCCACTGCTGTGTCTTGAAGACACTGTCGTAACTTGCAGGCACTGTCCCTGAAGGAGTCAGAGAAGACGTTGCTGGCGGAGAAGCTGGCGAACGCTCAACGGAATCTGGCCAGCGTTACTATGGAGATAGAGCGTGTGCGGAGAGAGGCGCTGAGCTGCCGCGAGCAGGACAAGGTGAGCTGAGGTCCCAGGGGACTGAGGGAGGACAGGGTCTCAGAACACTACAGAACACTGTGTATTGTTTGCAGCATGCACATTAATCTCTGTGACTTTACGTGGTTGTTTTTTATTCTAGAAAGAATAACATTGCAATGAAAATGTCAATTAAAAAAATCGGTTTGCTAAATATAATTATATGTTCCTTCTCATGTCAAACACCATTGTTTAAATATTAAATTAAGACTGAATCTGTAATTTATTTACCTTTAAAATCAAAAATACACTTAGGGGACTTACACACTTCTTTTAATAGTTTAATCAATGGCAATATTCAGGTTTGTTCCAGTTTAGATACATTTAACAGACCTCAAAGCCTGTATTGTCTCCCAGCTGTCAGAAGACACAGCAAACTCAGCAAATATCATTACTTATACCATATACATAACTATCCCATAAACACACTTTTATAACAAAAAAAAAATACAAAAATTAGTCATAAAAAAGGAACAGGGTTTACAAGATGTTTATTTATCTCAAGTTTTTATCACTTCCGTTTATAATACTGGATACAAGGCAGCTGCTGTTATATATAATAAATACCATTCTCAAGCACGAGATCAGAGAAACCATTTATTGATAGTTTTACAGGGCAGGGGGCAGAGTTTGCTTTCCTTCCCAGCAGGCAGCTGCTTTACAATACGAAGAAAGAGGCCGCTGGCTTATAGTTATGTGTTAAATATAATTGCGGCATCGTTTTCCTTTCAGGGAACACAACCACTTTGTAATTATTTGTACAATGTATTGTGTTTGTACTGCCCCACCTTTTCACTTGTTTTTTATACTTTAATTTGGGATATGCAGAAATTGTTAATACCACTTTGTTGACTTTAATGAAATGTTTGGCCTGTTTCCTGTTTCCTGTCATTTAAACTCACTCCAGTAGCCTAGCTACAGTTGGACAACATACTGTATCAAGAAGCAGCAGTTTCTTTATTCTCATAGTGTTGTATTTGGCTACAGATAATGTGTAAGCTTTGTAAATCTCAGCGTTACCAAATACTGGATTATATCAAGTACTGTTTGAGGTACAGTGATTGGACGATAGTAAGCAATAAAACAAAACTTTACTTTCTTTCTTCAGTGTTGTGTGATACATTGCTGTTACAGAGCGTGTGCCTTGTTAGTGAGAGGAGATGAGGTTAAAAGCTCTTAAACGTGGTTAAACTGCACATGCAGATGAGCCCGACTCTTCTGCATTGTGGTTGAGATGCTTGCTTTGCAGTGTACCAAGCTGCAGGTTCACGACAGCCTCTGTGTTGTTAAAAGTATTCTTTTTATTCAACTTACAGTTCAACTGTTTTATTTCATGGGCTTTTTCATTTTGAAATATTCATTAAAAAAAAAATTGGAATTAGCTATAAAAAAAGTAAAATTTGTCTATTAAAGTAAAAAGAAAAAATGCTTGTAAAATAAACTGGTACCACATTAAATTACCTAGGAGCAAAGTGAAAGAAGGGAAGCACTCTTCTGTACAGTGGAATTGTTATTGTCTTTTATTCGTTGGTTTCCTTTGCACATTTTGATAGTCTTTTATAAATTCTGTTATATGAACAATACAAACATGATGATACTTGCCACCAAATACATTTCAAACAGTGTTTGTATAAATATTGTTTAGTTAGGCCAATAAAAGGTATCGCTTCTCCTCTTTGTTTAGAAATATTAAAAAAATCTACAATTCAGCTACACCGCTAAAAACTGTAAATGAGTACCAGCATATTTCCCATAAGCAATGCAGATCATCATATCTGTGCATCAGCGTCTGACAGTGGTTATGTATTCGTTCAATCTTATTATTATTCCCTCAATGCTCCAGGACACCATCAACAGCATCACGTCAGAGATGAGGACGCTGAGGACTCAGTTTGAGGATGCGGTGTCGGACCATGAGCGTGAGGTGCGGAGTCTGAGCGAGCAGATCAAGGACCTGGCCCAGCAGAGAGAGGGGGCGCTGCGGGAGGTACGAACACTGACTTCACACATAACAGAGGAACAGGAGGAAAGATCCATTAGAAAAGCCCATACAGATACGTTAAGGCATGTTAAAAAGCATGGCAAACTGTAGAACTGTGGTAAATGCATAGAATACTCATGGGAAAAGCATGGGAAAACTGTACATTTGATTGGCAATAATGCATATTTCCTGTGCTTTTCCCATGGGTATACTGTGCATTTATCATAGTTTACCATGGTTTGCCATGTTTTTCAATATGGTTTACCATTTCTCTCTAAGCTTTACAATGCCTTTCTATGCTATACCATACTTTAACTATGCTTCACTATTCTATGCTTTTACTATAGGAAACTTTATATAAGGGTTCCTAGTAGCTTATTGATCCCAGTCATTTTTAAAGCATCCCAACAACATGGCATTGGTTAATTACAGTGCCTATAGGAAGTATTCACCAACCCCTTGGACGTTTTCACAGTTTGTTGTGTTACAACCTGCAATCTTGATGCATTTAAATGGGATTTTTTTTCCTGTGATTTAAACAACCTACTCAACACTTGTTTAAAAAAAATAGGGGGGTGAAAAAACAAATCAATTAAAAATAAAAACCTGAAAAGTCTTCATTAGATAAGTATTCACCCCCTTTGCTATGGCACTCCTAAATAAGCTCAGGTGTAACCAATTGCCTTCAGAATTCACACAATGAGTTAAATGCAGTCCATCTGTGTGCAATAAAAGTGGTTCACATGATTTCAGATTAAAGCCACCTGTTGGGTAGTGCATTCAAAGCAAAGATACTACCATGAAGACAAAGGAGCTTTCAAAACAGCTCCGGGATAAAGTTGTGGAAAGGCACAGGTCAGGGGAAGGGTATAAAAAGATTTCAAAGGCATTGAGTATCCCTTGGAGCACCATTGAGTCGATCATTAAGAAGTGGAAGGTATACGGCACCACCCAGAATCTGCTTAGAGCAGGCCATCCTCCCAAACTGAGCAGCCGGGTAAGAAGGGCATTGGTCAGAGAAGCCACCAACAGGCCAATGACAACTCTGAAAGACCTACAGCATTCCATGGCTGAGACGGGAGAAACTGTCCATGTGTCAACAATAGCTCAGGTACTACACAAATCTGGCCTGTATGGAAGAGTGGTGAGAAGGAATCCATTTCTGAAAAAAAACCTATGTAAAGTTCTGCTTGGAATTTGCAAAAGGGCATGTGGGAGACTCTGAAAATATGTGGCAAAAGATTCTGTGGTCCGATGAAACATAAAATTGAACTATTTGGCCTAAATGCAAAGCGTTATGTCTGGCGCAAACCCAACACAGCACATCATCTAGGTAACACCACCCCTACTGTGAAGTATGGTGGTGGCGGCATCATGCTATGGGGATGCTTTTCATCGGCAGGGACTGGGAAGCTTGTCAGGGTAGAGGGCAAAATGGAAAGAGCTAAATACAGGCAAATCCTTGAGGAAAACCTGCTTCAGTCTGCAAAAGACCTAAGACTGGGACGGAGATTCACCTTTTAGTAGGACAATGACCCCAAGCTTAAAAACAAGAAAGTGAATGTCCTAGAGTGGCCCAGTCAAAGCCCGGGCTTGAATCTGATTGAGAATCTGTGGCAAGACTTGAAGATTGCTGTCCACCAACGATCCCCATCCAACTTGACAGAGCTTGAACAATTTTTCCAAGAAGAATGGGCGAATATTGCATGATCCAGATGTGTAAATCTGGTAGAGACTTACCCCAAAAGACTCACAGCTGTAATTGCTGACAAAGGTGGTTCTACCAAGTATTGACTCAGGGTGGTGAATACTTATCTAACCAAGACAATTTAGTTTTTGTATTTGTTTTTTTTTTCATTAAATGTTGTTTCACAATAAAAATTATCTTGCCTCTTCAAAGTGTTGAGTAGGTTGTGTGAATCAAAGGGAAAAAAACTCATTTAAATGCATCAAGATTTCAGGTTGTAACACAACAAACTGAAAACGTCCAAGGGGGGGTGAATACCTCCTGTAGGGACTGTATGGCTCACGTGCAAGGCTTCCACTGGATCTAAACAAACTACTGGTCTTCAAATAAACACTGAATTGTGTACAGCTATGGCCAAAAGTTTAGCATCACCCTATAGAATTAACTCTGCTGAATAATGATGTGTTAAGATATTGAATTACATACAGCTTGTAGTTTCCATATACTTAACAAAAATGCCAATAACTGAACAATGTGACATTTCAAAATCTAACATGAAATGCTAATACCATTTTGTAGTTTCTTTGACTACATGATGTTAAATAAAATACCTAAATTATGTTCAATCATAAAATTCTAGATGATGCAAAACTTTTGGCCATAGCTGTGGGTATTCACTCAGAGAAGACTAGAAAATTGAAATCTGTAGTGTGGTGTGATAGTTCTGCCATCTCAATCAGACCAGTTAGCCAGATCTATTAGGTGTTTGCTAGCTTTGCCAAGTTCTCGACAAACACACAATTACATACACACATTAAGGAAGTGCCAGAATCTGGGTATGTGAGCCCAGACGTAGGTTAGTTCTTCACGATACCGATAGCTGTACAGTAGGCTACTAACATACATGTTTTTTCTGTTGTTGTTGTTGTTATATAAATTATCCAAACCGCCAAGATGTCTCTGTGATTAAAAGAATTTAAAGATATTTTTTAGGGAGATTTGAAAATATGTCAGTGAGGAAATGCACAAAAAAAAAAAAAAAAAAAACAGAAACAGAAGCAACAGGACAGCATTATACACCCCATTCCACTCCTGTACGTTTTATTCAGCATCGATTTAAGGGGCTCAGGCTGCTCGGGACACAAGCTGATTTATATCATACTGCCCCGTGGAGATATATGTGCAAAGGAAACTGGTCATTTTATTATACTTAGCCTCCTGTTGTGCATTGAACCTCCACAAGCCATTAAAGGTCATGTAGCGTAACACTAAAACATCCGTTTCCAAATACATTTTTAAAATCTGCTTTGGGGTATAAAGCTGTAAAAACCCTGATTTGTCAAGAATACTGTGCTGTACCTCTGCGCTTCACTGGATCCCTCAGCAACACCTCCCCAGTGCACAGACTGAGGGTTATCTATATGTTTGAGAGATCTGTTTAGACTTTGGTAGGGCTGTATTTTGCTCACAGTACATCATGGTCTGAAAATAGATATTTCATGATTTAATCATCATTTGGTTTTATATTAACTACAAGTTTACCAGGAGTGTATCAGCATTTATTGCATAAAAATATAAAGAAATCAGGGAATATCAATGTGTTATTGACACATAGTTGATTAGGGTTTTACATTTTCGTTCCATTTTAACCACCAATTGTGAATTATTTTAAATAGGTCTGTGACAGGCTGGTGAGTGGATAGAGGCCCAGAGACAGTCTGCAGTTCAAAAAAATATACTTTTATTATAAATAAACAAAATAAAGTGCACAAGGGCAAAATAAAAGGATTTAAACACAAAAAAAAAAAAAAAAAAAACAGTACAAAAAACACACTTACAAAAATAAAGCTTTCCAGGCTGGGCAATGCCTTCACTGGATACAAACACCACAAACACCACAAACACCACAAACACCACAAACACCACAAACACCACAAACACCACAAACACCACAAACACCACAAACACCAACCTGCTTCCTCAGCTCCCTCCTCCTAAATGAGGAGGCAGAGGCCTCCTTTTATGTCAGGTGGCTGGGCACTGATTGATCGTTAATTAAGTTAATCATTTAATCAACTAATCAACCCCAGCCACCTGAACATAATAAACCCAGGCAGGTAGGGGAAATTAACCCCATCCCTGCCAATTTAAAAAGGGCAGAGCTTTGCTCTGCCACAAGGTCATTGTTTTCCAACCTTAGTGTTGATATTATTATCCATAACTAAAAAGAAATTGAGAACGACTTCTTGTCAATACGTTTGTCATTTTGTTTTCCTACATAGTATTGATATTATATGAAGATTTCACATTCCATTTAGCCCTTCAGCAGTAATGTGCTGTTGTATTAACTGAATGACTATTTCTGTTGAATGAAATTGACTTAGATTCAACTCACTAAACCATAAAAAAGTTAATACTGTAATAGATTCCACGACAGCAGTGTTTGCAAAGACTAAATACAGCATTGCTGTAATCCATCTTCCCTGATAGTGTTAATATTTATCTTAAAGTATTTACCATAACTAAGAAGGCATTGAAAAAATATGTAGAACTAAATTAAAAAGTTTATTTTAGAATTACTACATGTTGATTGATGATTTTACGTTTCATTTAACTCTTTTTTCTAGTGAATGAAATTGGTAGATTTTTTTTATGTAGGTTGACCTCACAAAACTTATTTTCTTTTAGGGTAAAACAAAAAAAAAATTAAAAAATGAAGTCAATACTGACTTAGATACCATGATAATGGTCTTTGAGAATTATCTCAGTCATGTATTTCCATTATTGAAGAAGTTTCCATGATAGTGTGACTTGCAATCAGAGAGCAGCACGCAGGGAAGCTGACCAGGGTAGAGATTGTGGGGCCGAGTGGAGGTCTCACTGCCCACTTCCTGCTGCCAGAAAGCACTTTGAAGGACCTATTGGCCCCAGTTGTTTTTTCCCACTGGGAGAGTTCTCTGAGAAAGCACAGGGTGTTGCAAGATAGATGGATGAGGAGAGCGGCGTAACCAGGGAAGCGAGTAATTTCACTTGACAAGTTGTTTACGTTGGCAGGGACAGTCTGCTTTAACAGCGGTGCGGGGCCAGTCCGAGACCAGTTTGTACCAATTAGTACCAGTACAGGAGAGAGTAATTTAGCATGACACCGTGTTTACATTGGCACTGGCTTTCCCTTTTAACCCCATCAGGACGCCACCAGCTGCAGACCACACATGTGGAGATTCAAGTTTCCTCCCCAGGATAACAGATTAGTCATACTCTCTTCTCTCCTCTATTCTCTCTCTCATCTTTCTTCACTGTACAATACAATAACATTTATACATCTGCAAATTACAATGCTGGGGTGGTATCCATGTTATCCAAGTTGACCTCAAATATCAACAACCCAGGCCCAATTTATGGGTTATTTAAATGTTTTTGTTTGTTCTGTTTTTATGAATAAAATACAGTTTATTTTCAGGAAACTGTTGTTGGCTCTTCTGTACTAGTAAAGTGGTGCCATGGTGTCATCATATGTGAACTACTGTGCAGAATTGGCTAAACACCCATTGTTTTGCCATTGCTGGTAATGCTGTGACCCTTCTATGTTTTATCTTTGGTACATTGTCATCGTTCTGTATTTTTCCACATTTTAAGGTATGTGGGTCTTATTCACAAAGCTGGAAGTTACTTAAAAGACTGCTTATTCAAAGTCTATTTTTCATGAAATAATAATACAGGTTAATATTTGCAAAACTGGTCTAAACTGTTGTTTGCTACTTTCTCGACAGTCTAAATGGTTTCTTTGGACAAGCATTCATTAATGAACTGAGTTCAAGTTTTAGGGCCCATGGTTCCAAAGATGCCTGAGAAAGAAAGCATGTCTTGATAAAAATAACCAATCAAATAGCTGTGCGCTTGCAGTTTGGAGGCCCTGCTTTTCCTAGTTTGATAATCCAAAGTCTACTTGGTACCGTGCCAAGGTTTGTATTTATAAACAAAGCATATCTATTGCATTAAATCAAAATGTAGGTTTACTATTAAAAAAAATAAACTTTTGCTGCAGTGTTTATTTACCCCTGGTCACCAGCGGAAAGTTTCTATGAACTTTTGCCACTGTGTCTGAACTTCTTGCCTTCTGTTCCTTCTCTTCTTGGGCTGCTTTTAGTCACAGAGGGTTAACAGCCTCGCATTCAGTGTCTATTAGCGGCTTAAAGGGATGCCTTGTCTCCAACATTTAGCGGGTTTCAATTTCTGCATGTTTCATATCCTAACGTGTGTTGTTTAGGTCATTAAAATGCTTCTTCAACCATTGAGTTCTGAAAAGACTCCTAAAAGCTGTATTTTTGAGGTGGTTCTCCCCACTAGTGGTGTGCAGCTGTGATATCTGTCCCTACTGTGATTTTGTATACTATACATATTTTCTATTAACTGACTCAAAATGACCAGTTGCAGAGGTGAAGAAATTACAAAAGTGATTTTGCAATTTTTGCCATGGCTGTGCTATGCAGTGTGGTCCAGTGGTTTAAGCCCAGGGCTTGTAACTAGAAGGTCACTGATTCAAATCCCACCTCTGCCACTGACTCAGTGTGTGACCCTGAGCAAGTCACTTAACCTCCCTGGGCTCCATCCTGCAGATGAGATGTTAAATCAATGTCCTATTGTAAGTTACTCTGCATATAATGCACAGTTCACAGCCTACCTCTGTAAAGTGCTTTGTGATGGTGGTCCACTATGAAAGGCAATATATAAAAATAAAGATTATAAAGATATCAAAAAGGCTGTAGGCATGTTGGCTCTAGTCATTTTTTCCTGTGATATGTTGCTTTTATATGAATGGACATGCTTGCCCTTTTCAGTTTTTATTCTTGGTCGGAAGGTGACCTTGGATTGAGATTGCTGGGATTCTTTGGTGTATTTGAGCATTGACTGAACTGTGTGTGCTGCCTTTCAGATGGAGGAGTTGAAGACACAGCTGCGCGTGGCAGAGGATGCTCGTGACGCTGTGCGCCGGGACCTGATCGAGGCTCACAGGCGTGTGCGGGAGTGTGCAGAGGCGCGGGACACTCAGCGTAAGGAGGTCCTGGAACTGCGACGGGCTCTGAGCGACGAGGCCCGTGAAAAGGAGGCCATCTTACACTCCAACGAGGAGCTGAGGGGCAGCGTGAAGCGAGCAGAGAGCGACAGGAGCAGGTAGGGGCATCAGGCTGAAGTATCCATTGATCTTCCACTTTTATAAGCAAGAATTGAAGATACTGTGTAGATTTTAGACACTACACAGTATCTGACCCACTGCTTGTGTTTCTACAGTCTGAAGAGAGCGAATGAGGAAAAAGAGCAGAGACTGGTGATCCTAGAGGAGTCGAAGGCCTCCCTGCAGAAGGAGGCATCTGAGCTAAGAGGCAGCCTGAGAGAGGTGGAGAAATCACGGCTCGAGGCTAGACGAGAGCTACAGGAGTTGCGCAGACAGGTCAGAGAGGCATTGTGTAATATGCAAGGTATATATCTCATACTCCTCTAATAAAATGGTCATTAGTGTAGAGTACAAACCAAAAGAGGTATGATGAGGTTGTATAATGCAATGGGGAGACCACTCTTGGATCACTGTTCAATTCTGGGCATCACATTACCAAAGTGTCTTTGTGGCCGGAGAGAGTTCACTACCGACTACTGTGGACGATTTTTAGAAATACTGAAAGAAACTTAATAAATTGACTGACAAAGATTTTAGTCAATTTATTACATTTCTTTCAGTAATTCTAAATGTTGCATTACTGAGTGTTTAATAGTTCAGAATGAAACTACTGATCATACATAATTTACCATTATATTCACAGTGGAAGCTGTATATAAAAAAATCACAAAAAAACTACTAGCTAATAGCTGTGAATTATTTCTACTACAAATAGTTCACTAAACACAGTGAAATTGTGAGATTCCCACAAGGATTATTCCACATGCTCTATTGTCTTTCAACTTCTCTTAGATTAGCTTTTGTATTTGTAAACTTGATTGTGTGCCTCAATCACTGATTTCACTTTGGTACAAGAAGAAACAAACTAGAGCACATCAAAGGAAATACACTGGAACTGACGAGCCAAGAAAAGCATATGCTGCTCTTTGTGCTCTTGTTCGGTGTGCCTGCTTGTCTGTGTGCAAGTCCCGGGGTCCTGGTCCTGGCTTTTGGAAACCACAAACACTGCTATGAAGAACCTACTTGGTGGGTTGTTTATATGCTGTCCCAGCTGTTTTTTTCAGTTTTTGGCCTGCGTTAGAACATATCTGAAACGTTGTAATTAACACTGAAAGCCATGCCAAGCCTTTCTCCTTGTTATTCTCATCTCTCTTGCTCTCACTACTCCCTACACCCTCTTACCCCTTCCTTTTCTCCCCAACTTCCCCTCCCATTCTCTTCCCCTCTCTCCCACTCATGCTGTTACTTCTCACTTACAGCTACCCTCTCCCCACAGGTAAAGATACCTTCACTCTTAAACCCCTTCTCCCCCTGACAGCCCTCTCTCTTCCCTCTCTTGCTCCCCCCTCTCCCCACAAGTGAAGATCCTGGACAGTGAGAATGTGAAGCATCTCTTTCCCTCTTGTTGATCCTCCCCTCTCACACATCTTCCCCTCCTCACAGACCCATCTCCCTCCTCTTTCGCAGGTGAAGCTCCTGGACAGTGAGAATGCGAAGCGCAGTAAAGAGCTGGCTGAGCTGCAGGCACGGGTCTCCCAGGAGGAGCAGAGAGAGGAGGAGAGCCGCCGGGAGACCTTCAGCCTCAAACAAAGGATAGTCGAGACAGAGGCCTGCAAGGAGTCTGCCTTCAAAGAGGTACCGCTCCCCCATTCTGTATGTCTAGCTATCAGCTGCCCTTGCTATCTATTTATCTCTCTTCTTGTTCCTGTGCTTTGGTATCTACCTTGTTTATAATGCCTGTACTTTATCTCTATATTTGTAATTCATATATGTAGGGTATTCCTTCATCTTTTAAAGGAATGTATTTTTCACTAAACCATATGTATATACAACCTGTTTTCAACTGGTTTGAACAGACATGAGCTCAATTTCTTTCTGGGCTAATTTGTTTAAGATTGGTTACTCTAATTAAGTCTATATCTTAGGAACTTATCATTTATTACAATAACTTATTAAACACACCATACATGTAGATCACACCATAGGAGAAGTGTCCAGGTTTGATTATTTTTAAATGGTTTTCTTTATACCCTTATATTCATTTACATCTCCTGTTTTAAATGTGTTTACAAAGTGAGATCCTCTAAACTGCTGGGCCATCCTGGCAGCAGCGACTTCTAGCAATAAGAAAATATATACAGTGAGAGAGATAAAACATAACAAATATACATGAAACACTTACGAACCGGGTTCCTAGAATGCAGGGTGGCTTTTCTGAAGCATGTCAAGTTCTCTGCATTGTCATTGTTGTTTCCCAGACTGAAAACAAATGAACGTTTGGCAAAATGTATTTTCACTTTGGGACGCCCTTCTCTCTGCAGTATTTACTTTATTGTTATCTTTGGGCCTGTCAGACTCTACCGGAAAAATACCTAACCTAATAACAGAGCACAGTGTTTTTTAACAGAGGCACAGTTTTTCAGTACACCTCTATCTCCCACCCCCAGGTGGCGCTGCTGCAGCAGCGGGTAGTGGAGGTGGAGTGCGAGGCGCGGCTGCGTGAGAAGGAGCTGCAGGGCCGCGTGGAGGAGCTGCAGGAGGGGGAGCGGCGGCTGCAGGAGAGTACGAGGGAGCTGCAGGGGGTGCTGCAGCGAGCAGGAGTCCAGGCCGGAGACCTTGCCCTGCAGCTCAGCACCTCCAAGGCTCGGGAACATGGGCTGGAGGTCGAGCTGGGCAAGGCAGAGTCCACCAGGCGAGAGCTGGAGTTCAGACTAGGGGCCCTGCACTCCGCACTACGGCGCACCCTGGGCATCACCCGCACAGGCAGGGCACAGAGCCCAGGAGCAAGGGGCCGCAGCCCCTCACCTAGGAGAGGGGCGTCTCCACTGAAGGGTAAAGCACAGCTCCCACTGCATTAGTTACTGTGTGTAATAGACCGTAATTGCAGCAGCAGTCAGGCAGTACACTGTAGTTATATGCATAAACTATTTTATAAACGTTGGTAACGATTTTTCTTACAAACTAGCCATTTCCCCTTATAAGTTTGCCTTCGTAAACGCATAGTGAGAGGATGGTAAAGCATAGGTAAGTACTGTAAAGCCCAGAGAGATATGGTAAAGCATATTAAAAAAAAAAAAAAAAAAACGGCAAACCAGCGAGAAACAATGTGGTAAACAAAAGGTCCTTGATATTTTGATATTCTCTGAAATACTAAAGTATTGACTGATTGAGCCGTACTAAATTATTGTGCATGCTGTGCTGCTTGTGTCTCATTGTCCCTGTTGTCTCTCCTCTGCAGGGATGGACAGCCTGGATGGACTGTGTAGCTCCAGCCCCTGTGGCAGCCGCGGCAGCTCCCCCCTGCGCTCACTGTCCCCCTCGCGTGGGGGGGAGGGGGACCTGGACCCCGAGGTGGTGCGGGCCGCCCTCAGAGACTTCCTGCAGGAGCTGCGCGAGGCTCAGAGAGACCGGGTGAGTCTGTACAGAGCTGCGTCACGACCACCCTGGTCTATATGTTCACACGGTGGAGGGGAGATGAGATGAATGTCTACAACAATGTACCTGTGCTGGACCGCGGGACACAAAGTGAATAAACTAAACTAAACTAATCTAATATATTACAGAACAAACATACATCCTGGAGTTTGTTATTGTGGTTGTAGCTAAGAAAATAATGGCATACACTTTCCATGTCATGCACATCCATTTCCAGTACTATATAGGTCACGAATGTGTACTTTTGAAAGAAATCTGTTTTTGCCAACACTTTAAAACGTGATAGCTACACTTGGTTAAAAAAAAAAAAAAACAGTGTTTGCAGGCCTTGCTTACTGATTGTCTTGCTCTTTCAAGGTCTTTTCACGTGGAGAATTAAATTGTCCCCACCCATTCATGTTCCTGTTAGTAACCAACCAGCTGCTTATCTAATTACTGACATGCTTTGCAGCCAGTAAAATGCAGAAGTTAAAGGACCCAGCAAGTGCAAATGTAACAGGTTTCCTGGAAGATGAGGCAAGCAGACTGAGAACTTTCTTTCAACTAACTTGAAATGAAAATACATTTTTGCGACCTAATTTTTTTTTTTTTCAAAACTGCACATTTGAGACATACAATCGTCTCCGGCTCATTTACAATAGGAAAAATCAGTTTCCCCACAAGGAATACGCAGAGATTACTGTATATAGTTAATGGAATTGTGTGTCAGGTGAGATTTGTGAAACTATTTTGTTAGCCACTTTAAATACCTGTGTAAATAGCTAGCCAACCAGCTTATCGATATCAAAAAGGGAATCAATATCCTTCTAGTAATCCAAGGCAAATTGTATGTCCTACAGTAAATGCATTTTTACATACAGTACATGGAATTGAAGTCTCTTGGCTCTCTGTGCAGGATGAAGCTGAGATCCAGGTGCTGAACCTGACCCGCCAGTTGGGGGAGCTAGAGAGCGATCGAGACCGCACCAACGCTCGCATCCAGCAGCTGCAGAAATCACTGTCCGAGTCTGAGGAAGGTGAGCGTCTGCTGTACTGTACGCTGTGTCACCGCTCCTCACTCAGTCTCACAGGTGGTGGGAATGGGATGGTGCTGTTTTGATTTTATTATAATTATGTCTCCTTGGAGGATCCCTTATAAAAGTCATATCACATGGTCATTTTGCAGTTTTCCGCTTTCCCCATTGTGAAACTATGCATTTATCAGTTTACCATGGTTTGCCATGTTTTAAAATGCTGTATCCTACCTCTCAGGGCTTTACAATGTTTAAATATGCTTTAGCATGTTTTCACTTTGCTTTATTACACCTTGCCATGCTTTTATTATAGAAAACTTTAATAAGGGGAGACCTGCGTTGTAATTTCTTAATGTGCTTTTCATGCAAAACCCCATAATCCAAAGCTATCGATTTATAACAAAAAACATGTATTTTTTGCTGCTACATAGCCAAACCTGTGCCAGCCTAGGATGTAAACCTAGCAATCAGGTGTTACTCCTTTTAAGTAAAATACTTCAGAATCCAAGATATCCAAAGGTATGACCCTGCTGAGGTGCAGGGAGTGATTCTGAGCTGCTGTGTGTTCCAGGGAAGCGGGGTGCGGACGGCCGGCTCAGCGGTGCTCAGACTGCCCTCATGCTGCAGGAGGAGGCGATTCGGCGTGGGGAGAGCGAAAGGAAGGCACTGGGGGAGCAGATGGCTTCCCTGGAGCGCAGTGTACAGACAGCAGACGCAGAGAAGAGAGATCTGCAGGTGTGTGCGCTGCAATCTTATCTGAGAGGAGCACGAAGGAGTGAAGCATTGAAATATAGACTCTTCCCTATGTCTCATTATTCAAGAAACCGCTGATTAGCAGGAGGCCCAACAACTAATAAGATAATGATATGTTTGTTTTAATAACACAACAAAAGAATCACCTAGAGCAGTAGCAATAGGTTGCCCAGTCATATTTCTATTCTAGAAGCTGTGGATTCACGATGCCCTTTTAATTCCGGTTTTGTTGAGAAATATTCCATGTTGGTGTAGCAATTGTAATAATGTAATTGTTGAGTATGGGAAGTGCACAAAGTGTCAATTTAAACATAGGTGAAAAATGAAGACAAGAAGGTGTCATTGAACATTTGGTAGGACTTAGGCCTCCAGTTGTTTCCCTTTGATGGAACTTAGCATAGGCACTTGCTGACACCAGCATGGCATTTTGACAGCACGGTTCTAGAATAGCATCTAAACACTGGAGGTGTTTGTCTTGCAGGGGAAGCTGAGCTGGATGCGGACGCAGGAGGGGAAGCTGGAGGCAGAGAGGAGGAAGCTTAAGGAGGCCCTGGATGCATCAGAAAGTCGCGGGACCAAGCTGGAGCTGTCCCAGCGTGCCCTGGAGGGGGAGCTGCAGCGGCTGCAGATGACGGCGAGCGAGCGGGACACAGAGGTGGTGGCACTGCAGGAGCGGCTGGCTATGCTGAGCAGTGAGCTGAGGCATAGCGAGGACAAGGCAGCCTCCCTGCAGGTCTCTGTGGAGAGGCTGAGCGTGGCATTGGCCCGCACTGAGGACGGAGAGAGCCAGCTAAAGGACAAGGTGCAGAGCCTGTCCCTCTCGCTTGGTGACACTAGCGCCAACGCCGGGGCCCTACAGGAGCGCCTCTCCCAGCTGCAGAAAGCTCTGACGTCCAGTGAACAGGATCGCAGGCTGTTACAGGCAAGTGTCCAGCTATATATACCTGTTAAACCTGTATTGTGCCTACTGCCTCATATTTCCTCTCAGACACAGACTGCCATTCACATAATATGGCAACATGGCCATTAGGGTTAGGGTCAGACTGTCATACATACTTTGGCACTCTGTTATATATTTCCACAGTTAATTCCTTGTAGCACTTGGTCCATTGATCTTGTATTTTTATTACAGTGGGGAAGCAACAGAACAGTACAGCGAGCACAGCCATACAACTAAAGTGTCCAGACCCTTTCTCTATCAGTAGCCCTGTTGATTTTGTTGTTTCTGGTTCAGGAGCGCTTGGACGCTGCTCGGGAGTCTCTGTCGGAGTGTAAGAAGCAGAACCACATCCTGACGGAGAGGCTGCAGACTCTGCAGGGAGAGCAGGAGGACACAGAGCTGCGATGCCTGGAGCTGGAGGGGCAGAGCAAGCACCTTCAAGAGGTCAGGGGAGAGAGGGGTGAAAGCAGGGGGTGAGAGGAGAACAGAGTCAGCAACATCAGTGGAGTCAGATGGGGGAGGAAAGGGTTGAACGAGAAGAACAATAGATAAACATATATAAAGGACAGTAGAGGGAAATGAACGGAAGCCTTTTCGGCCCATCTATGCTCGTCTGGTTCCTAGTAGCTGAATGCTCTCAAAGCCTTCCCTCTGTCCTAGACTCCATTTCTAACTGATCTTGTCCAGGTTCCTGTGCTTCACTTAAAGTATTGTTTAGAGTTAACTTTGTCAACTACTTTTAAGATTTGAAAGATGTTAATCATGTCCCTCTTAGTTGTTCTAATGATAACTTGTAATATTGATTTGCGTCCGGTAGTTATCCTGATTTGTTTGGCTTGTGTAAGAAGACCAATTATTGTGCTTTTGAAAATCCTAACAAGGGCCAGTGAGTGAATACAAATTTGCATCTCATTCGATCTTAGAAGCTAAGCAAGCTTCTACCTAGGCAGTAGTTTGATAGGATGCCTCCAATGAAAAGTGTATGAAATATGTAACATGTAGTGCTCTGCAGGGAGCACTCTGATATGTATCCATATAGTATGCCAATGCCCCAGAATGCTGTGGGAGGCGTTGTCTTTCAAATGAGGCTTAATAGGGGTCCTGTCCTGCCGCTAATATCTGGGGCCAAAAAAAATGAAAGCTGATGATGTGCAAATGTGCTGCACTGCTTTTCTACCCCAGTGGATGCTGAGTGATCGAGACATGGATGTTGTGTGGTGAGACATGGCTGTACGGAGAAGCCTGTGTGAATGTTCCCCCTCTGTTCCTCAGATGCTGCGGCAACGTCAGGCTAGCGAGCAGGAGGCTCTGGAGGGCTCACGGCGGCTGGAAGAGGACAGGCAGGCCCTGCAGGATCGAGTGAACACGCTGCAGAGGACCGTCGCACAGCTAGAGAGCGAGCGCCACGAGATGGAGAGAGCAGGAGTCCGTCTGGAGAAGGACAAGGCCGCTCTGAGAAAAACTCTTGATAAGGTAACTTCCATCAGCCAGGCTTGCTAATAATAAAA
Source organism: Polyodon spathula (assembly GCF_017654505.1). NCBI lineage: Eukaryota > Metazoa > Chordata > Actinopteri > Acipenseriformes > Polyodontidae > Polyodon > Polyodon spathula. The sequence goes on from NC_054544.1 coordinate 42,228,803, forward strand.
TCCACAAATACTTAGGGTGCGTTAAGTAAGTGAACGGCTCAGAGCGAGAATTTTTCTGCTCACCCAGATCACCAATTAAACGTGCTCCGTTGAGCTCTGAGCTGCTCAAAGGGTGTGGACCTGAACGTGCCGTTAAGTGGGTTCATTTACTGAGCTGCTATGAGCGGGTGCAGGTGTTCCAGCTTGTGACATCACAATAACGTCTTTGCCAAGCTTTGAACTCAGAGCTCCCCATAGCAACGGCAATGTTTAATCCATAAAACAAAAAATGACTTCATGAAATCTATCATAAATAAACAGAAAACACAATGCTGCTTCATGGGTAACAAACTTCCCCAGATGTTTACATCTCACGCAAGGATTGTTTTTATGTAACCCATTTATAAACTGTGACAAACAAATTTGAAAGCATTGAAAAATACTTTTGTCATTTAATTTATTTAGTTTCTCTTAGCATTTCTAAATTGAGCACCATTGAGTGTTTTATAGTTACAAAATGTTATCTACTGATAAAATCGTCTCATTATTCTTAATGAAAGAAAACTGACACCTGTCTTTGATAAAATAAACTTAAATGAAAAATTCCCTTACTTGTCTTTTTCTAGACTGAACATGTTTAATTATTTTTAACAGCCCCCATAGCTCACTTCTGTATATTTTTTTTAAGTGCCGTGAACAGAACTAGAACCAAGCACTGATAACTAGGAATCCTGCGCAATCTACACATAACAGATATAATTGCCTGTTCATTTTTAATATAATCAAAGTTAGACTGTAATACCTTCACTGACAGGGTTTTTGTTGTTGTACCTATTAGCTAGCCCCAGTATACAGGGTTTAGCAATGCAGCCCTCTGAATAGCTCCTATACTTAAGATATCCCACTGTAGCCACATCAATTTGTCCTCCTAATCACTTGGATTATTGTGATGAGAAACTGAATTTCTGCACATGTGTTCCCCTTTATCCTGCCTGGCTGGGACTGACTGAATCCTTGCTCAGCATCTGACACCAACCCTCATGTAGCATCGCAGGATTATGGGCACTTCGCCTGGAAATGGGTTCTTCAGTCCCAGTGCTTTTAACTCTTTCTACCTAAAGTCAGAAAGAAGAATCCTTTAAAAAGGAGAAAATAATTTTTAAATGTTTCCCATTATAAAAACAAAGTGTAGCAAAGGGAAAGTGAAAGCATAGCTAAGCATTGTACAGCCCACAGAGGTACAGTAAAGCGTATTAAAAAAAAAACATGGCAAACTACTGGAAATGCCTAGCATGTAAAACCTAGAGAAGTACGGTAAAGAATATTTAAAAAAAAAACATTGCAAACTAGTGGAAATGCATAGTATACCATAGGAAAATTGTGGGAAAACTGCAACATTTCTATGCAGATTTACATTGGTAAACATTTATAAGGTCAGTCTCATGTTCTATTATAACCTGAATTCATCTTGTGCTTTTCCCATTGGCAGACATACAGAGGTCTGGTCTCCAACAGTGGTGTTGTTAGGGTCGCAAACACAGCTGTCCTTCTTGAAGCAGTGGTTCACTGTTAATGAATATATTCTTATTATTTTGGCATTATTAAAAATGCATTGTTACAGGTCGAATGCTGCAGACTAATTACCCAGTTGAAGAGAAGTGCTGTAACAGTTGGCAGGAAAACAATTATCGTGAAACCAGTGATCACATGCACTCTTTTTAATGCTTTGTCATAGCCTCCAACAACTCAAAGATATTCCAGATCAAATTAATTAGAGACAGAAAGACAGAGTTTCAGCCTCCAGCGCTGTCTGTCTTTCAGTTTTCACCATTGTCAAACTGAAACAGCTTTAATAAAATATGTTAATGTTTCTTTTTCAAAGACCTTGGTAAAACATTTAATTAATCTTTAATGGCGCACGATTGTATAAATGCTGGCCACAGTAAGCTGAAACCCAGGGAATGGTGAGGGCTCTCTCTCCCTCTCCCAGATGCTGGAGGCTGGTTCTGAGCAATGAGTAGGATCTGTGTCAGCCACTATCAGTAGTGGTAAAGCACATCCTTTACGCTTGATTGTGAAGGAATGACATGAAACCATCTGCATTGCTACTGGAGAGGTACGGCTCAGGCCAGACCTTCTAGAACAGAAATGAGGCTGAAATTCAGAAGAATTTGTTTTGCACTTTACATTAAATGTCTAATTACTGTGTATTTACATAGTGGTTACTTACCCATAAATACAATGCCAGTATGTACAGTTCCACTGTACTTAATGTGTACATCTTTTTGCACAAGACATGTAAGTACACAATTGTATCAGAAAAGGGTTAGGGTTAGAGGATAGCAATAGCGTTAGGGTTATATCATGTAAAAAGATGTACACATTAAGTACATTGTAACTATGCATAATAACATTGTAATTATGTGTAAGTACACATGCATTTACTAACTAACTGCTATGTAAATACATAGTAATTAAAGAAACCTAACGTGACATTTTAACCAGAGTTTGTGGCCAATGATTTTTAAAGCGTTATCATTAAAGTTATGTGCTGACGGTAGGCTTGTAGTAAGAGCACAAAGACTGGGAGGCAGAATGATTTAGTTTGGAGAGGGAATTTCTGTATCACCAAAAATTGCTCCTTACAGCTTATGAATCAAACCCCTTAACTGAAATAAATCCAGCGTTTTTTTTTTTTTTTTTTTTATTGAAGGTGGAGCGAGAGAAGATGAAGCAAGAGGAACAAGCCATGCGCCTGGGAGTGGAGAGGGGGCAGCTGGACCAATCGCTGAGCAGCGTGGAGCAGGAGGTTGTGGATCTGCAGGCCCAAGTACAGCAGCTGCAGGTCAGGATTGGGTCAATCCAGTAAAGCCAGTGGATACATAAAAAACAACTGCTGGCTTACTGCTTTCAGAGGATTGTTTAACTATAAAAAAAGGAACTTGCAAGCCAGCCAGTATTTGGTAGAGGATTTCCCCATGTCCTGCACTCAGACTTGTTATTATAACTGGCTTGTTGAAAAGTATCAGGTGATACTGCATTGTTACTTAAGTTTATCTGCACAAAGACCACACTAGGCTCCATGTTGGGGACAATCCAAGCTTTTTAACTCACATTGCAATGCATTCTGGTCTTAAAGAAGAGAGTAAAATACTAAAGGGTACCTGAGACCAGCAAAAGGTACCCAAATGTATTTCAATATAATTAAACAAAACTGTCCCAAATTGTCCATTTGAACATGGCAATGAAACATTTCTTGTGCAAGTGTGAAATCTGTCTTTTGAGGGTTGTGGCTTCTAAATTCCCCACTGTAATAATAGAAGACCCTACAAAACCATTCACAAAATACAAGACATTTCAAAATCCACCTGCTGGGTACACCACAAAATTACACCTTCTCATTATTTCTGACTAGTATGCTTGCCTATCAGAAAGCACATTTTAGCAACTTGGATAAAAAAAAATCTCCTGCACATGCAAATTTTTCTTAATTCAGCCCTGAATGTCTTTATAGAGGTGTAACTGTGTGTGTGTTTCTCTGTGTCTCCCAGGCACAGATCTCAGATCTGGAGCGTGCACATACACAGCGCCTCCTGGAGGTGACAGCGCGGCACCGTCAGGAGATGGATCTGGAGACGGAGCGGCTGCACGACTCCCAGGAGCAGGCCGCGCGAAGCCTGGAGGCACGGGAGAGAGCCCATCGGCAGCGGGTCAAGGGGCTGGAGGAGCAGGTGGGGTCCCAGGGCTCACAGCATCTACAATTAAGTGTTTTATGGCTGTCGTATACACCTTCACTGAACCTTACTCCTGAAATTCACTTTTTAGGAGTAAGGTTCAGGGAAGGTTAAGATTCAGTATGGTACTTCAGTATATGAAACAACGACTGTGTTACTATTCTGCGTGTTGCTATGTGGAAGAAGAGCCTCTTCCAATATTGTCCTGGATTGGCAGGAGGCAAACACAAACTTTTAAAGTCAATCGCATGATTATGTTGTAAAACAAAGTAGAGAGGACTTCAGTTTAATATCTTATCCAGCACTATGTCCGCCACCAGTGTTGCTTAAGTTCTGTCCCAGGGGGATATTAGCCCCTTCAACTCCAGTGCATACACTGCAGGCTGCTGTTTATTCAGGCTTTGCTGTCAGTGGCTGACATGGTTTTGTTGTCAGTTACAATGATCCTTTCTCTGTGTACTGGTCTCTTTTATTAAGTATGACTCTGTTTTCACAGGTAGCCACTCTGAAGGAGCAGTTGGACCAAGAGATGAGGCGCAGACAGGCCTACGTCAACCAGATTCTGCGACCCGGAATGTAACCTGTCACCTAGCAACAGACTAGGAGTGCCCTGCTCTCCAGTCCCCACCTCCATATGCAGGCCCTTAGACTTGGGCTACAGTTTAAACTTGTATTTAATCACTGGCTCAGAAGAAGTTTGTTACTCTGTCTCTAGTCTGTCCCACTAACAAGAAATACGATTCATTTTATTTACATTATTTATATTTGTAGGAGTATAAGTTGTTGTTGTAGTAATAGTAGTAGTAGTAGTATTATATTACAATTAATATTAGTAGTATTATAATTGGTAATGAGCCACATAACAACATTGCATTCTGAGTTGCCACATTATAGATGCCATGCTATACAAATTCTAAATATTGCATTTCAAACACACCATACTGAAACATTGGTAAGCTGGGTCCTCAGAACAAACTATTATTATTATTATTATTATTATTATTATTATTATTATAACCAGATAGCAATAAACAATCATGTTTCAATTTCATGTTTTATATAGGCATGTATTTATGACAGACAGAGCCTCACAGTCTAAAGTTTTGCATCAGTGTAAATCAGACAGATGTGTTTCCATCTAGGTTTCCCCCTATTTCATGACTGTATAGCAGTGTCAAAGGTTAGCACCCCAGTATCCTCAGTAACCATAAGTAATCTGGCTTTATCAATCACTGTAGGCTGGCAGGGAAACCAGTGCTCTTATAAACGTTTACCATAAAAAAGATTAGCCATGTGTAATAAAGCCTAGTGAAGGCATGGTAAAGCATAGTTAAGATATGTAAATCACAGAGAGGTATGGTAAAGCAGATTAAAAAAACATGTCAAACCAGAGCAAACTATGGTAAATGCATAGTATAGCCATGAAAACAGCATGGTAAAATTGAAATACTCTCTTTTCTAAGGGTGATGCTGGTTTTACCCATAATATTAATACCAGTGCTGTGTCTCCTCCTGGAATTTGGCATTAACTTTGAACACACTGTGGGTAACAAGCCTTGTGGTGGTAACCCCTCCAGCAGGTTTACCAGTCAAGTGTTTGGAATACATTTGAGAAATTCCTTTAAAGTAACTTCCATGAAAATGTATACTGCACCGTATACAACTGTGTATACTGTTGCAAACTTAGGGTCCAATTCGTTTTTGAATAGCTGAACCATTATTAGCAGCTTTACCAACCAAGGCAGTAAATATTGCACAGTGACCCTGATATAGAATCACACTGATACTGATATCACAGGAACACAGCTACCAGCTTGTATTAATTCACTATTGTAGCCTCCTGCATGCTGTCAGACTCCTGGACCAGTGTCAATATTGTGCATCATCTATAAGAGCACTGGACTTCTACTCTTCGGAGTTTTCTTTTAACTATGCATATTGCGCTTTAAATTTGTGTATGAACCCTGTTTCATGCATGAGTTATTCGCTGAAATAGCTGAAAGTAGTTTTGGACAAATAATAAATACTATATTTTTCAGTGAAAAAGTTTTTTTATTCTAAATTCCACTGCTTTAATGAGAAGAAATGGCATCCTCATATGAGGCTATCATGCATTTGTGTCTTCCATACAAAGACTAGAGAGTTTTTTGTCTCTGTTCCCATATGAGGTTGCCATGCATGAAAAGGTTAAAATAACTTTCAACCTGTTCCATGTTTTGAAAAATCGTATTTGTTCAAGTTTCTGTAAAACAGTGAACCACAATAAAGAGTTGCATGCTGTGAGTCATTGTTTTCTCAGAACCACATCATATGAATCAGGGTTTCCATGCATTGTATGGATTTTCACCTGCACACTTTCTTTAAGATTACGAAGCACAAAGAAACTTCTTATTAGAATTGCAAATCGTTTCTTTTGGATCGATTGTTTAAATGCCTGGTTATCGTAGCACATCTTGTGATCATCTGCTAACGACTAGTTTTAAAGTGCTATCATTATTTCAGGTTGGTTTAGTTTACAAAGGCTCAAGTGTTACTTACGAATAAAGTGTTCACCATAAACTAATATTTAATTCCTCATATAATGACTGCAATTGTTAGATTATTGTTGTTTTATTATCCTGTTTTGTAATACTGTGTTTATGAATTACCTTAACTGATTACACATTGGAAGCAGAATGACTGAGGTCATTCCAAGCTGCTGTAATGTGAGTTGGTGCAGCTCACAGCTGCTGTGACACCAGCACAGGAAGGCCTGCTGTGATGTCAGTGAGCCAGAACAGGCCATGGTTCTGCTGGGGTCATCGTTACAGGATGGTTCAAGTGCTTCTCTTCTTTCAAGTTCTGTTAAAGCCCCCAGGGCTTGCCTTGCAGATTCTGATTGTTTTCCAGCAGCATCACCCCTCACACCTGGCTAGGATCATGGCATGGAGTCAGCGTTTCCAACCCACATGAAAAATACACTTTATAGAAGAATGGCTGTGGCAGCAGTTAACCCTGGCCTGTCTTGCGGGTATTACATAGCAAACCGTGAATGCTATGGCATGTTTTCACTATGGAAAGCAGAATTTTTGTCTCCTTATAGCAACTGTTCAGAACTTTTAATGTTTTTTTAATCATGCCTCACTTTAGCTCAATTATCCTGTCTCACCGGTTGAGACCCTGTGTCTAAAAGCGGCTTCATACTTCAGTTGTGCAGTATACAAACCATGTAATACAGAAATATCTACAAAAGACTTGTGTGATTCATGTTACTGTCCAACCCATATCTTTTGAAACCATATTGTTACACTGTTCAGTTTTGATCAGCACTGATTTGGCATTGAGTATTGGTACCACATTTGCCTGAGACTCCTGCCTTTATCAGTTTATCAAACATCTTTGTCAGTGGGCTGTAAAGAATATCCCGTTTCTTCCAGTACTCTTGGGTAAATGCCATCTGGTTTGAGGGATGTGTTGGTCTTGAGAGCCCCCAGAACTGTTAGTACTTTGGTTTGATTTATATTACATGTATCCAGCATAATGTGAAGATGTCCTCACTGTCAGAGCCTGTATAAAGTAGTCATTCAATACTTCTTTTATTGCTTCATCATCCTCAACTACGTTTCCCCTTTTGACTTTTTCCTCTACTGTACTTTTACAGTTGTGGTATTGGAAGACCTTTTTCTGTCTGCTTACCATGCAGTAATACTCTGAGATTCCACAGGCCAGCGGTATTATTGTTAATTTTAATAATTATGTATAAATATAGATTACTATACATTGTATGCAATATTCTAGGTGTTTTATTTAATGTTTGGTCCATAGTGAAATATTGTAAACATTAAAATATATATGTTTTACTTAAAATGTTATACAAACTTATTTATAAGATTTATTAAAAACTGATAAGCCATATGAATGTGTAACAATACTGGTGCTTTTGTTGTCACTGTTCACTTCTTCACCAACTATAACTTTCACTGTATTTATAGATTTTGTACCCTGTGTGATTAAACTTGTAATGCTTTTGATTTTATAAACTACTTTTGATTTAATAAAAAGAAGATTAAAAGATTTATGCTGATTTTATTTCATTCGGGCACCATTATGACATTTGAAGTACATATATAGCTAACCAAAAAAATTCCAGTAAATCTTATCGAATATGCATCACCATCACTTCATAGATCTACTTTTTCCTATATGAAAGGCACACATTGTGGTAAACGTGTATTTGATTTTTAATGGCATTTTTTTTCACAGCATTTACAAAGAAGTACATTGGCAAACTTGTCTTACACTCTTATCCAGGCTGTACTTCCCACTGAAAGAATGCATCCAACACAGGTGAGTTGCTTCTGTGAGTTTGAGTCCTTGTAGGAAAAACAATTCTGAACATTTTGTTTTTTTAGAGAAGGACTCTTTCTTCCTGAACACATTTTATGAAACCACAAAATATCCTGGACTCTGGGCAGTGAAACAAGTGTTACTTGAATGGAGGAGCCTTGCAATCCTGGGTGTGAAGCCTGAGTATTTAATCTGAGGGTCACGTACAGTAAGGTCTACCCTTGCACCTCCACGCAAGGAAAAGACGCCTTACACTCCCTGGGAGTGGACGCATTCTCTTGCATTTCAGTGCCAGTCCCTGCTTTTCCTATGACTAGGGTGTTTGCAGTGTGAACCTAATTCACTCACTCTATAACCAAAAGTGCAACACAGGAATAACTATTGTTCTCCAACAGCTTCACATAAATTACCAATCAAATTCCCCTTTAACACAATGTCTGTTTTTCATATAGGAGAATCTGAGACCAAAGAAATTACATCACTATATATTAAGTAAGATCTGCTGAAATTATTTTGTTAGCACCATGTACTTTAAGTCTGTAACTTTTAACAACCCACAGGGCTCACATAGTCAAGGCACAGCAAGATACACTTGTATTTGTGCTCCCATGGGTTAGAGAGGAAAATTGAATGTGGATAGTTCACCTCACCATGCCACAGTGACCCCTACTGGTCAGATGCCAACATTCAGAGACCAGGGTTCCGTAGCTTCATTGAGTGAAAGAGGCAATTGCATTGACAGCATTGATCTTCGGTGACATTAAAATCGGACATGCTGAAACTTTAGATCCACTTTATGGAATACTTTCATATTACTCAGAAGCAAATGTATTCTGTAGCATGAGCACAGTGTATTACTTAGACCAATTACTGTACACACCCTTATAAAAGGTTACCACAGTAAATTTGCAGTCATTTCCCCCATGCTATTCCCAGGGTTATACATTTATCATAATCTACCATGGTTTGCCACATTGTTTTTATATGCTTTACCTTACCTCTCTCTATTTTACAAAGCTTATTCTGCTATGCTTTACCCCACTTTCACTTTGCTTCATTACACTTTGCTATGTTTTTGCTATGGGGAACTTTTATAATGGCAGTTGCATTTTCTCTAAGTTACAGTTTTTCCTAAAGTCTAACCTTTATATGTAAATTGCACTACATTTGGACGGATATTTTAACAGTGTTCACTGTTTCAACACACAGTTCGTATCATTACTGACTAATAAAGGGATTTATTTCACGCTCCTGCTCAGTTCCAGACCTGTAACAACGTTTGGTGAAGTCATTTATAACTTCTTACTGTTGCATAGCAAGAACGTGCCTATTTGACTCAACTAAAAGATGATAAATATGACCTGCTTCTCTTAACCATGATCAAGGGTTCTGTGAAGTGGTTATCTGTGGCTCCCAGGGGAAGAGGGCTGCTCCCAATTTGTGCTTGCCCTGGCCCCACTCTGAATAGACACAGCAAACCCTTAAATTTGAAGCTATTAGTGGTGTGCTTTTCACAGCATTCAAACCGTGCTCATTAGACTGCGTCCCTGGCTTTTTCTTCCACTCACATCCGTTCTGCAAACACCACTCATCAATATTAAAGAGAGGCTGTTCCTCAGTACTTTTTTTTTTTTTTTTTCAACTCTGTCTGGAAACTCAGAAGAATCACATATTCAGGCTGGATTTTGGTGGTGGAATGGATGAATCCACTAACATGAGATTGGTGGAGTTGGGGGAGTCTTGTATGCTCAGATGTTTTATTTCATGTTAAAATGTGCCTATTCCTTTCATTCCATACTTTACATGGTATTGTTTGTGTTTGTGAGCAACTTTTAATAACTTGTAAAACTTTTAATACACTGTACATCTCCTCGCCGTTTGGGACATGTTTATGTTACCTAGATTGTAAAAAATGTCTGCTCAGTACAGGTTGTATTTCTGTTTTAGTTGTGACTGAAAAATAAATGGTGTCTTTATTATAGCAACTTGGTGTGCTTTATTTTCTCTGAGATGGTGACTGAACAAGTGCTGGCACTTGCCTGTATATATGGCACTGTCGCTGATCTACCCTATGTTATATATGTCTGTGGGAGGCAACTCTTGTACTTAGGTAGAAGCACCTTAGCACAGATGATATGAACAACTTTTTTGATGAAACGCAATGACTGAGTAATAAGAACAGGGTGAGTACAAACATTAACATGTGTTTTAAAGCAGTTGTGGAGCAAATGTGCACCCTGTTTTTAAAGATATAAAAAAAGCATGCTAGTTGTCTTCCTGGCAAAAACTCTGCCAGTACTATCTAGAGCTATGGCCAAAGGTTTTTGCTTCACCCTATAGAACTAACTAATTTTGCTTTGAACAAAACCTGCTGACTAATGTTATGTTACTATATTGAATTGCAAAGTGCTTTATAGTTTTCCATATACTTAATGATAAACTGAAAAAAAGACATTTTTGAAAACTAACATGCTATTATGTAATATAGTAATATGTGCAATATCATTTTGTAGTTTATTTTATTATATGACGTAAATAAAATATCTAAATTATGTTCATATCATTTTTATTTTTTTTTAAATTGTTTAATTATTTCTCAATCCTAAAATTCTTGGTGATGCAAAACTCTTGGCCATAGCGGTAAACTAGGGAATTCCCTTTAACTGTTTTTGGCACACCTCTTCTGGGACATTAAGAGCATGCTAATTGTTTGTACTACACTTGCAGCATTCAATTCTTCACTTAAACTGGGGTCTGTGAAGCCAGTCATTGCTAGTTTCAGCACAAGAAAGTTACTGTTTCTAGCAACATTTAATTGATGTACAAACATAAAAATAAATAATCATTGAAGAATTAGACCAGAAAGACATTTAGCATTAAAAAAAAAATCAGGTCAGATTCTGTACTTTGATGTCACCAAGCTCTAAAACAACCATTGTATCAATTCAGCAAATTAAACTCCTACAGTCTTACAAAGTAGCCTCCAGTATTTAATTTAGAACAAAAAATTGGGTTGCTTACAACAAAAAGGGTTAAGAAGCAGTGGGAAAAACTCCTGTCAGGTTTCCTTTAAAAGTGATTCTTTGATTATCATAGCCCCGCCCAGAGGTTATCCAGTTACTAGCCTCCCTTTTTTGATAGGCCAAGGGGATCTAATTATGCAACCTAATGAATCCCAGAGGGGCGGAGCCAGGACTGAAAGGTCTCTTTTGGCAGGCAGAATAGAGCTTTTATTGAGCAGATTTTTTAGCTAACCATCAGGGACTAAAGCTGGATTGTAAAAAATTCAGAGCTGAATCACTCTACTTTCTTTCAGTTTTTTTTAAATGTTCACGTTTATCAAAAAATAGTTTCTGAAGACCCAGCCGGTACAGGAAAACAAAAATCTGCCCCAGTGAGAGGGGGAGCGCTGTGCTGGTGTCTCTGGAAAAGCCAGCTGGAAAGGAGCTATAGGTTGAAGCCCCCCCCCCCTCCCCACAAACTCTTTGCAGGAGGTGTGGAGATGGGGCTGGGAGTCGCTCTGCCCTGCTTGTGGACTTTAATCTCCCTGGAATTGCTGGCTCTGGTGGAGGGGACTGTGCCTCTGGAGGACTTCTACCCCTTTGGAGTCGAGCATGGAGACTCCAGCACAGGAAAGCAGGATGACGGGGGCTCTGGTCTGCTGGAGATCTCTGTCAGCTTCCCCTTCTTTGGGGACAGGCACTCAGGGCTCTATGTGAGTACACACCTTGAATTCATAGTTCTGGGGTATTTCACCTGCGATTGTGGTCCAGGGCTGTGGGTGTAGATAACGTGGCTAGTGCTTTGAAGCCCAGTGGAATCGATGACATAGAGAGTGAAGGGACCTGGATAGATGAGCTTGTTTCACCTGTTGCATCTATGAGCATCCTGAGGCAAATTAATGGATATATGATTATTTGTACACTTGGTAGGCTGCCTCTAAGTTATATTTAGTAGCAAAGGGCTAAAGATATTAGATGAGGAGATGAAACTATGGATCAGGATTGGCCAATCCCAGTCCTGGAGGGTGATTTCTCTTCAGGTTTAATAGGTACAATGGAACACTTAACTGCTTCAGGGTCTGGAGGTTTAATTGGTTCAAATAAACAATTTAGAACAGGGATGGAACAAAGACCAAGACTGGAAGGGCCAACCTGTTCCATCCGTGCTATGGATGGTCTGGGATATAAAGACGTGGCCAGCATAATTGTTGAATTGATGGTGCACCTATAAAACAGGAAACTGGGGCTGACACTCAACCAGCGGGGCAAAATGTAACTTAACGACAGTGTATTATAAAACTGAGATGGTCATATCTTTCAAGGGTTTCTGTTTGTTTGTTTGAAAAGCCCATAGATGTGATCTTACAAGATGAATCTTCTGGGATGCAGATTCAAATGTGGTGTTTTTAATGCTAGTATTTAGTGCCTTCAAGGGTGACTAACAAAGGATTGTGCAAATTCAGCACCCTCATTCTAAGACAAGGGTACAAGCTCATTCAAAATGAATGTTCCCTTCCTAATTTAAAATGTGTTTACCCGAAACACATTACTTTACCTATGCTGTATCCCATAGTATCCATAACGTTCACCAGTTCATGCTCCCACCTACAGCAATGCTGGTTCTCTGATTAAAGTAAGCAGTGAAGTGGGTTCCATTGCAATCCTTAAAATACATTTCTTTCTCCTGGCGAATGCTCCCAGTTCATTTATGACTCATGATGTGTGATTAAAAATCTTCAGTGTGGTTAAAAATATAATGGTGCAATATAGACAAAACAGGACAGAGCAGAGGTAACATAATGTATTTCTTTTAAACTGTGCAAGATGTTTTCTGACACTGTAAGTGTCCTTCATACAACTGAGAACCTGTTTCTTTCTGATCTGTCTTGGCATCAAACTATTTGAGAAATGCTTAACGACAGAGAGTTTGGCAGTTTCTAATGTACAGAGGCTAATAAAGGATCCTATTATAATGAATTGGCATCTCAGGCTATTGAATTGAATGGAAAGGCAAGGGGCTGAATGTGAACCACAAACCATACGGTTCAAAGACGAACATCTTACCATTCAAGAGCAAGCTTACTGCTGATATCAGTATTAACTCATCAACTACTAGAAGGAGATCCATTACACTAGTGCACAGTTCATATTCTTTATCATTTACTCAACATTACAGCAGTGGGACCAGAGGTTAAGTATCCCTGATGGGAACTCTGAGTTTGCTTTCTGAATAAAGCCTGTATGTGTGGGTGTGTTATTGTTATTATCCCTCAAATGCTGGTGAGTGTAGGAGCTGTGAGATGTGGAGAACACATTTCTGATGCTTCATCCAGTAGGTTAGGGGAAGCGGAGAGACGCTGTGAGACATGGAGAACACATTTCTGATGCTTCATCCAGTAGATCAGGGGAAGCTGAGAGACACTGTGAGACATGGAGAACACATTTCTGATGCTTCATCCAGTAGGTCAGGGGAAGCTGAGAGATGCTGTGAGACATGAAGAACACATTTCTGATGCTTCATCCAGTAGATCAGGGGAAGCTGAGAGACGCTGTGAGACATGGAGAACACATTTCTGATGCTTCATCCAGTAGATCAGGGGAAGCTGAGAGACGCAGTGAGACATGGAGAACACATTTCTGATGCTTCATCCAGTAGATCAGGGGAAGCTGAGAGATACAATGAGACATGGAGAACACATTTCTGATGCTTCATCCAGTAGATCAGGGGAAGCTGAGAGATGCAGTGAGATGCTGAGACCAGGGGTTGGTGCCCAGAGCTCAACTGAAACTCTCGAGGTGTAGGTGTGAAAGACAAATGGCAAGTCACTCAATGGAAGCTCTAGAAAAAAACTGGCTTGTGCTTATGAAAATAATTGCAGCTTTTTTGACCCTTCAAATATGGTAGAACTGTTACATTTCTGATTTCTGATCCAAAGCAATAGAAAGGATTAGCTACATTACTACATTTAAAAAAATAAGAAAAAACACTTTATTGATGGCAATTTGATGCATTCAGACCCATGGTTTCTTCAGTCTGGCAATGTTGAGTCCTCCTTAGAGATCTTGAATGGGTCTGGTTCTACTGTATATTGGAGCTAAGTGAATTAGGGCAGATCCAGAGTGGATATGAATGAAAGACAGGTGCTGTTTAGCTAGCTCAGAGTTCTAAGGTAAAGCGATTAGTGGCTGGTGTTCCAGAACTCGATGGGGAGCTCTGGTTGTTGCTCATAGCTCTATAAACTGTGAGATACAGGAATTAATCACATGTGCTCCTATAGCTCTTTGTGAGTATGTGGGCTTTAAGATATCAATGTGTGTGTCCTAAAAGCACTGAGGTATAAAAATCACTGGTTGGACTTGGTTACATACATTTTGAGACATAGAGGAGACTGTTTGTAGTCATATATACCATAGCTGTGGAGCTGTAGCTCAATTCAAACTTGCATTGCGATTCAAGGCTGGCATTCTGTGCTATTGTTCAGAAAGAATAAAATTCACTATGCTTTGTAAGAGTTTTTGGAACTGCTCGACCAAAGGATGAGTATCAATAAGTCTTTCTATTGGCCCACAGTATGAGTTGAACATAGAAACAGCTAGATAAAAAAAACCCCACTGTTTTAAAAGAAATTAAAGCTGAGATTTGAAGGTCCTCCATGTATGTGGAAGTGTATGTTCAAACAGGTCAAAGTGACAACAAAAAGTAATGTAACTTTAATGCATCTTGTGTCATTTTGCACATTATGACAGAACGGCTCAGCTTTGCCTTTCAGTCTTCTTGCTCAAACTGTGATGACACATCTGTTATGCAATAAGAGACATATGACATTTTACCTTACATGTGAATTTTATTTGCCATGATTCAGGTCCTCAGAACCTCAGAACTTGCATCCACCAATCAGGAAACTCCATTAAGGGGGACTACCACATGGTACCAGAACTTTCAAATAGAACATCCAGCTTTAGAAAAGCAAAACATTGAAGAGGTGATTACATATTTAAATGAGAGATTTAAAACATTTAAAATAACATTCACTGTTTGCCTAATTGCTATAAACCCACATTATCGGTTATGATCTTGATGTGTGACCATGTCTATACATTAGCTCTTACCTTACTATTGCTTAAATAGTCAACCAATTGAAACAAAAACTGATATATAGCATTAAAGTAAAATAGTACAATGTATAAACTGTTTTTACTCCTGGGACCACCTGCGAAACCCCCCCAAAGGTCAACTTGTCCCACCCTACATGGATAATTAGGTAATGAAAGGAAGCAAAGGTTGTGTAATTTGTTTCACATTAAGAGAAAAAGAGGGCAAATCAGGTCAGAACAACTGCATTGAAATAAATAAAACATAAAACAGGCAGTTTTATTTTCTAAAATAGCTAATTTACAATCAAAATTGAAGAGTTTCCTATAAGGGTGACACACGTGTGGTACTTTGGCTTGCTCAGGTTCGTTCAGCCCTGCTTTATGATATAGCAGAGTTCTTTATGTTGAAAAACAATTCAGAGTCAGTACCACACTGTATCTCGGTGAAATGAGCTTTTTATTATTTTTGGATAATCAGTTAATTACAAACTAAAAAAAAAACTACCTTCCATCCCAACCAAAAAGTATTATTTTTAAATAATATAAAAACACATTTTGGTAATATAGGTCATTTTGATTCTAGATTATGTCCCTGTCCCCTTTTAAACACAGTCCCATAATGAAACCCGGCAGCTGTCGGTTGCTTAATAAATCAAGGCCTGTTACCGCTCTCTGCGGTGGTCTGCTCAGGCTGATGTTCTCCAGTGTTTACTCCAGATCCTCTCCCTGGATGTTTGGATGTCTGACTAGGGTGTTTACTTTATTTTACTTCTTGACGCCAGGATCACAGCTACATCTTCACTACTGCAACCAATTCAACAGAACAGAACGATACTGGTAATAAATCCATCTGAAACTTTCGTATGTCTCATGCAGCGCTGCACAAAAGGCATTACACACCCAATAAACTACAAAAACTGCATGTCAGCAATCGAAACCTTTTATTGTTCAGAACAACAATGGCAATAGTGTGTTCTGTGCAGTAAACAACGTGCAAGATAATGTGTAATGTATTAAGCAGTAATTATCTGCATCATAATTGGTTATGATTATCAAGCTGCTTGTAAAGGTAGGGAGACTGCAATGTATATGTGTACATTTGCTTGGCTAGCTGCATTGGCAGTTGCTGGTATAACTGAAAAATATCTGTCTATATAGTACATAGTTCAAGTGTATCTGTCTATATAGCACCGAGGTCAGGTGTATGTATGTATATAGCACGGAGGTCAGGCTGGTTTTATCCAATTCAGATTAAAGTTGTAAATGACACTCTTTAAGTTATCTACTTATATTAACAACATTTGGGGATATAAAGTTCATAGTTAGATTTTAATACGTGCATAGTGAATGTGTAGGTCTCAGTGATCTACTTTGTTATGACACAGACAGTTTACATTTTTTATTTACACTGTGGTGAGGGATGAATTCTACCAACATACTTTAAACTTGTAGTTGGTAAAATTGTAGTCGGTAGATCAATCATTTTGATTGTACCCAGAGTACTGCGTCAAATTCTGATCACCACAGTACCGAAAGGACATTGTGGCTGGAGAGAGAAGAGGAACAAGACTCATCACAGGGCTTAAAGGAATGAGCTCTGAAGATAGACTGAAAAAACAGTATCTATTTAGCCTAGAACAAAGAACAATTAAGAGGAACCTCACTTAGCTTTAGAATCTTAAAAGAATTTGACAAAGTTAATCCTAGCCAATACTTTAAGAGCAGCCCAAAGACCAGGACTAGAAGACACAGTTGTAAGTGGAAATATACTTAGGACAGAGGGTAGGAGACACTTCTTCACACAGGGAGTGGTGAGGGTATGGAGTGGGTTACCTGATGCTGAATCGCTTGGAGCCTTTAAGACCCAGCAAACAAAGTTTTTAGATCAATCATCTAGGAACTGGATGAGTATAGATGGACCAAATGGGCACCTCTTGTTCGTAAAGGTTCTTGTGTTACGTTCTTATGTAATATCTGTGCTGGTCTAAAATGTTATTACAGTACCGGTATTACACCACTGGATTAAAACCACTACAGTATGTCTTGTGTGAATGGATTAATAAGCTTGAGATTTAAAACTGAGTTAATTACTTTTGTAATTAAACACAAATTTCAACAGTACTGGAAGCCTCTTTTTCACTTTAAAGTCTGAGCTTTTGTTGCCATGCTCATTTTGTATATCATCAATAAAACTGAATGGTTACAGTATAATTTGTGTATACACTGCTTTGAACAAGTTACAATGACATACAACAATCATCAAAGTAGAATTAAACCTTAGTACCCACGTAACCTGACAGCTGTTATTACTTGTAAGATAACTGACCACAATTACAATGAACTTGTCAGAGCTAGGGGCAGGATAAAGATCTATACTGAAGTTTTGTTTAGATTTTTTTGGTCATGAGCATATAATAATAAATATCCCTCCCATTGTTGAAATGCAGCTATTTCTCTTGGACATTCTAGTTGTATTTTCACTCTTTTACTCATAATCCTTTCTGAAACATGTGTGCTAAGCAGGGATAAGCATTGATGGGCTAAACTGCCTCTTCTTGTTCCCAAAAGTTTCTTATGACACTGACAGCTTAAATGTTGTATTTACAGCTGTGTGGGGGATGAATGCCTCTGACATACTGGTACTTTGAACTCAGGGTAAATGAATCACGGACAAGCTCTCCCTTTAAAGCATGACTCTAATAAAAGTATTTTAGAACAGGATAAATCTATATACCATGTTTTTATAATTGTATTATTCTATCTTTATTATCTGCAACAGGCAAAAATCCAGATGTTTTTGTAAAAACAAATACAGTGCCTATAGAAAGCCCCCTTGAACTTTTTTCACATTTTGTTTTGTCAGTGCCTCATAAGTTTAAATGTTGATTTTTTTCCACTTCTCTACACACCGTGCTCCACACTGTTAATGGGAAAAAACGTTTTTATTGAGAAAAAAATTATATATTAAACATATATCATAATCATATCATAATCATAATTGGATAAGTCTCCACCCTCCTGAGTTAATACTTGGTGGAAGCACCTTTGGCAGCAATTACAGCTGTGAGTCTGTTGGGATAAGCCTCTACCAACTTTGCACACCTAGATTTGGCAATATTTGACCCATTCTTCTTTACAAAACCGTTCAAGATCTGTCAAGTTCCTTGGGGAGCCTTGAAGGACAACAATCTTCAAGTCATGCCACAAATTTTCGATTGGATTTAGGTCGGTGCTCTGACTGGGCCACTCAAGGACATTTACCTTTTTGTTCCTTAGCCACTCCAGTGTAGATTTTGTTGTGTGCTTTGGGTCGTTGTCATGCTGAAAGGTGAACTTCCATCCCAGTTTCAGCTTTCTTGTAGAGGGCAGCAGGTTTCCCTCAAGCACTTCTCTGTACTTTGCTCCATTCATTTTCCCTTCTATTTTGACAAGTGCCCCAGTCCCTGCTGATAAGAAACATCCCCATAACAAGACGCTGCCACCACCATGCTTCACAGTAAGGATGGTGTTCTTTGGGTGATGCGCTGTGTTGGGTTTGCGCCAAACATAATGCTTTGCATTTAGACCAAAAAGTTTCATTTTAGTTTCTTCAGACCACAAAACTTTTTTTTGCCACATGGCTACAATATCTACTGAGTGTTTTTTTTTTTTGCATACTTCAAACTGGATTCAAGATGGGCTTTCTTGAGTAATGGCTTGCCACCCTACCATACAGGTCAGATTTGTGGAGTGCTTGGGATATTTGTCACATGCACACTTTGACCAGTCTTGGCCATAAAAGCCTATAGCTCTTTTAAAGTTGCCATTGGCCTCTTGGTAACCTCTTTGATCAGTCTCCTTCTTGCTCGGTCATCCAGTTTGGAGGGACAGCCTGATCTAGGCGGGTCTTGGTGGTGCCATACACCTTCCACTTCTTAATAGTCGTCTTGACCGTGCTTCAAGGGGTATTCAAGGCCTTTGATATTTTTTTATACCTATCCCCTGATCTGTGCCTTTCAACAACTTTGTCCCAGAGTTCTTTTGAAAGCGCCTTGGTGCTCATGGTTGAGTCTTTGCTTTGAAATGCACTACTCAGCAGAGGGAACCTACAGGAACTGCTGAATTTATCCTGAAATCATGTGAATCACTACAATTGAACACAGGTGGAGGCCACTTAACTTGGTGAATGAGTTTGAAGGCGATTGGTTACGCCTGAGCTAATTTAGGATTGTTATTACAAGGGGGGGTGGGCACTTATCCAACCAAGCTATTTCAGTTTTTATTTTTAATTAATTTTCTACAAATTTAGAATTTTTTTTCACTTGGAAGTTGTGTGGTAGGATGTGTAGATAAAGGAAAAATAAAGGAAAAAAAATTAATGTATTTTAATTCTAGGCTATAAGACAACAAAAGGTGAACTGTACATGACAGTACATGGAATTGTGCACCCTTTTAATTTCAAAATAATAACTTAATAATAAGATAATAATAAAATCAAATTCTGGCTCCCAGAAGAGTCCAACAAAAAGCAAAGCAGACCAGGGCTTAAAGGAATGAGCCCTCACACGACTGCATTGATTTAGTGGAAAACAAAGAAGAGTGCGGGGGGTGGGGTGCTTGATTGAAGTCTTTAAAATCTGCATTCACATAGTTGACCCTAGCTGCCCTCCACATTACTCACAAGTATATTTGTTCTTCTTGTACATTTTTTTTTAATGTACTGTACATGCATTCTCTGGCAGTACTGCTGTAGTTCCACAAAGGATGTCACAAGGATGTCATCTTTAACAAGCCTGTCTGACACAGAGATATATTCATACTCCAAACTTTTTTAAATCTGTTTCAGAAAAAGTCTCTCGTATCGAGTCAATATTAGCCTTTTTGGTGAAAGCTGAATTACAGACTAGCAGTGGACAAATAAGTGCAATACACTGATTATTTTATAGTTTATAGCAAGTATTCTGTGGGATATGTCGTTCATCCATAATTCATCCATTACTCAGTAGTGCTAAACTAAATTCATTGTAGAGACCAAAATAATTTCATACATCTTATCTGTCATGAACTTTCATTCATCATACAGGCCTTAAATGTGCAGCTTTGGAAAAGAAACCTCATGTTACAGCAAACATACGTTTCCATCTTAAACATCTGGTGCTACATTAAGTAAAAGATCCTTCTCAGTTTGCTTGCCTTGCCTTGAGGACGTCTATTGCTGGCTTTTATTTCTTGTCTTTTCTCCCCAGTAATATCTTCAGGGAAGCAACTGGCTGGTTGCTAAAAGGAAGGAGCCCTGAAGGGACGGGGACGATTTCTTTCTCCAGGTGAAATGACACTGGAAGTACAAGACAGTCTAAAAGCATGACTTGCAAAAAAAATAAAAAATAATAATAATTCAGAGAAATACTACAGAAACCTAATAAAATAAATGACAATTGTTTTCCACTGGAAGTAATTGCCATGTGTGATGTTTGTCGTTGAATTTAATACGTTTCTTTTTGTATCTTTTGATCATCTACCATTGCTTGTTTTTATGGTTAACCCTATTAAGAGGTTAATATGTAGTTTTTGTCAAAAACCCTAGTAGTTCCTGATTGAATTCAGAAATGGAGTAACTTGGTCATACTATTCATGAAGGCAATGCTTCTAAACACCACTGTAAATGTGCAACTCATCAGACCGTACCTTCATTGCCTAACCTATATTGCCCCCTGCATGTAAACCTTGTTAGAAACGTCTGTAATGGTTTAATGAATCAAAGCTGACAACTGTGCAGGTGTTCCTAAGGCGATTGGTTCTGTAGCTTGTTATGCTGGTTCAAGAAACAGCACACAATTAAAAGTCCCTTTCTTTGTAGATTATTATAACCAGCTGATGCTCATGGAAATCATTGTTGAGGGGGGCCTGAGCTGGCCTGTCGACCTGGCAGTGGCGTGCAGAGCATGCAGCGACTGATGCTCACAAGTCTCACTGTTAGCTAGCAGTGCCACGCTACACTTCACACATTGTTCAGATTTCCGTGCAAACACACGTTACAGCCAGTTTGAAACTCTTACCAAACAGCATGCACAGCTGTTCCACTCACTCTGTCAATCAAGGCACAAAACTTGAATCTGAGGACTTCCTTATATGTTTTTAAAGGGGAAGTCTCATTTAGATATCTCTTATTCGAATTCAGCTCCTATAGTTTACTGCAGAGGTGGAATAACTACTATTTTGAGCAAGATAAAAACAGTCAACCAGTCAGCACTTAAAAAAATATTAAGTCATGTATTTGATAATGTCGGTGCTCTGTTTGTGAGCATACTGTTTTATAGCACTGCTGTTTGTGTTCTATATTTTAAAACTGCATGGAATTTTTAAACTATTTATTCAGAAATGTCATTTTATGTAACTCATGTTACACTTTAAACACACAAAAATATTATTATTTGTGTTAAGTTTGTAATTTTGATGGTGGCAAAATTCTTTGCAAATGAAGGGTGTGATTGGTCGATTCTGAGGTCGTCTGTCACTTTTCTTTCAACTAGCTGGCTATTGCCCCTGCAGTGGTAACATGTGAAAATAGCCAGGTATATTGGTCATTAAAATCAGCGAATCCCCATGTAGTTGCCGTAGGTAGTATAACAAAGTGTTAAAAGCCTCAATAACAAGTTACAGTAACACAGTTCCAAATTAAAAATTGTAGCTCTCAGATCAACGATAGGTGAAGAACATCACTAAATATTAAACTTCCACTATATCATCTACACAGATCCACATCAACACAGATTGAAAACAGGCAGTCTGACAGACAGCCTCCATACACCCCAGATTATGATAAAGGTCCTTAGAATGTTTGTTTTCATTTTGACATTTGCTAGACATATGTAAAAATGTTTAACATATGTAATGAGTTTAGAGGCTGGAGAAGTGAGAGTCAGGCACCACGAGAGCTTCCCCTGGCCGATCTGAATCAAGCACATTGTAATGATTCCATTAAGACCTGTCTAGAGCATACGCCTTTAATAAATGTCCCTTATTGAGCCCCACCTCTTTAGATTGTTGTGGCAGCCTTGTATATCCTGACTTAATGCTGCATTGCAGCAATCTGGCTCACTGTTAGGTGAAGAAGGGTAAAACAAGCTCTGTACTGTAACAAGTCTTGTTAGCTTTAGGTTTATGCACTGGTAAATATGCTGCACTGTGCTCAGATGCAGTGAATTAAATGTTACTGTGTGTGAAGTGAAGTGCTAATGCTGTGGATTGTTGTACAGCCTAACCTTGCACCTCCACACACTAAAAATACAGCTTACAGCATGTCAGCCCTGATCTGAACACCCCTCGCCAGGCAGTCCTGTACATTAATACAACAGATGTAAGTGCTGGAGAGCTAAGAATGTGTTAAAATACAATGCAAGCAAGCGCTGGTCATAATACATTATTGCATATGGGCTGAGCACTGAATCCAACAGGTTTTTGATCTAGAGGAAATACAGTTGGGTTTGGGGAGAGGAAAGTAAATGACATTTATCAAATCCCAGGCAGTGCAGAGTAGGTCAAGTTACTATTTCAGACTCATCATAGAAAAGGACTATAGGGTATACATTCAAGTCGAACATAAAAATAATTAAAAACAGAAGTTAGGAAGCTCTTTCTATCTAGAGAATCATACATGTGTGGGGGAGTCTGCTGGGGTTATTCAAGTAACAAGAGGTACCCTGTGCTTATGGTGTAAAAGGGCAAGTCTCTATGGATTCAATGGCCTCTCATTTCTGACAGCAGTAGACCCCATGATTCCTTATGAGCTGTAACAAAAGAAAGCCATAAATCTGACTGTTTCTGCTCTTCTCTTTCTTATAGAGGTCTCAGGTGTGCAGTTTGGAAAGTAAACATTTTATTTTAAGGCATATCTGATACTACAGTGGGTTAATGAAATCTCTGTTTGGAAACCATGCTTTCAGAGTGTGTTGCAACTTTGTGGTATTTCACAGGGACAGTAAAATTGTCCTCACACCTTCGAGAGATTCTTTCTTGCCATTAACCAGGCTTTTGCTTCCATTATTGACTGATATGCTCTCAGCAAGTAACATGCTTTGACCCAGAAGACACCGCTGACATGAAATGACCCAGGAAGTGTAGCTAAAGGAAGTGCATAACATGTAATTATGGAATCAGTTTGTTAGCTACTATTACTTTAATGTGGATCACACTTTTTTATTAATCAGCCCTTTTAACTGTTTTAAATAGACAACTAAACAATTTACTGAAAAAAAAAAACATTGTATTTTCTAAATTAGTGCAAAGTTGGCTATGATCTTCACGATTGAGTTATTTTTCCACAGTTCCTCTTTATACTATGTATTATAAATTCCTCCATTTTCAAATGGAACCCCTTCTACTTAAACTACAGCACTTAAATTCTGCTGAGATCCCCCTCTGGTAAGAGGAACCCAGCTGGTCACAGTTGAGCCCCAATTCAGCGTTGTGTAAGTTTGTGTTATTTTAGGAAAGCTTGCCGGAAAGATCCTGGGTTTTGCTTTGGGCAGTTTTGTTTGGAGCCAAGCAATTTATAGACTAAAATAAACTATCATCTGGGAAACCTCAGGCCAAAATAAACCCAGGGTAACAAGGTGCCCAAGAATCTGTCTTGGAAAACATCAGAGCTTCCCCCATCACAGACAAGCTTTCACAAAAGAGCTATCTGTCTTTCCCCAGGATTATTACCCCAGTGTTTCATTATGCAATAGAAAAGTGTACACATGCATACACAGCTGGGCGTGCTTCATCCACAGTGCACCTTAATAACAAGAACTAAAACTGTCCATTCTACAGCTCTCCAGCACTGTCACCATGTTTAATGGGCAGCGCTGTTATGTAATGTCGGTGAGGTGAGGTTAAAAGCTCTATAACAGCAAATGTAGAAGAGCATTTTGAGTTTTGAGAGAAACACATGTTGCAACAAACACTTTTATTTTAAAACCTGGTATCTAGTGCTGTTTTAGGGTAAGTTCCCAGTTTCTATGCCTTATTCTCAGGATATCTGTTACACCTGCGCTTCCTGGGTAATAGTGGCTTAGACGCTTGCTTGTGGTGTGCGAGGTCGTCAGTTCACGCCCAACCTGTGCCCTGTTACATCGATGCTGTGACTCAGATCTCATAGATTGACTGCATTCTATCATTGAGGTTAAAGGTAGGAAGGGAGTACCGGACAGTGCTGTGTTCCCTGACATGAGATGAGAAGAGATTAAAAGCTCTATAACCATGAATCCACAGTGTTCAAGGTGCTCGCTTACATTGGCAAACTTGTGGGTTTGCACCCAGCTTCTGTTCTCAGCATTCCAGCACTATCACTCTGCACCCCAATCAATGGAACTCAAAAACTCCGAGCTTAGCTCCTGAACACTGTCGACCAACCAATTTGCCTCTCCACATTGTGTGCTCGTCTTTCAGAGGCACTATTTCTTCCTTTGGAAGGAAAGACAGAAAGTTTCCAGGGCTATCAGCCCCGCACCTGATGCAAGTGATTTGTTTATCAGTGTGGTGTAACTGTGCCCTGTAACAGGCAGAAAGACACAGGGTTTCAGTCTCCAGCTACCACATGCCAGGCATCACAAAACCAGCTGGTCAGTGGTGTTAATGCATTCGATTTACAAAGTTAAGCTTTTAAAGAACCTAAAACTTATGAAACATTTCCAGTAAATGTTACCTCATACTATATGTATTACAACCACTTCATAGTCTCACATTTTCTTAAATGAAAGTCAAGAACAGGATAGCAAACATGCGCAGTATTTGACCTTTAAATGTATTTTTTTTCCCCCATGCAATTGGTGAATAATAGTTGAACTCTGCTCGATACTTATAGTTCATTTGTGCGTTTCCATGTTCAGTTAGTTTCACACTTTCTATTTCACGAGGTGTTGTGAAGGAACTTAGCCATTGTGATTAGTAACAAAGAGGAAGAGCAAGTGTGAAGATTAACAATGGCCTCTAGGAGATCAAGTTTGCAACACCTGGCTTACTCATTAATCATTAATCATAACTCATTAATCTCTAAATGCTCTGAAATACTCACTTACCAAAATGTCTGCATCTTTCATGCAGAACAAAGAAGAGTTGGAAAAATCTGGCACGCTTAACTTGGATTATTTAATTAGCTTTATATCATTAATTATACACGAGAATACCGCTAACGATTAGGAATTATTAGAATGAGGTGGTTGTTATAATTAAAATGGTAGAATACAAGTATCACTTTATTATCTCCCCCATGTTACAAACTACCTGGAATGTCATTTTACTGTTTTTGCAAAACCAACTGTTATTACACGCACGCTAAGTGAAGGCATGTTGTGATTCTAAAGGCGAGGCTGCAATCATCATTCATTACCATCATCGGCTAAACTACTGTGCCTGCCTACTCCCACAATGTCCTGATGTTCTTTCTCCCCTTCTCCCCCCCCTCCACCTCATTTGGCATTTTCCTTCCAATGCCCTATAACACAACAGATAAGATTTATGAAATTCTTTTGAAAAAAGTATTCCACCCATCCTCGCTCTCTCCATTTTTAACCCACTCTCATTCTTTCTTCCATCAGTCAGCTCTCCCCCGCTCTCCTCTCTTCCTCCTCCCTGCATCCTTAAGCCTCGTCAGCTCCAATCCAATCCTCACACAGTCCACTTATTGTTAACAAGGTCTTGCGTCGTACAAAATACCTCTCAAAGATCAAAGAGGGGCTTTATCCATGAGTGCAGCCAAGTCAGCTCAGAAATGCTTAAACTCCCTGCCTCCAGAATGGGAAGTGGGGGGCGGAGGTCAGGGGGTGGTGGCTGTGAAGAAGTTGGACGTATAAAAGTTAGGATGATTTAGGCATAATTCATCTTTACTGGCTTTTGTGTAATGATAAGTGAATGAATTGTGCCATGAATTATATTTATTGCCGTTCATTTTCATTTTCTATTTATCAGATAACTGTTACATTTATTTAATACGTTCTTAGGTACTGATGTGTATTAAGAGGATGGACAAATCTAAGAGGATGGATCACTAGAAAAGTAGTAAAAGCTAAAGAATTATGAATGAATAAAAAATTATATATATATGGTAACAGAGCACACATATGTTTCATCATCCAATATAGCATTAACAGACATGTATATTGTATTGTCTAAAATAAAAGTATGAAGCATATCTTACATGTTACAAACCATTTCAGTGAACTTTCTTCAAACTAGGGCATTGCCAGATATCATGAATTAAAATGATTAAAAGTGAATACAACTTACGTAGCAAATTGACATGTAAGATTTGCAGAACTACTTGTTGGTAAGCTACAACCCAAAGGAAACTGTATGTTAGTAATATTGTGTTCTGTTTGGAAAGCAATGGGGAATTTGAGACGGGACCAAGGATATGCTGACAGGCTCATAAATGTCACCAATTTAAACACAAAATTCAGAGAGGTTGGCTGAAATCCAGGGACCCTAATATAGAGTTTCTTTTGTTTCCATCGGGTCAGTTAGCATGACTGATATCAGAGCAAAACATACATAGTACAGTGGTACTGGTTCAGCAGTGTAATATTGCTAGTAACCAATCGTGCATTGTGTACATAACGCTCGCACTTCAGTGTGTATTAAAAACTTCTTTGGGTGGTCTCTGATTTGTATGCATCTAGATGAGCTGTAGGGTAGCTGTAGGAGTTGTTGGGTGCATTACTGTAGAAACAGAACTGTCATTATCAATTTTTTGGTTGCCAACAGCGACATGGCAACCTGATTTGTTTAGAAACCCATGGTGCTATGATTAGTTCCTCCTCCAGTGAGAACACCTATATTAGCCAGGTATGCTTGTATGCCTCCTTAATGCAATGTTTCTTGCTCTTTACATTGTGTCACGTAAAAATGTGTCAGGTAAATGAATACGGTTTTTGTTTTGTTTTTTAACTAGGCTATAATTCTATTATCTTATTATTACT
Organism: Polyodon spathula; assembly: GCF_017654505.1. NCBI lineage: Eukaryota > Metazoa > Chordata > Actinopteri > Acipenseriformes > Polyodontidae > Polyodon > Polyodon spathula. The sequence goes on from NC_054544.1 coordinate 42,255,878, forward strand.
ACAGCCCACACCCAAGTCTTCTCCCAGGAAACCCAGTTAGCTCTGCTAGGTAGAGGCATTCCTAATCCTCAAGGGCACATGGACAAAGGGGCCAGCGCTCCAAATTATTACAAACCAAGAAGCCTTTCTTTTAGTTTCTTTGGTAATGCTTTACATTGCGACACTAATTACTGTGTATTTACATAGTAATTACTTAGCAAATACATGTGTACTTACACATAATTACAGTGTTACTATGCATAGGTACAATCTACTTAATGTGTAAATCTTTTTGCACGATATATGTAAGTACACAATTGTATCAGAAAAGGGTTAGGGATAGGGATATGGTTAGGGTTAGGTTAGAGTTAGAATTAGAGTTAGGGTTAAGGTTAGGTTTAAGGATAGGGGTAGGAATAGGGACAGGGTAAGGGGTTATATCGTGAGAGGGGAGGTTTTCTCAGCTGCTGCCTGCCTGCCTGTGAGAAGAAGGGGGGTGTTTGTTTTGAGGGACAGGATAAGGAACAGATCCGCTGCTACACTCTCCCTGCCCTGCACTGCAGCATTCGAGAAAGTCAACAGCTCTCCGGCAAACTTTTTCTCCAGTGTTTCTCCATCCTGTTTTTTTTTCCTGCCTACCTCTGCAGCTTTTTTCTCCCTCTACTGCATTTTGCCCACTTTCTCTGTCTTTCCCTCTTTTCTTACTCACCACGTTCAGGTGGTATAATGCACTGGTGAGACCACAATACTACTGTGTCCCACTACTGTGTCCAATTCTGGTCACCCTGGGACCCTGGAGAGAGTTCAACAAAGACCAAAATAATTAGTAGGGACATCACTGAAGTAGTTAACCCTAACCACTTCGTTAAGCACAAAACAGAAACCAGGACAGAGGGAAGGAGACACTTCTTTACACAGAGAGTGGTGAAGGTATGGAATGGGTTACCTAGTGATATTGTTGATACTGAATCACTGGAATCGTTCAAGACCCAACTTGACAATGTTTTGAGATCTATCAGCTACTAGGAACCACACTAGCGTTGATGGGCCATAAATGTACTAATGTCCTTTTGTTCGTATATACTTCTTCTTTGTTATAATTCTCTCTCTCTCTCTCTCTCTCTCTCTCTCTCTCTCTCTCTCTCTCTCTCTCTCTCTCTCTCTCTCTCTCTCGCTCTCTCATTCTCACTCTGCCTAAATCTCCATCCCATGAACTAAAGATATGAGTTACGAAGGGAACTGAGTCCACTCAACCTAGAAAACAGCAGGATTTCGAGACTTGAGAGTTTTAAAATTCCTAAAATTTCAAACTCAGCCCAATGGGCAGGAAGTTGAGTTGAGACAGATTCAGGACAGAGGGTGGAGGCATATATTCACACAATATATGGAATGGGTTGCAAGTCATGTTGTTGCTGTTGATTCCCTATTCAAAATGCATCTAGATGTAGTTATAGGTTCAGTTGGCTATTATGAACCAGATGAACACTGATGAGCTGAATGGCATCTTCTCTATTTCAGTGGGTTTCTGAGATATATTTAATGTGATACAGTGATCTGTATTGGAAAATAAACACTAGTGACCCCCCAATGCCCTTTAAAACACTTATTATGTAACATAATATTATTAACAACTGGACATGGGTAATTGACTTATTTCACCTATTCTGGATGTCCTGTTATGATTTATAGAGCAATACACTAGATGGTGCTATTATTGCAGAGTTCAGTATGTGTGTGTATACAAGAATGGCACCATTGTTCAGTGAGAGAGTTTGTTATTAGATAAATCACAAGACTGGTGACTACAGTATACAGCCAGTACAAGCCCACCTACACGCTTACATACATTTGTACAAACATTTGTGCAATATCTCAAGTGTTATCATCCAGAAATCACATAGACCACGCTGTGGCTGTCACAGGTCACAGGTCACAGGTCAAAATGAAGGATACCATAAGCATTTGCCGAGGAGTTTTGATAACGATGGAAATAGTCACCGGGGAAGTGTAATTTCAGAACGTTTTTCGATATTAATTAAATGGAATAAACGTGTAAATTGCTCAACACAAAACAAAACATTCCCTCGGTTGCCCTTGTTTATACAATTATTGACTTCCAATATGAGAGGAGCCCATTCGGCCCATCTACGCTTTCCGATTTCCAGTAGCTGATTGATCTCCAAACATTTTCAAGTTGGGTGTTAAAGGATCCCAGTGATTCTGCCTCAGCAACATGTATAGGTAGCCCATTCCATACTTTCACCACTCTGTCCTGAGTCTATCTCCTCTTACACTGTCCTCTGGTCCTGGTTTCTGAGCTGCACTTAAAATATCGGTTAGCATTCTAAACATCGATCTGAGTGATTTAATATGGAACCTGTCGTGATTAAACTAACTAAAACCACAGGGGGGCAAAAGAGTCAACTATTTAAATAGAAAATAGAAAATAGTGGCTGCCAAATCTATTTAAAATAGAAAATAGGTTTCTAGTTTTGTGACATATTTTCATTGGCAGTATGAAAGGAAATTTTGCTTCCAGTCAATTTATAATCACTCAGTTCTGAAGTTAATTGCCATGGATTGGTACTCAATTTTTCGGTGAAGGAAAGATAGCTTTTTATGTTCTGAAATTAGCCCAGTTATTAATACGTTTAATTTAATAGGGGATTACGCAGAAAATACAACCATTGGCACGCCCCTATGATTTAAGAAAAACATATTCACATTCTTAAAGAATGTTTTGTGAAGTGTTACCAATGTTTCCACACCCACTGGTCATGATAAAAAGCTCTATGCTAATATTTACCCTTCTGGGCACGGCCGGTATAGTTCATTCAGAATGTAATGACGGTCTTGCCAACACATCCCCTCTTAGACAGATGGTCAAATACAAGAAACAGGCTCAGCAGGTGTGTGCTTGAAGAGCATCCAGCCCCACTCGTTTGGTTGCACAGCTTTCTTTCTGAACAAACACACACGTCTTTCTCTCTCTCTCTCCCCCCGGGACCTGCAGCCCTTACTCTTGCCGAGCGCCCAGTCGGAGGGGAATGTAAATGACCCTGTCACCGACTGCAGGCTGGCACGGAGCAGCTTGTAAAAACAGCATGCCCGTTTTCATGTGGTCTCTCCCCATTCCTCCCTGCCGTGCTCAGCCTGTCAGCCTTCCGCTCTCTCCAACTAAACACAACACGGGCCAGAGCTCACACACACACACACACAGGATAAGCCTGCTCACCAATTAGATCCTTTTTTTTTTTGGATTATAAAAATATTTTATTTCCTGCATCAGCAGTTTCAGGATTTCAATTTGTTGTATACTGCATCTTTAAAGTGTATATTACTGGTTAAGGACACTAGGGTCTCAGTAGTGAAGAACTGGGATGCAGTGAGGCCCAGTGGTCAGAAGTGGTCTGCTGCCATAGTGGTAAGTGCTGCAACGTTAATAATGGAAGGATTCATTCATCATAAACACTACGTTGGTGTTAATGAAGTGTCAAGAAGGCACAGGGACAAACTGTTTTTTTTAATAGGCACTATTAAATACAGACTATTTAAATGGAAAATAAAATAAGTATATCAGGTTGGTGTAAGAAGTGCGCATACCACACATGCTTTGGCCTTGTTTCTCTTTCCCTGGTAGGCTGATCTATATACTACACAACTGACTCTCCCAAAGTGTATTTATTTTTCATATTTCAATGGTCAGCTTGTGTTAAAAAAAAAAGTAAACGCCAGAGGAGAGCAGTTTCATCGGTTTTAATGGGCTGTTTCAATGGTGTTTGTTACAATGATTACTGTTACAGTAGCGACAAAAACATCTTTGCCAAGTTTGTAGCTCCCCATAGCAACAGAAAAGTTTAATTCATTAAACGAAACAAAATAAATATATCATTTAGCATGGGATAAACAGAAAACACAATCGTTCCTCAAAAAGAATCGCTTTCAAACTTCTGTGTTTACATGTTTGCTCGTTTGTTTTAGCGTTACATGCTTAGAATCATTGCGTATCCTCGCTATCCTTGTGATGCTGAGGCACTAGAGGACAGGAAGCAGGTGGAAGGGGGTTGGGATATAGGCAAAGATCACATTAAACAAAAAAAGGATTAGCTGAAGTGTTAAACCTGTTTCTTGATCAAATAAATGCATTATTTTTTTAATAGATACTCTTCTCACTGAGTTGTATCATCGAAACACGTGATTTTCTGGTGAAAATCACCTTTCTTGTTTTTTATTGCTTCTCTATCCAAAAATACCAATAATTTTTTCTTAGGTATGGCCATTCAAACTTACAACAATAAAAACCCTGGCCCTGGCTTTCATTCTATTGATAGAGTGAGTGACTGGAGGTGCTGCATCTTTGCATGGGTGTCGTTAATTATTTACCCTGTTCTGTGAAACAACAGTCATCGTCCCCTCATGCATATATCCCTGATTTCCATTGCATTTAAAAAAAAATGTTACAAGTGATGAATGACATCCATAAAAGAGTATAGACTAACTGCCATCTGTGAATAAAAAAAAAAAAGATTTCCCTCAGTTTCTTTCAAGTCAAGAGAATAATGTTCTCAGTTCTACATTCCCTTGGCAGAATCCTGCAGTTCACCCACAAAAGGAAGTAATACATTTAGGGAAATGTGTTTTATCCACAGAATTAATTGAGCAGTTTGCCGAAATGCATGTTGACCACAGTAATGTGTTTGCTCAGCTGTGCAGTTTAGCTGGAGTTATTCAATGCTGGTATATGATATATATATATATATATATATATATATATATATATATATATATATATATATATATATATATATATATAATATATATATAATTTGTTATAGCATACAATTCTGTTGGATTATATAAAACAACTATAGAACAAAGATTACATAGATCTTAAAGGTAGAATGGAAAGGTTTTAAAAATGACTCTTTTACCCCGGTGTCATTCATGTTATAGGGTTTCCATTCCTGTCTTATTTTTGTTTTTCATCATATCTTTGAAAATGAAAAAGTTTAAGATCAGCAAGGTTCATAGCCACAAGACTATATCTGCTGAAGACCATGTTAGACTTAGTCCAGTATTCCAGAATGTGAGACTAAAGGTTATGGAGCGAGACTATCTTGATTTACCTGCTGAGAATTGCATTGCTAACAAGACTAAGTCAGCTGTTGTTGTTTTTTAAATGATTATTTAAGGGGGAAAAAAATGCTGTAATTGTTGTCCAAATAAAGACCATTATGTAACACTACACATCTCTAATTAATGTGTATTTACATAGCAGTTACTTAGTAAATACATGTGTACTTACACAAAATTACAATGTTATTATGCTATGCAATGTACTTGCATAATATAAACCTAATCATAATCCTAATCCTATCCCTAACTCTAAATCTAGCACTAACACTAACCCAGTGGTCCTCAAAGTGGTGCCCGCGAAGCCAGGCCATCGTGCCCGCGGCAGCTGTTCTTAAATTATGGGTCATCAACAAATTTCTGGCGGGTCGTAGCGTGTGAAAATAAAGAAAGCTTTAAACACGTTTTCTAACAAAAACGCCACAGCAGTCTGTTGACAGTGTTGCTCGCTTATGCTGTGCTTGTTTGTAGGCAACATTTTTTTCTTTTCCTGAATAGCTTTTGCAATACGATCAACCAATTAAATATCAGCATTGTCTCTGCGGTAGCCCAATCATAAGTTAGATGGGTGGGACATAAACTGTGTCTGTTTCAGGTGCAGGTACTGACTGTAACCAATAGGAGAGTCAAATATCTGCCATGTTTTATGCAGCTGTCCAGTCATAAGCAAGCAGAGGCTGTTCACGGTATTCTGCATTAAAATTGAAGGCGAGTGAGTCGCCAAAGGGAAAGTGAAAGATCTGACAGCTGTCCAATCATTAGTGTTGACAAATTTGTCAAATTGAAACAAAGCGAGACGCTATCTACTCTTTTTTTCATGGTTATCTGTGTAAACATATATATATATATATATATATATATATATATATATATATATATATATATATATGTCGCGAGAAGGCAGTGTGTAAGATAAGAACCTATGCAATAGGCAGTGTGCCTGCAAACAGCCAATTATGATCAAATTATGCCCGTGCCAAAATTACTTTCTCTCAAAATTACTGACGTGATGAGAACCCTTTGGGAAACAACTAGTTAACACATAAATGTGATACACGTTTTTTTTACATGTGTAATTCATGTAACATTGATACGTATTATCGTAAAATTATACAAAATGATACACATTTGATACATTGATGATACATTTATGTGTAAATTATCTCCGTAAATTACATTTTCATATTTGCATTTGTGAGAAGTTTTAGTCAAACACATGTAATTTAATAAACAGTGATGTGTGGATTAATTTTTTTTTCTATATATATATATATATATATATATATATATATATATATATATATATATATATATATATATCTATAGTATATATTATATATACACACACCACACACGTGGTAAATATATGCGATATTAGGATATATAAAATACACACACACACACACACACACACACACACACACACACACATATATATATATATATATATATATATATATATATATATATATATATATATATATATATATAGCGACTATTCCAGGTATAAAAAGTTTTCAGTACTAAAATATATTGCATATTTGCATATATATATATATATATATATATATATATATATATATATATATAAAAACATATATATGAACAACATATTAATTTCTTAAGTTGATTAGTGAGTATTCACTCTTCTTTTGTACACCACATATCTAAACCAAATATTAAATACAGAGTTCATATCTACATGGCTAATATTTTGGCATATTTGGTGAGCTCTAGGTGTATTAAATTTATCCACAAATCTTATGAAACACTTATGTGTAAAAGCCTTCTGGTAAACTTCATTATGCTTTGTATTTGTGTGGCACAGGTGAACAACAATGGTCTGGTGTCGTTCCTTCGCGAGGTGTCCCAGTTCACGCCAGTGGCGTTCCCCATTGCAGGAGACCGGCGAGTCCTAGCACCTTTCTGGTCTGACGTGGATAACAGGCGTGCCGGGGAGGTGTACTACCGCGAGAGTAAGGACCCCGCCATCCTGCAGAGGGCGACAGAGGACATCCAGCGCTACTTCCCAGAGTTCCCTGAGTTCACCGCTACCTGGGTTCTGATTGCCACCTGGCACAAAGTCACCTTCTTTGGGGGCAGCTCCTTCTCACCGGTAAGGGAAGACCATTCATATGTGCAGACCAGACTCAATTGGAAAGAATGTGGCCGTTTGTGAACACATATTGAAATGGGAGGCCAACCACTTCTGTCGTGTTTAACATTTTTATTTCACAGCTTTCAAATTTGGATAACCACAGTGTGATGAGTCAAAGGGGTTTCGGTCTGTGATTCAGCCTCCCGACAGTAGGTGGCATCAAACCAACTCGGGACTTCCCTTACCAAGATCTCGTGACCATGGCAAAAGTCATCTTTTGAGGGGCGGCACCTTGGTGAGGGGCGGAAGTACGAGTATGTAACTTCCAGCCACTGGAGTCAAGTGAAGGAAAAGGACACGTGTCAGCTGGGGATTGGTGTTCCACTGACTACAGAGGCGGGACATTACATACTAAAGGGAACGTACTACTGTGTTCGGGGTTGGTCCGAAAGAAAAAGTAGGAGGAGTCACGGGTGAAGGGAGAGACTGGTTTTGTGCAGCGGGTTTTTTTTGAAATACTAACATTTCTTTTGTCTTTTTTTTGTTTATGGTCACGACGAAGACAAATTAAAGACGTGTCATCAGTTTGTTTTGGATTTCACCCCTGCACTCCTTCCCTCACACCATTTTGTTTTTTTGTTTGTTATTTAATCCTTTTTGTGGTGTATAGAAAATAAAAATAAATTATTTTATTTCTGTACACATAAATTACTGTCTGGACATTCCATTTAATACACTCTCGCCTCACACGTGGTGTCAGAAGTGAAAATGGATCCAGCTACAGTTTTGACAATGTTTAGGGAGCAGGAGGAGAAGCGAGAGGAGAGAGAGACACGGCACCTGGAACAGCTCGCCCAGTTCTTGGGACAGCTGGTAGAAAAACTATCAATATCAACATCAGAGAGAGCGGTTGCCCGGATGTTTGCAGCTCAGCCTAATCTTCAGAAGATGACCTCGGAAGATGATCCCGAGGCTTTCTTGATTACGTTTGAGAGAGTGGCAGAGGCTGCAGAGTGGCCTAGGGAACACTGGGCCATGAAATTGGCACCCTGCCTGACAGGGGAAGCTCAGGCAGCGTATCGAGCCCTGACGGCCACGAATGCAGGGGACTATGTTAAAGTTAAAGAAGCCATTCTCTCACGCCTCGGGATCACGGAGGAAACATACCGGCGCCGTTTTCGGGAATACCAGCTGTCCAAGGGGATGCGGCCCCGGGTTGCGGGACAATATCTTTTAGATCAGTGCACCCGGTGGCTGCGGCCAGAAGAACATACACCCCAAGAACTGGTGCAGAAAATAGTTATAGAACAGTTTGCGTCTATACTACCGCCAGGGAATCGAGAGTGGATTAAGAGGAATAGACCTACCACTCTCGAGGATGCCCTCCTCCTGGCGGAGGCCTACGAAGACGCAAACGAAGGTGCCGGGTCAGACCCCACTCCTGCCCCTAAACTAACTCGGACCAACCAACCAATGAAGCCCAGAGGGGGTAACCGGACCTTCAGACCATGGAGGTCGAGGTTAGCCCCATCCTGGGCGAGAGAGAATCCCCCTAACCTGCCGGTCGCGGACTCGCAGGACAGATTAACTCCGTTGATGCCTCCTAACCAAGTGTGCTACCAATGTAATGAGCCTGGACACATTGCCAGGAATTGTCCAGTAAGAAAGGTGGACCTGGCGACAAGATCCTGGTCAGCAGTAACAGGTAGGAACACTGGGGAATGTCGGGAGGGCCCTTATCAGTTAAGAGTACAGGTCGGGGGAAAGAGTACTTACGCATTTGCGGACTCTGGGTGTGCACAAACATTGATTCGGCAAGCTCTCTTGGATGGGGTAGCCTGGGAGCCACAGGGTAAAGTGGCTATCTCCTGTATTCATGGAGAAACTCGGGTTTATCCCACCACTAAAGTTAGACTTATTGTAGGTGATTATTCAGCTTGCGTTAAAGTGGCTGTAGCGCAATGTTTACCATACCCTGTTCTCCTGGGAAGAGACTGGCCGTTTTTTGATCGTATTTTAGGTCGGGAAATGGTCTTAGTTTCTACCAGGGGACAATTAAAGCAACAGGAGAAAACAATTGGCGAGATTTTTCCGTTGCAATCCGACCTGTTTAACCCTAAAATCCGCCCAAGAAAAACAAAAAGAGAGCGTCGGGTGGAAAAATATGAGGGAACTCTGAGACGACAAGGGGAGGGGTCTGACACAAAAGTAAACCAATCGCTGAAACGGCAAGGAAAGGGAGTAGGTATTCAGTGTAACCGGGGCTGCGAGGTTACTGAGGTGGAAGGTCATGTAATAAAAGACACTCCTCTCTGTGTACCTAACCATTGGGACCGAGATATTGACTTGGGATATGAACAACAAAATGATCCCACGTTACAGTATGCTTGGAAACGGGTTAGATATATCGAGGGGAAGGATATGCAGGAAGGACAACCGGTGGTATTTCCGCATTTTTCTGTATCTGGGCACTTATTATATAGAATAACCCGGGCTCCCGGGACGGGACAGCTCGTAAAACAGTTATTGGTTCCTAGGCCTTTTCAGTCAGAAGTCATGAGATTGGCGCATGACATTCCATTTTCAGGTCATTTGGGAACTGAAAAGACTCAGGAACGAATTCTGGCCCGGTTTTTTTGGCCTGGGGTTTATGGTCTGGTGCGGAAGTATGTATCGGAGTGTCCTGAATGTCAATTAGCTGCCCCTAAGTCAGTTCGCCCCGCACCTCTGGTTCCACTTCCAATTATTGGGGTTCCGTTTGAAAGGATTGGTGTAGATTTAGTAGGCCCTCTGGAGGGAACAGAGTCAGGATATCGGTATATTTTAGTAGTAGTGGACTACGCAACGAGATATCCAGAAGCTGTTCCCTTACGCTCTATGAATGCAATAGCTGTAGCGAATGAATTGGTAAAAATATTCTCTAGGGTGGGAATCCCGAAAGAAATTCTCACTGATCAGGGCACTAATTTTATGTCAGACTGTATTCAGCAACTATATAAATTATTGAAAATTCGTTCAATTAGAACCTCAGTTTTTCATCCACAAACGGATGGGCTTGTTGAACGATTTAATCAGACTTTGAAAAATATGTTGCGCCGCTTTGTAGATCAAGAAAAACGCAATTGGGCTAAACTGCTTCCCTACTTGCTCTTTGCAGTTCGCGAGGTACCACAATCCTCAACGGGGTTTTCCCCGTTTGAGCTCTTGTACGGTCGGCAGCCGCGGGGTATCTTGGATCTCATAAGAGAAGGCTGGGAAGAACAGTCAAAGGAGTCTAAAAATGTAGTAAAATACGTGTTGCAGTTACGCGATCGCTTAGAATTAGTCGGTCGATTGGCACATGACAATCTCAAAGCGGCACAGCAGAAGCAGCAACAAAGCTACAATAAAAATGCAAGAATTCGGAACTTTCGACCTGGAGATAAAGTGTTGTTATTGTTGCCCTCATCGGAATCTAAGTTGTTTGCTAAATGGCAGGGTCCCTTTCAGGTTATTCGAGCAATTGGTAAAGTCAATTATGAGATCCGACAGCCTGGGCGTCGGAAAGAAAGTCAAATTTATCATGTTAATCTCCTGAAACCGTGGAAAGAACGGGAAGTCCATTTTATATCTCCTGTACAGGAGGGAGAGGATTTTGGACCCTCAATTGAGTCAGAGTCAGCAATTGAGGTCCCGATGGGGGAACAATTAACTCCTGATCAGCGTGAAGAGGTAAGCAATCTAATTAAAATGTTCAGTGATGTGTTTTCTAACGTGCCTGGAAGAACGCATTTGATCGAACATGCTATTATCACTCCGCCAGGTCTAAGAGTTAGACAGAGACCGTATCGCATTCCAGAGAGTCGGAGAGATTCTGTTCGAAGGGAGGTGGAGTGTATGTTGAAACTTGGGGTAATTGAACCTTCCCGAAGTGAGTGGTGTAGCCCAATAGTACCAATAGACAAGCCAGATGGGTCACTACGATTATGTATCGATTTTAGGAGGGTGAATGCTATCTCCAAGTTTGATGCATATCCCATGCCTCGAGTAGATGAACTCTTAGACAAACTGGGGCAAGCTCGGTTTATTTCAACTCTGGATCTGACGAAAGGATATTGGCAAATTCCATTAACGAAAGCCTCTCGTGAGAAAACGGCATTTTCAACCCCAGAGGGTCTTTTTCAATTTTGTACTATGCCGTTCGGACTTCATGGAGCGCCTGCTACTTTTCAGAGACTAATGGACAGGGTTTTACAACCTCATCGAGAGTATGCAGCTGCGTATATCGATGATGTAGTCATTTATAGTTCTTCCTGGAGAGAACATTTGACTAGATTAGAAGCCGTCTTACAGTCTCTGAGGAGGGCGGGGCTCACAGCGAACATGGCAAAGTGCGCTATTGGAAAAGAAGAAACTAAATATTTAGGTTTCATAATGGGTAAGGGTAGAGTGAAACCGTTGGTTTCAAAAGTCCAGGCTTTGTTGGATTCACCGGTACCTACCACGAAAACCCAGGTGAGATCACTGTTAGGGTTGGCTGGTTATTACCGCCGCTTTATTCCACACTTTTCCACTATAGCCGCCCCTCTCACTGATCTCACTAAAAAGAACGCTCCAAATAAAGTTAAGTGGAGTGCAGAGTGTCAGACAGCCTTTGAATCTATTAAAACTAATTTGAGTCAGGCCCCAGCATTAATAAGCCCGGATTTCAGCCGAGAGTTCGTCCTGCAGACAGATGCATCGCAGACTGGTCTGGGGGCGGTTCTGTCCCAGGAGAGAGATGGTATAGAACACCCGATACTATACATCAGTCGGAAGTTACTGCCCAGAGAACAGAGGTATTCGGTAGTGGAGAAAGAATGCCTGGCAGTGAAATGGGCAGTGGAATCTTTAAAATACTATCTTCTGGGACGACCCTTTGTACTCATCACAGATCACGCTTCTTTAAAGTGGTTAGACACGATGAAGGATTCAAACGCTAGGATTACGCGGTGGTACCTGGCGCTCCAACCCTTCGCCTTTCAAATAAGGTATCGTGCGGGTAAGTTACATCAAAATGCTGATTTTTTTTCCCGGGAGGGAGGTAAAAGGGAAGGGTTAGAGGTTTCCGAGTGTTCCTTCGGCTCCACTCTGAGGGGTGGGATATGTGATGAGTCAAAGGGGTTTCGGTCTGTGATTCAGCCTCCCGACAGTAGGTGGCATCAAACCAACTCGGGACTTCCCTTACCAAGATCTCGTGACCATGGCAAAAGTCATCTTTTGAGGGGCGGCACCTTGGTGAGGGGCGGAAGTACGAGTATGTAACTTCCAGCCACTGGAGTCAAGTGAAGGAAAAGGACACGTGTCAGCTGGGGATTGGTGTTCCACTGACTACAGAGGCGGGACATTACATACTAAAGGGAACGTACTACTGTGTTCGGGGTTGGTCCGAAAGAAAAAGTAGGAGGAGTCACGGGTGAAGGGAGAGACTGGTTTTGTGCAGCGGGTTTTTTTTGAAATACTAACATTTCTTTTGTCTTTTTTTTGTTTATGGTCACGACGAAGACAAATTAAAGACGTGTCATCAGTTTGTGTTGGATTTCACCCCTGCACTCCTTCCCTCACACCATTTTGTTTTTTTGTTTGTTATTTAATCCTTTTTGTGGTGTATAGAAAATAAAAATAAATTATTTTATTTCTGTACACATAAATTACTGTCTGGACATTCCATTTAATACACTCTCGCCTCACACACAGTCATTTCCAACTGTGTCCTGTAGTCCTGGTCTCTGTGCTGTACCTAAAATGTTGACTAGGGTTAATCACGTCACCCATACCCCTCCCCTGACATTGGGGAGTGCTTTGGGAAATTGACTGGCAATATATGTGCGGACAAAGATATATATACACACACAGCCAGACTTGCCATAAGATGACTGATATTAATTTAGATGTGGATATTCAAAGAGTGCAGGTGGCCCTCAAGATTGCTATTTATTCCCCTAGCATATGAATTGAAATAATATTCCCAATATTACAGATGCTATTGAAAGTACAGGATGAATCACCAGCCTGCCTTGATAACAGCACCTTCTTTGCAAGCATTTCTCATTTGTTATTTACAAATTGCTATCATTGATATCTGGGTCTGTAGCTTGACATACAAATTGACTGCAAATTGACTCTCATTGAGTTTCACCTGGTTAATTTTACTTAGAATGTATCTCTTATAAACACCCAGCCTCTGTCCAGGCTGTCCCTCCTAAACAAGCTGAACCCATCAATTGAGTATGCCTTTCCATCTTTGGATATAAGATTTCTCTAATATTAATAATGTGAAAAGGAATAGAGCCCCACAGTTTAGGTGCATAGCAGCAGAAGTGTGACCGCTCCTGTGCATCTCCTCTGTCAGGTGAACACGTTCCAGGGGGTGCTCATCACGGATGGGGAACTCTCCTTCACTATTTTCCACTACGAGCAGATCACCTGGACCACAGGGATGCATGCCAGTAGCGGGGGTGACTTCGCTGGGCTGGGAGGGATCGCTGCACAGGTAGGATCTGAACACCAGCAGTGTGTTTGAAAACACCAGCAACTTTCTATCTTATACACTCTGTGCTGTTTGAGAGGTATCTGCCATGTAATGTGGCATTTCTATGGCTCCTTTTTGATGTTTATTTTTTGGGGGCTATAATAATCACTCACTTTTTGGAGTAACTATTTGACTGGGGTTCTTCACCGGAACACTATGAATTCTGAGATTTTCCTTAGCATGGAATTTTCCACCCTGACCACGATTTGTCAGCTGCTTGTCAGAAACAACGAATACATTGAAAATGCTCACAATAAGTAACAGAGCCTGCAACCCGTGTTACTGGATTTGTGAAGTTTCAATAAAGAGAGGGCTCAAAATAAAGGTGAGTGTTTTGTAACAGTATTTTGTGATCCCCTGAAAAATAGAAGTTGAAAAGGTACCAAGTCTTGAAATGCTTTTCACAACTTACATAAATGTTTTATGTAAAATCACAGGCTATAAGGGACTCCCTTTGTACTTTTTCAGATGCTTTTTACATTGTACACGGTGATTAGAAAGTACGTTTACCACATCAACGCACCATATTATTAATGTGGTAAACTTACTTTATAATCACACTGTACATTAGTCATATGAAGTAACAATTTCAGTTCAGAAATTAAGTCCATAAAAAAGTTGAAAAATGTCAAGCACTCACCAAACAGTATCAAATGTTAGTTTCATTTTTTTGTTTACAAAAATGCATTTTGCTAGAAGATTCAAAACAGGAGATTAACACATAAAAGAGACAATTTCAAAGCAAAGCAAACGTATTGCAGCCACAGGCCTTCATCAGTGTGCCACAGACCAATTCTCTGTGAGAACACAATACCTAGAGCATTAAATACAATTAATAAAGATTATTATATTATTATTCATGTTAATTGATCTATTAGTAACATTAATAATAATCACCACGTTAAGTAAAGTATTTAATTACAGCCATTTGGACAACATATTGCTACAAATCAAATAATGTATTCATAATCAGTTAAACATTTCAGTGACATTATTAAATATGTCTGTTGAAAAAGTATTTACATTTACATTTTTTTTTAAATATGACATAATGTTTTCAAAACCATATACACATGCATACAAACATGCTAACAACATACAATGTTACAATTCATTAAACATGCACAATTATAGAAAAATAGTAAATGACATTCATCCCATTAGGCGATTCAGTTTGTATAATATGTACCCATGCAGCATCTCTTTGTAACAGGTGTGTCTTATATTCACCTCCCTGGGCAAGGGGTATCCACAAGTTCAACATTCATAGATTTCAGAGTACAAGCATGGTGTTGCTGTTCATGAATGTATCTTGCTACTGGTGATTTCTATGTCCTTATTTCTCTTGTGTTCCCTGATTTCCAACATAGCAAGGACCACAAGAGCATTTCATGCTACATGCTTTGACATACATTTGGACATTGTGTAGTCATGTGTCACAAATATTTCAGTTCATAAATTAAGTCCTCCCTGCTCTGCTCCCAGGCAGGCTTCAACGCAGGAGATGGGAAGAGATATTTCAACATCCCGGGCTCTCGTACCGAGGACATCGTGGACGTGGAGGAGACCACTAACGTGGGCATCCCAGGGCGCTGGGTCTTCCGCATTGATGATGCCCTGGTGCTGATGGGCGGCTGCAACGACTCGGGTATGAGACATCAACAGATCCATCAGGGATCAGGCAACCTCCAAGGGTTATTGGAGGAACACCTAAATAATTTGAATTTCTGTGAGATCTAGTGAAAGCCTGATATCAGCAACTCAGTATTTCAGTTTCCCTATAACCCTCAGTTCAAGCAGTACCTGGTTGGGCTGCCCAATGGGATGAGAAGTTTTTAATCTACAGCAAGGTTTACTAGCAAGCTCCAGTGTGAGTTAAACTGTATGGGACTGAGTGATAAGGGTGGGAAGAGGCAATCTGGGTGTGTGATCTGGTATAACTTGCAACAGGAAGTGAGGGTTTGGAATGGGATATTTTAAAACCCAAGTTGACAAAGTTTTGAGACCAATTAGCTACACGGAACTGGACAAGCTTATATGTTTTCATAATTTTCTCATTTTGTGATGTCTGCTCAGAGCTGGTCCAAGATGAAAACTCAGATAGTTTCTGCTAGCTACTTTCAAATGAACTCCCAGAGATGAAACATATTCCAGCATTATACCACTAGACTTGTTTTTCTCAGTAGTAGAAGGTCCAGGATCTGGTAGGGCTTTTAATTTCATGATAAGTACATGGTACTTTATATCCATTAGGGATTCTCAATGGTGTGTATTAGAAAGTCTTTGAGAAAGCTTGGTGTTGTGCTCAAAATTGTAAACAGGATAAGAGGAGCTGTATATATGGTGCTATTTTGTTTAGTGTGAAAATGGAGTATACAATGGCGTGAGATGGGAAGAATGATAAAAGAGTTCTGATCATACATCCTTGCTGTTTCTTTCTTCCTCTGCCAGGCTCTGTTTGCCTTAACCTGCGCCCCTGTCTGAACAGAGGCCGCTGCATTGATGACTGTATCACTGGAAACCCCTCGTACACCTGCTCCTGTCCCTCTGGCTACACTGGCAAAAGGTGTCAGATCGGTAAGACACTGGACCACCTTCTGATACTGTAATTAGTCTAAATCCCAATAAATCCATAAACTGAGGCGGTTCAGTACATCTTTAATTCTGTACTTGCCATCATTACTGCACCATGGTAAAGCACTGCAAGGATTCCTGAAAACATGACAGACAGATGAACTGAATAAACCAAAACCAACTCCATTGTGCACCAAGGCATAGCTGTGTGGATGAGTCTGGAACCAGCTTATTGCTCATTGTGAATTATCTGTGACAGGTCTCCACTCAAATGCTGGAGACATTTGTTTTTTTATATTCACCTCTTGTATTTCATTCCTAGATGTTAATGAATGCTCCGCATACCCCTGTCAGAATGGTGGATCATGTATCGATGGACCAAACAACTTCACCTGCCTGTGCTTGCCTGGGTTTAGTGGACCCCTTTGTGAGATAGGTATGGGCTCTTCCATGCATGTAGTTAACTTCTAGTGCCTGAACTGAATTCAGCCAGGATCTAGTACAAA
This sequence comes from Polyodon spathula, assembly GCF_017654505.1. Lineage (NCBI taxonomy): Eukaryota > Metazoa > Chordata > Actinopteri > Acipenseriformes > Polyodontidae > Polyodon > Polyodon spathula. The sequence goes on from NC_054544.1 coordinate 42,272,718, forward strand.
GAACAAAACCTCCTCCTACAACACACACCTTCTAACTTCATGCTTGTCTGTTAGATCTGGCCCAGATGGAAAACGTACACACTACTGAGCCATCAGCTTTCCTTGGCAGTCACCCATCTGATCAGCATGTGACCTGGCAAGATCATATTACAATGTTCTCTGTATGCAGTACTGATTATCCGGTTGTAGTTAAAGTGACAACTCAGATATTGTACACAAGCTTGATGCTACCACTTTTTCTTTTAAATATCATACATTTGTAGTTAAAGCTATAAGAAAGTAGACAAACGTTTCTACAGATGCCATCTTGCATTTAAAGTTAAGACTCTGAAAATGACATTTATCAAAACTTTTGTCCTCTAGACTATTTGGGGCTGTTTTTAGTCCAACTCTTTTTTTTTTTCTTCTAGATGTTAATGAATGCTCTTCGCACCCCTGTCAGAATGATGGAACGTGCATCGACGGACAAAATAGCTTTACCTGCCTGTGCCCGCCCGGGTATAAGGGACCTGTTTGTGAGATAGGTACTGTAGGGGCATTGCCACATTGGTCATGCTGTGTAGTTAGCTACAATCAACATTTGGGGGCAACTTTTTTACAGTGACAGGTAGACTGTAAAACATTACTTGAACCGCCTGTGAAGATTCTTGAGTAGACTGCTTAACCTATGCTAATAAGTTTGAGTGGCCTGGCCCATTGATCTGTATATCCCTCTGTTCAACTCATCTTCAACAAGTTTTACAGTGCAATCTGGTTAACACATATACTGCATGTCCACAGATCAAGGAGGAGCGACTAAAATGTATTAGCTATGGTTAGAAGGAATCAACTGTACATGATACGCTTAGCATTAATTAACAAACACTGCATTGTCTGTAGACCTAAAGCAAGAAAATGGTTTACACTGTGAGAGGTGTGTTCAGTAATGAACCTTCTCTTTTATCCCTAGATGTTAATGAATGCTCTTCGCAACCCTGTCAGAATGGTGGAACATGCATCGATGGACAAAACAGCTTCACCTGCCTGTGCCCGTCAGGATATAAGGGACCTGTTTGTGAAATAGGTACTGTCAGTCTGAACACTTTCTCTTACACTAACCCCCGATATAAGAGGTTGTCTTCATTTTAATAATACAGTTTCAAATTTGTTTCTTGTGACTTTGATAAAGGTTTCTGGTCAAACGTTTCTTGCTCAGATATCAATATTATAGTATAATTGAGTGTTTATTTACATGTTTACCATGGAAAATAACTTCTTGTGCCAAGTGTCTGTGCAAAATGGTTCTGAAAATATAGCCTGTGTTATCGTTATTGCCATTGATTGAGTGGTTCTCAATATATAACTTTAAAAGTAAGTGTGACGTGAATGGCTGTTTGTTTTCTGTAGAGATGGATGAATGCGAAGGGAGTCTGTGTAGAAACGGAGGGGTGTGTGTGGACGGAGTTGGTCATTTCACCTGCGTGTGTGAACCTGGCTACACTGGAGAGACCTGTGAAACAGGTGAGTGCGCTCTGAACCATTCACTATTGGACAGTTAGGGTGATGCACAGGTTTATTGGTTCTAATGGTTTGTATTGATTCATCTCATCATTTCAGGGAAGTTATGGTTGGAAATCTGTTCCCTGTGATTAATTTTACCTTGGACACAAAAGTATCACCTGTCAGCCCAGCACTTATTGTCAGCACTTACTAAAGTCTGTCAAACCTGCTGTCTTGATGTGTCCTGAAACTTACTTTATGCCAATGCAGGTTTTTCATGCTGTCTATTTTCCATATTTCAATGGCTGCTCCTGATTTCACAGTACCGATCAGCTGAGCACAGCTTCATCTGTTTCAATGGACAATTTGAATCAAAACATTATATCTTGTCAGCAAAGTTTATGAATTTAAAAAGTCTGCATTCATTTTCTGGTAAGATAAACATATTGCATTATGGTTCTAAATGGGAAACTTAAAAATAATAAATGTGTTTCATGTGACTTGGATAAAGGCTACTGATTGAAAAACATGTGAAGATGAAATGAACGCATCTCTAGTCTGTAACTGATAATGCATGGTAGCCTGGGTATGAGTCCAGTTTAAAATACAACAAGGGCTTCAGTGAATTAACCATTCTGTGCCCCAGATTTTAGGTACATTTTCTTCTTTGTGTTTCAGAGATAAAGGAGTGTGACTCGCAGCCGTGTTTAAATGGAGGCCAGTGCATTGACAGGGTGAACAACTACACCTGCGTGTGTCCCGACTCCTTCACTGGGCAGCACTGTGAGACAGGTATGATAGGATGCCTGGTCACTTGTGTTCACTTTCTATTGCTGTTGGGTAATAACTGTACTTGGATATAGAAAAAGAAGCACACGTTAAGATATTTGATTTTTTTGTTGGTATTTTTTTCATCTTCAATTAGTGAACAAAAAAATGGAGAACGCCTTTGTGAATATTTCAGTGCTACACTTGCTATAAAGAAGAAACAGTCACTATTGAAAATACACAGGTCATAGGGAAAGCTGATACAGCATGGAGAACTCATCTAGAGAAATAGTAAATATCTGCCATTTATTTCCTTACAAGCACTCCTGACAGTTCACTGTTGATCGATAAATATATTTTAATACCATCAAATAAATCATAATTTACCTTTACCATAATGTGTGCATCTTTTTATAGGAAGATATACCTATGATGACAATACATATTAAGTGAGTCCTTTCATTAGCTCACTGTACTTTTACATAGAGGCTTCCAAGGAAGCTGAGCCGGGAGTTTAGGAAATATCTTTGCTGTGGGTCTGGTTGACTCAGCCAGCTCTGGTGTCAGGCACCTTTGAACAGGAGGAATCCCATTCTGACTTTTGATCTTTGCAGAGGTGATCCCATGCAAAGGCGATGCTTGCCTGAATCGACACACTTGTAACTACATCCGACCAGGGCGTTACGTCTGTACATGTTCACCTGGATACTATGGCAACAACTGTCAATACGGTAAGGAGACATGCTAGTGAGGGGAGATTTCCTGCTAGTAGTTTTATTTTCTGTTTTTTTTTTTTTTTTTTGAACATCTACCTAGCTGGAAAAGGGACCGGATATTCCCCAAAATATTTGCTACCAGTTTAAAACCATCAGTTTATAAAGTAACAAATGTATAAAATTATGGCAAGGATTGCTTTTGTAAGTATTTCTGTCCTTGTTTACACATTCTTTACTTCCCTGAGTAACTGTGGAGTTCACAGATGGACAGCTTTATACAGGAATTTAGCCCAGGGAGACTTAGATCTCATTTACAAGGGGGTCCTATCAACAAACATATACAATAAAATAACACAATATCATGTGTGGTACTGACTTAATAATTTTAGGAGTCATAAGAAAAGGACATTCACCCGAATGTGTACAGATCCTTAATCAGGATTCTACCAGGCTGGTAGAATTACCGAAATGCAGATTATAGTTGGCATCACACCTATTAACCAGAGAAGTTAAATAATGACACCAGCCCATTAAGAGACCTAAACACAGAACAATACCAATGATAAAGCCTTCAGTCTGTAAGTGAAAGCCAGCCTAATTTTACATACATGTCGCAATGATGAGTCAAGATGGGACATTCTAACACAAATCTGCAGCACGAGTTGTAAAATACATCTAGTTTAGGTAAAGACTGAGTATAAGTGAACTGGTAAATGTAATCACCTTAATCGAGGATAGGGAGAATAGTAGTAGTCACCAATTTTGATCTGCTAGACTGAGAAGAGATCTTCCTATTTCTAAAAAGGAAGCCTAATTTAGGTCTTACCTTTGAAATCAGTTTGTCAATATGATGGTTAAATGTAAGATGCTCATCAACCCATATTCCTAAGCATTTATAATAAGGAACTTTTTTTTTATTACCTCAACTGTGTAACAATAGTCCAAGATGGATTTTTATACATGGTTTGCTTCTTAGATGCATTAAGTAACATGAGATATTTTTTGCACAGTGTCAAATGCAATCTGCAGATCCCTTTTGACCTGAAACAAAAAAACAAAATACAGTACAGAAATATGCAAATATTCCCATTTTAACTGAGCAAGTATTCTCGTTTCATGCAGACTCCCTGGCCTCTGTTAATTGCTGTGAGAAAATAATACCCTGCTGGAAACAGTGATGGAAAAACCTGTTCAATACTCCAGGGACTAAAGGAGTTTAGCTCTAATTCAATCGAGTCACACAACAGTCCAAGATCAAAGACACCCTGCACAACAAAGATTCAATTACATCCAGAGGATTAGAGCTACTAATTGCCACAAACCATTTACTTTTATCAAAGTGTACAGTGCCCATTGTAATAAATATAGACATATATCTTTGTCACTCGTTGGAACCATCTCAAACTTTTGATCCTATTCAACAACAAAAAACGTTAGGTTATTACCATAACCCTGGTTCCCTGAAAGAGAATTACAACCACTACCGAATGGGAAAGAGCCTCTCTGACTGTCAATCACTGAGCATATATAAAAAAGCTGCTGTGAGGGGGGAGTCCATCCCACCTCGTGTTGAAGATGGACCTCCTCACAGTAGCACATCGCCATTTTCTTTCAAAAACAGGTCAGCTGGGGACACAACCTCAAAGGGTAATGGCTGTCATTCTCTGGGAAAGCTGTACCAAAGCTGTCGTGGCTCCAGATTACCGACAGTACAGCTCCACAGCGATAGGCTCAGAGCCCACATGACGTCTAAGGGCATGCAGCCTGCAACACCCTAGAGCCCAGAGACGAACTTGCTCAGTTTGCAAGGCGGTGAAATTGCACAAATGTCTGACTACCTGTCCATGTAGCAGCATTGCATAACTCATCTAAGGAGGAGCAATGAAGGAAAGTCCAAGTAGTTTCCTGGCCCCTGGTAGAATGGGCGGTAATGTCCCCCGGTAACAGGGAGTCCGTCTGTTCATACGCCAAGCGTATCGCATCTGTCACTCTGTTGCTTCGACAAGGCCTGACCTCTAGAGTGGGACCCATAGCAGACAAACAGTTGGTTGGACTGTCTCCAGGAGGCTGTCCTATCCAGATAACAGTGCAGAGCCCGAACTGGGCATAGTGTGTGTTGTCTACGGTCCTCCTCTTACTCGTGTGGGGGAGGTCTGAAAGTTTCCAAAACCACTAGTTAGTTAACATGAAATGAGGATACCACCTTTAGCAAAAAGGAAGGATTTGATCTTAATGTTACCTGCAAGTCATTTCCAGTAAAAGCCATGCATGTGTTATCAATGAATAGCGCATGAAGCTTATTTACTCGTCTGCCAGACGTAATGGCTATTAAAAATGCCACCTTCAATGAAACTGGGCGCAGTTCTGCTGACGCCATGGGCTCGAATGGGGGACCCATAAGGGCCCACAGCACCAGTTCTAGATCCCACTTGGGGACCACACTTTTCATGGGAGAACGAAGCCTCCGAGCCCCTTTAAGAAATTGCACTGCCAGGAAATGTGCCCCGGGGACACCGAGTCAGTCTTGTCATGGCACATTGATATTGCTGCCAGGTATACCTTCAAAGTGGATGCTGATTTTCCTGTGTCAAACAAGTGTTGTAAGAAGGTTAATAGCGTCTCAATAGGGCAGGTCACAGGATCGTGACCTTCGGCAAGGTACCAGTCTTGGAAAACTATGAATACTGGGCTCTAGTGCTCGGCACCCTAGCAGACTGCAGTGTTTCTACTACAGCATCTGGCAAACCTCATCTGAATAGATGGCTACGTTCAATGGCCAGACCCAAAGTTGGAGCTTGGCTGGGTTCGGGTGCCATAATAACCCTTCTGCTTGGCTCAGGAGGTCCTTGCGCAGCGGGAGCTGCCACGGCTGATCCAACAACATGTCGGAGAGGAGAGCAAACCAGGGGCGTCTCGGCCATCTGGGTGCAACCAGCAAAACCTGTGCTCTCTCCACCCTGATCCTCTCTAGTGTCAGGGGTAATAATGGTAGTGGAGGGAATGCATACAATAGCCCCTGTTGCCAGGGGTGAGCTAGCACATCTACTCCCAGGGGTCCCCGTCTCTCTCCATGGGGAACCAAAAGGGGAAATGAGTGGACTCGGCTGTGGCAAAGAGGTTGACTCGTGCAGGTCAAAACATCTCCCAAATCTGTTGCACCACTTGAGGATGCAGTCTCCATTCCGAGCTGTCTAGAGCTCTTCGGGACAGGAGGTTTGCTGCATTGTTCTCCACATCGGAGAGGTGAACTGCCCTGATGGAACGCAAGTTTCTGTGTGTCCAGGACAGGAGTCTGTTCGCTGTGTGGTGAAGGCCCGGCGAGCGCAGGCCGCCTTGGTGGTTTATGTAGGCTACCACTGTAGTATTGTCCGTCTGGACCAGCACATGTTTGTGCGCTGACTGCTGCCGAAAATGAGATAACGCCAAGTTCACTGCTTGCAGTTCTTGGGCATTTATGTGTGCTTGCTCCCTTCCACTGACCTCTTATTCCTCTCCCATTTCAGACTGCTCCCCAGCCCAGGCTGGGGGCATCTGTAGTGACCACTTCCCTTCTGTGAGGGGATCCGAGGGGCGATCCAAGGTGAAGATTGCCAGGACGGAGCCACCACTCCAGTGTCTTCCGGCATTGTCTGGACACTCGCACCAGCCGGTACCGATGTCGGACCGGGTGCACCCTGAATGTATTTACCCAGGCTTGAAGCGGGCGCATTCTCAGAAGCCCTAGTGGAAGGATTCTCGAGGTGGCTGCCATCAGCCCCAACAACCTTTGATATACTCTGACCTGTAGGAGACCGTCCTCTCTGAATAGTGAGAGTGTGGTTTCTAACGACCGAATCTTGTCTTCCGACAGTTAGGCAAGCATGCTCACAGAGTTCAGTTTCATCCACTGGAACATTGTGGACTGAGACAGTACGAAGTTGCTCTTCTGTTGATGTATTGAGAGCCTTAACTTTGTCACATCATCTATGACCTGTTTTGTGTGCTCCTCTGCGCGCGCTTTTGAATGCGCACAAACTAGCCAATCGTCCAGATACCTAATACCCCGCAGCCTGAGTGGAGCCAGTGCTGCATCCATGCACTTTGAAAATGTGCAGGGCACCAGTGAGAGGCCAAATGGCAGCATGCAGAATTCATATGCGTTGCCTTGAAAGGCGAAGCGCAGATATTTTCTGTGCATGGGACGGACTGGGATGTGAAAGTAGGCGTCTTGAAAGTCAATCGATGTGAACCACTTGTCCAGTGACCCTGAAGTCAATAATTGGTCTAAAACCGCCGTCCCTTTTGGGTACCAGGAAGTAAAAGCCACTGAGGGCATCGCTTGGACTTACCAAGCATACAGCATTCTTCGATTGAAGGTTGCGATCTCCTGTTGAAGGAGTATCGCTCTCGCTGGTGCGACTGTGGTGAGAAGCACACCTTTGAAGGGTGGCGGACCTATGTGGAATTATAGAGTGTATCCGTGTCTCATTGTCGATAGCACCCAGGAGTCCTGAGTACAGCCTTGCCATGGGTCATTGCCGTTGGTCAGTCCGGTTGTGGGGGGGGATGGTTGGTGGCTTTGGCTTTGGGAGGAGGCGGGTCTTTCTTAGGCCCGGCCTTGGTCTCCATTCGGAGAACCGGTTACCCCTGGCCTGCGGTGGTCCCTTGCCGTTGGCTCTGCCTTTGCCTGCTTGTCTACTCTGGGGTGGAGGGCGATGTTCAGACCCTTTTACCCCAGCAGGCTGCGAATGCCACCTTGCGCACTGACGGTAAGCCGGAAAGAACAAAAACTTGGATGCCTTGGCCTTGTGGGACCTCTCAAGGCTCACATCAACGGTTGCACATCTCTCACATCTCCACGACCTTGGCTTGCATCAGCCACAAATGCCGGCGGGCGGAAACCATCACTGCCAGTGACCTCCCTGATGCCTGGCCTAACTCCCCCATTAGGTCAATCATCGCCTTTACTACCGCTTGGAGCTCCCCTGTGTCTGCTTCTGTATCCCTTTCCTGCAGCCTCTCTGCTAACTGGTTCTGGTAGAGCACCAGTATAGCCATGGCATTTGCTGCTCGGACTGACAGCGCTGCCGATGCGTACGCCTTTTTAAACATTGCATCCTTTGTCCTGCAAGGCTTGGACGGACAGGTTGGGTCCTTTTCCCCCTTGGTGAAGGTGGAACCTTGCACCAATTCTATGACCATGTTCCCAATAGTGGGAAATGTGCCTAGGCCTGCATCTTGGGCTCCTGCAGTATGAAGCAGAGACTCTGCTGTTCTGGAGGCTGAGGGTGCAGTTCCAGGAAGTCCTGGCATAAAGAGAGGGCATGCTGTGGGTGCTCTTTCTACTGGAGGAAGCGGTTCCCCTTTCCCTCCTGTTCTGCTGGCCAGGAAACGTCCGTGGCTGTAGCTGCAAGCTGCATTAGTGCCTGGAACTCTACCCTCTGCGACACATGAGGTAAGGGCGGTAAGGAGCCGCCCACAGGGGCCTGCAAGATGGAAGTGGCTGGGTCCGAGACGTCCGATCTGGACGCCGTGAAGGACAGCTCGCATGGGCTAGGAGGTCTAGGCAGTGGGAATGGGGAACGAGATTGTGGGGGCTGGGGCTGCCTGGTGGTAGGGGACAGTGCGCCCTGTGATTTTAGTAGGTTCTAGCATGTTCTGCGGAGCCCTTACAGTCTCCATCAGCTCCGCAAAGTGCCGAGCTTGGGTGCCTCCGAGGCGACTCTGACGGGGATCGTCTGCACCTGTGTGGGGAAGGGGAGCGGTGCCTGCACGGTGACCGCCTGTACCCTGGTGAGTGTCCCCTCGAACGGTACCACCTCAGTGATGACCATCTTTCCTCCCCTGAGAGGTGTCTGTGCCTCTGTACCAGTGGTGGGGAAGGGGAGGGTGACCCAGGAGTGTGAGAGAGCTTTCTGGTCACTGTAGCAGGGGGGTCCTAGAGGACCTCTGCGGAGGGCCTTGAACCACTGATCTCATTCATCCTTGACTCGGGGAGAGAGCCTTGCTGGGGATCGGGCTGCTCTCCGGCTCTTAGTTCTTCTCGAGAACTTCCTACATGGAGAGCAGTCCAGCTCACCTTCCAGTGCTTTGGCCGCATGTTCTGGCCCTAAGCATCTGGCGCAGGACCGGTGTTCGTCCTGCCTGGGCAGCTTCGTCGCGCACTGTTCGCACTGGTGGAACCCAGCGGAGGACCCAGTCAATTGTACCAACATGGTGTCATAGACGAAGCTGCTGCACTCGGTGCCAATAGTAGTGCGTTCGGTACCGGGCTGTAGACGCTTTTAGCCAGTGCTGAATCAGTTGGTGCCAGGATCGGCATCGAGGAGAGCGCTGTTGGTGCCGAGTCAATCGGTGCCGAGGTCGTGCCGATGTGTAGCGCGGTCGGTTCTGGGCTGTAGACGGCTCCGAAGAGGTTCACCAGTGCCGAATCAATCGTGCCGGGATCAGCTCCAAGGAGAGCGCTGTCGATGCCGAGTGGTCTATGCCCAGTCAATTAGCGCCGAGGTCAGTGCCGAGAGACAGTGTAGCGTGTTCGGTGCTGGGCTGTAGACGGCCCCGAAGCTATTCACCTGTTCCGGATCAATTGGTGCTGGGATCGGCGTCGAGAAGAGTGCGGTCGGTGCCGAGAGGTCGGTGCCGAGAGGTCGGTGCCGAGTCAATCAGTGACCAGGTCGGTTCCGATGTGTAGCGCGGTCGGTGCCGGGCTGTAGACGGCTGTGAAGAGGTTCACTAGTGCCAAATCAATCAGTGCCGGGAACGGCACCAAGGAGAGCACCATCGATGCCGAGTCAATTGGTACCGAGGTTGGTGCTGATGTGTAGCTCAATCGGTGCCTGTCTGTAGACAGCTCTGAAGATAGTCACCGATGCCGAGTTAATCGGTGCCGGGATCGGTGTCGAGGAGAGCGCTGTCAGTACCAAACAAATTCCAAGGTCGGTGCCGATGATAGGCCCGGATGGTCCCGGGCTGTAGGTGGCACCGCAGATAGTGAAAAAGAATAATGGCCACTCGCCATTCTTGCAAGAGGGGTCGAAACCAGCACTAGTCAGTAAACTGATGGGAGAATCAGGCAAGAGCACTCTTAATAAAGCTCAAAAGCATGATTTTACTGTGGATGTAAATAAATTTGTAGGTAAAAACCAACAAATCAGCCAAATTCTGACAAGAAAGCATGAAGCAATCTGTGACCTGTCTCAGTGAAGTGACAGAGAAAATGGCGATTTGCTACTGTAATGACGTCCCTGTTCAACAGGAGGTGGAAGGGACTTCCCTCTCACACCAGGGCCCTGATAGGGCAGCTTTTTTTATATATGCTCAGTGATTGACGGTCAGAGAGGCTCTTTCCCATTCGGTAATGGTTGTCATTCAATTGAAAGGGGACTTATGTTGCAACAAAGTCTACATTTTACAAACAAGTCTGACCAGAGCTGCAGTTAAAAAAGGTGAAGAAATATAAATAAATAAATAATTTAAGGCACATAAAAAGGGGTAAAGTGTTAAATTGATATTAGTTATGAAGGTCAAATGTGACTTGGCTATTAGAAGTACTGTATAGTTAAGTCTTTCTTTCAGATTTTTTATTGTATATACAATTTCATGATACTTCATCAATGTTTATTAAAAAAATGAAAAAAATGAAAAAATCATTAAAGTCAGTTAAAAAAAAATTTTTTTTCCCCCCGGAAAAAAATTAATATGCAGGATAATACTCTGGGACGCGTTGCAAAAGCAGCTCATTTTGCTAAACATACAATGTAGTATTACAACAACAGAAAACTCCACCACATTTTACCATTAAAATGGAATTCCTGACAGTTAAAAGTACACGTTAAAAAAAGAGGAAATATGTAACAAAAGCACAATTTAACAGAACTCAATGCTATAGGTCCTCCTGTTTACAGTCCATAGTGACGTGGCTGAGACGTTTCTTTTCAGAGGAGTTCGAAGCATGCCCCTTGAAGCCCTGTCTAAATGGAGGGTCCTGTTCCAGAGCCAACGGAACTGCAGTCTGTATCTGTCCACCAGGAGTCAGTGGAGATTACTGCGAAGAGGGTAGGCCACTTTCACAGATTACATTATTACAACCACTCACTGACAGAAGTGTCATCTCTTTGACGCACGGATATGTCTATATTAAAAAGCAACCCTGCAACTGCAACTGCTTTTCTATTGAATAAACACACCTTTGAACAACTGAACATGTCTAATTTAAGCTGGCCCCATTTTAAAACTTTTCATACCACATATGTTTGTAAAATACACTACATGCTGTCATTTTTACCTACTTTATAAAGTATAAAGACAAAGTGATGCCAACTAAATATGTGTTCAATGCAGACGGAAACCTAACATGAAGTAAATAAATAATACAACAAGTAGGGCCTACAGTTTATCTATCAGGAATCAATCTGGAGGTAAGCAACTCTAACCAGTGATTTTAAACGGTGTGATTGGTTAGCGCTGGCCAATCATGAAAAGTAGAAGACAAAAAGATAGCAAATCAGGAGCAAATTACATCTCTTTTTATCAGCATAGCTGCCCCAGTGCTTGTGTTTGGTTGCATCCATTCCCATAATCAGGCACTAACAACCCTTACGCTTGCTTTAGGACCTTACACTGTGTGTAAAAAAATCTGGCCCTCAAAATTCTAAGTGAGTAGATGCATGCAATGCCATCATATAAGAACATAAGAACATGAGAAAATTAACAAAGCTCATTTGGTCCATGTGTGTTGTGGTTCCTAGTAGCTGATTGATCTCAAAACTTTGTCAAGTCATCATTAACAATATGACTAGGCACCCTATTCCATACCCTCACCGCTCTTCTGAAGAAGTGTTGTCTACCTTCTGTCCTAAGTCTATTTCCACTTAATAACTGCATCCTCGGGTCCTGATCTCTGTGCTGCGTTTAGGGTTAAAGACTGCATAGCTCTTCTACTCTCTTTCCTAAGTCTATCTCACTTAATTTCCCCTGGTCCTGGTTGTCATTGTCTAGTACTCTAACTGTCATGTATCTATGCTTGGCCACATTCATTCAGTTCTGCAATGCTTTTCAGAGGGATGCCTGTGCCAGAACGGAGGCTCCTGTACAGGCATCAACTCCACCTGTGAGTGTCCCTCACGATTCACTGGAGAGTACTGCCAATTTGGTGAGTTTTTACTGCAGTACACTGTTTATGTTTGAGATCTAGTTCCCTGGGAATTAAATGTTCTGAATATTGCCAATGCGAGTCACTGAGATCAATCCACCTTGGTCCACACAAGGTATCCAAACCCAAGAAAATGTATTACATTCAAGGACCTTGTATGATGCCTCCTCCTGCCAGGTTTTAATGGTCCATTGTGAATGGCCAAGCCATGGCAGTTGGTCTAACTGGCTTTATATTTTATTAATTGAGGAGGTGGAGGCAAACAACTCTTTCGACAATGCAGCTGGCTACTGTACCATTGTAGCCAAACAACTCAGATAATAGACATGTAGCATTCGCTCTACTATAAACAAGAGACATCTTTGAGATGCCCACACCAATACAAATGGAAAATATGGGCAGACCCATCATCCACACACTCTTCAGCCCATATTGTGTTTACATTGTAGCTTCAACTCAATTCTTTGTCCATATCTGTCAGCCCTGTTCCTGACACAGCATATTCTGACATCTTCTTTGAACCATAATATCCTTTGTTGTATGCAATGTTAAAGATCAAGGAACTGGTAACTAGGATTCTAGAGGATCAGACAATGCCAGGTGGATTCACCACTGGAACAACAGAATAAAATGAGAATTGAGACTTTTTACCATTTTAAACTTAAAGTATTCTTTAATTTTAGTCACTTTAAATACCATTATTAATGAAAAATTGATCCTTCATTAGTCATAAACACTGCAGTCCTCCATTCCTGTGAGAAGGGTTCTAGGGTATTAACCCGTTTACTCATTTTCCAGAAATCACTCAGACCCCCTGCAGCTTCAACAAGCCATGCCCGGACGGAGGACCCTGCATGGAGTATGGGGGGACCTACCTGTGCACCTGCCAGACTGAGGTGGTGGAGAGAGACAGTGAGTGGGATGGAGGGAGATGGGAGGGCTCCAACAGTGTGAGGGAGAGGACAGAGATGGTTAGAAACTCCATTAAATCATTCCAGACTGTGTTCCAGTGTAGATGGCAGTTAAAAAGGGGAGACTGGATGTATGGCACACGTAAATCCAGTCTGTTTACAGTGGGCTTTATACATGTAGGACACTTCAAACTAATACTGAGATTGCTAAGGGTTCCTCGGGGGAGAGGGTCCAGGGTTCATTGCAGTTTCCCTTGACTGTAGAAATCCACAACAGAGATTTGTAAGTTTACATTTTGCTTAAATGATAATTTATTAGAAGTGCAATCAGCAGGTAATGATGAACAGTAATAATGCATTTAGAACATGTCATTATTCAAAAGCAAGAAGAAAAACAAAATGTAGACCCTTAATGAAAGCCATTGAGATCAATTAGTTAGTACATCTTTTTTAAAAACATGTAATTGAAACTCCTTTAAACTGAAAAAAACTGCAGTAAAATACCTTCAAATCTCATAGTAAGCAATCATATTTGGTACTGAGGCATATTGTAACTACAATGAAGTGTACTATTGTATGGGCCTATAAATTAAAAATGACAGTATTAATGCAATGGTACTATTGATATTCAGATTATTTCTATCCAAGAGCATCCTGACAGCTTCATGCTTATCAGTGTATACGTCTAATTGAAAAAGATTATAGTGTCAAATGAAATAGAAGATAGAAACATATAGAATTCTATACACGTATATTCTATACACCTATAGAAACATATGAACAGCAGTGATTTGCACAGAAACCCCAAGGCTGTTCATTTTGAGTTAATCAAAAACCTCAAGGCTGTTCATTTTGAGTTGATCAGAAACCCCAAGGCTGTTGATAGTCAGAAGCACTTGCTGTTTGTTTTTCAGTACAGCCCTCTGTGTGTGACTCCGGGCCCTGTCTAAACGGTGGCTTCTGTTCAGAGAGGGATGGTGGCTATATCTGTGACTGTAAGCTGGGCTACAGGGGCAAGCACTGTGAGAAAGGTAGGCAAGCTCAGTTCTTTCGGTTACATATGTCCAATGCCACGACTGAAATTCAAAATTAGAGCTACAGGGATAAAAAGGTTGATCACCATGATATATAGTGTAACCCTTTACTGCCCCCACCTGCAAGTCACCTTGGATAAAGGTGTCTGCCAAATAATTAATTAATTAATTAATTAATAATACATCAGAAATATCTACAGAATAGTATAGAACAATAATTACCAAGTTTTGTGATAATTTGCTAATCAATTATCTAAATGTATGCACATATGTAAGTGTATATATTTGCACATATAGCATACAGTAGATTGAGGAAGCAGCGTACAGAATCTGATATTCTGAATAATGTTATGAGTGACATAGACAGGTTGCATCAAAGGAAACACCGCCCTATACTGTATATCCCCAAAATTTGATATTCTCAATAATTTACGTTAAATAAAGTTGATACCAAGTTTCATGATTATATTCAGATATATTGGGAAAGCTATCAAGTGTTACATATGTGCATCTTCCTTATCTCTTTAGCATAACAAGCACTGGCTAAGCCTATTAAATAAAATTAAACTAGCTGTTATAATACAGGCACGATATGAAGGATTACACAGTAAGACTGAAAAAGGTGTCATTATCATAAGCCTAGATGGAGAAACCAGGGCAGTGGTCCCAGTTGTTTTCAGGGACTATCCACAAACTGGGGATCCAAGATTTGTGAAACTGACCAACCGCATTGAGCTGTTAGCTTTCTATGACAATACACACCATTACTGTATGTGGTAGTGCTGACTAAACAAATAGTCTAATTAACTGTGCATCTACAATAAGCAGTGGCACTGTTTAATAAAGCTCTATTGGCTTATCAGCTGGGTGGCATGCGAGGCGCCCACAAAGTGCCTCAGAGGACAATGTGTTTGTCTAATAAGCTGTGTGTCTTTGTCCCCTCAGTCAGGCTGAGTATCTGTGCTTCCAGTCCGTGTCGAAACGGAGGGTCGTGCCGCGAGGAGGCTGGAGGATACCACTGCTCCTGCCCCTACAGGTTCACCGGGAGGCACTGCGAAATCGGTAGGCCTCAATCCCAACACTGAGGGTCTGAGGTAGTGGAACGATGCCTTTACTTAAAGCAGTGTTCTCAGTGAGACACTACAAACTTAGGAATATATATATATATATATATATATATATATATATATATATATATATATATATATATATATACACACACACACACACACTTCAATTTGGTGGGGCAGCGCTTATTTTAAATTGATCAAAATGACTGTGGCGCTTAAAAGAGGGAGGCCGTTATCCAAGGGCGACCGTTATTAATAATACTACAATTTTCAAACGCTGCAATATTTTATTACATGATTTATAACATTTTAGAAGTATCGCGGTTGCTTATTTTCTGTAATACGGTAGCCTACCTGTATGTAGCAGTGTGAGTAGCTAACCTACTTTGACTATAGTACATTTATCGATGACAGTTACCGAGAGCCTATTCGGTGGGGGTTGGAAGGTCAGGGGACTACTGTACCAGCGAATCAGGAGTGTGCATTGGTTGTTAAGGGGCGGGACAATGATGGTGTGGCAGTAAAGTCCAAGAGAGTGACGTAATGTTTTTCTGCACCAATTACCTCAGAATATCAGCTTGATTTCTGTAAAAACTAAAATATATCCTACTTGCTTGTTTGTAATTTCTCTGCAAGAGAAATCGAAACTAAATCTTCTCATAGATAGTAAGCACATTGTTTTTATTTGTACGAAATTGAGTATGGGAATTACAATTTAACTAAAAACAAAACAATAAAACTACCTATATGTACTTCAGAAGGACTGCTGTTCTGTACGTAGTTTATCTTGCATTTTTTTTCAGAACTGTACTACCATAAAATAAAATGTGCTTACTATGTGTGTGTGCATTAGTTTGTAATTTACATGCTAGATTGAGGTTCCCGTCTCTTCGGGGCGTTACATGTACATAGTCAGTGTTGCGCGTTTATTTGTTTATTGTGTGTGTGTTTTTAGAGGGGGAGAAAAAAATACCTTAATGTTTCTTTATTGATAGCGGCATTTATTCGAGGGCAGCCTCGATTATAAAGCTGATATATGACTGCGGCCGTATTTCTTCAATTCAATTTGGCGCCGCCCTCGAATTAAAGACGCCCTCGTATTAAAGCCACATCATATATATAATTATATATATATATATATATATATATATATATATATATATATATATATATATATATATATATATATATATATATATGCGCATACTGTGTTTGTATTCAGTAACCCCTCTCCCCGCTCTCTGCTGTAGGGAAGCTGCTGTGCTTGTTCTGAGTAACCCCTCTCCCAGCTCTCTGCTGTAGGGAAGCTGCTGTGCTTGTACTGAGTAACCCCTCTCCCCGCTCTCTGCTGTAGAGAAACTGGTGTGTTTGTGTTCAGTAACCCCTCATCCCTGCTCTCCGCTGTAGGGAAGCTGCTGTGCTTGTACTGAGTAACCCCTCTCCCCGCTCTCTGCTGTAGAGAAACTGGTGTGTTTGTGTTCAGTAACCCCTCATCCCTGCTCTCTGCTGCAGGGAAGCTGGTGTGCCTGTATTCAGTAACCCCTTTACCTGCTCTCTGCTGTGTTTGTATTCAGTAACCCCTCTCCCTGCTCTCTGCTGCAGGGAAGCCTGACCCCTGCTCGTCCAGCCCCTGTGGGAATGGAGGGACATGTTTCCACTACATCGGGAAGTACAAGTGCGAGTGTGCTGGCGGATTCACCGGGAGACACTGTGAGAACGGTATGAGGCGCACTGCATGGCACAGGCTTCTTCCACTATAGTAATGGCTGTTCCTTTGGAGAACTGCTGTGCTGAGATTGGTTGGCATACTTTCAGCATGAATTAGTAATGTTATTATTTAATTTATTGTGTTATTTATCAATCCATTTAAGTAGATGATCTAACACATGCTTTCCAGTACAAATAGAAGTTCCAGAGGCACTCAGGCCTGTGAATTGTTCAAAACCAATTCATGATCGAGACACTATATGCCACCAGTATAAACAACATATTTCCAAATTGGGTGTTCCTATTAAGTGTAATACATTCAGGGATTTACAACAGCAGTACAGCGTGATTTACTATTAGTAATGACATAGCCTATTTTAGAAATAGTAAGTTAAACTTAAATTCAAAGACAAACATTTCGACTAGAAGAGACATTGAACACATTGAAAAGATTTCTAGTCGAAATGTTTGTCATTGAACTTCAGTTTCTTTTACTGTTTATACATTCTGCAGTATTGAGTGTTTAATACTTATTGATGAATGATAGAGCTTACAGATCTTGCATTTTTTTAATGTCTATGTATCCAATAATAAACCAGTGTACAAAAACTTGCCAAGTAGCATGGCTGTTGATAGTGATAGTGCTCCTGGGTTTAACGTGTACACAAATGATTGATGGCAAAATGTAATGGTGGTGCTTTATTGAAGTATGAATATGCGTGGAATGGTGACAGTGAAATCGCAAAAATTAATTTTAAAAAGACAATACTATATTCAGTATAGATCTCTGTGTTCTTGGCCATTCCACTATGTCAGTAAGGGTCCCTGTGCTCTCTCTCTATCTCTCTCTTCAGTTCTGGACCCCTGTCTCTCAGCTCCCTGTAAGAATGGAGGGAACTGCACTGAGCACATCAAAGGGACTTACCAGTGCCTGTGCCAGCCTGGTTACCATGGAGAACACTGCGAGAGGGGTAACTGCAGCTACAACACCTTAGTGTTCTATGGAAGCCTCTGTGATCCACCTCTTAAAGTCACTGTAGCTATCAAAGCAATTTCATACATTTCCATGCACATCCATTCACTGTATAGGTCTTAAATGTGCAGTTTTGAAAGAAACACTTGTTTTAGCAAACATGTATTTTCATTTTAAAACCTGAGACTGGTACTTTGTTATATCCTGGGTCATTTCACCTTCACTGTAAAATTGTCCCCAGCCCTTTCACTGACTTCATTTCTGTCATTAACCAATCAGCTGGATCCCCTTTTGACTGACATGCTTTCAGCCAGTAATATGCTTTGACCAAGAAGACACTGCTGGGGGTGAAGTGATTAAGGAAGTAAAGCAGTAACAGACTTCCTGGAAAGCAAACTGGGAAAGTTCCTTTAACCCTAGTGTAGTGCCAGGTGTTTGTTTGCTAGAGCTTGTGTTTCTTTCAAAAATACACATTTGAGTGCTATGTAGCTAATGGAAGTGCAAGTATAAAAACAATGGTCAGAAGAGCTTTTCCTTGCTATGCACCAAAGCATCAGAAAACCTTACTTGTGCAATTTGGGCAATTACTCACTAGTTCAAGTGTGGTAAACTATAGTAAAATCTTTTTAGCAGAATTATTCAGCTGTAGCCCAACAGAGTGCTAACAAGAATACTTGTATTGTAAAGGTTTTATATATATATATATATATATATATATATATATATATATATATATATATATATATATATATATATATATACATACATACACACACACACACACACACACACACAGTGGCTATAGAAAGTCTACAACCCCTTGAACTTTTTGTCATATTTTGTTGTGTCAGTGCCTCAGAGTTTCATGCATTTAAGTTAGGATTTTTTTTCCCACCTATCTACACACCAAACACCATACTGTTAAGAGGAAAACAAGTTTTTATTGAGAAAAAATATATATATTAAATATGCAAAACTGAAAGATCAGAATTGGATAAGTCTCCACCCCCCTGAGTTAATACTTGGTGGAAGCACCTTTGGCAGCAATTACAGCTGTGAGTCTGTTGGGACAGATCTCTACCAACTTTGTACAGCTAGATTTGGCAATATTTGACCATTCTTCTTTACAAAACTGTTTAAGCTCTGTCAAGTTCCTTGGGGAGCGTTGATGGACAGCAATCT
Source organism: Polyodon spathula (assembly GCF_017654505.1). Taxonomy (NCBI): domain Eukaryota; kingdom Metazoa; phylum Chordata; class Actinopteri; order Acipenseriformes; family Polyodontidae; genus Polyodon; species Polyodon spathula. The sequence goes on from NC_054544.1 coordinate 42,291,688, forward strand.
TCAAGCCACAAATTTTTCAATTGGATTTAGGTCAAGGCTCTGACTGGGCCACTCATAGGCAACTTTTTGCTCCATAGCCACTCCAGTGTAGCTTTGGCTGTGTGCTTTGGGTCGTTGTCATGCTGAAAGGTGAATTCCGTCCCAGTTTCAGCTTTCTATCAGAGAGCAGCAGGATTTCCTCAAGGGCTTCTTTGTACTTTGCTCCATTCATTTTCCCTTCTATCCTGACAAGATCCCCAGTCCCTGCCAATGAGAAAAATCCCCATAACATGATGCTGCCACCACCATTCTTCACAGTAGGGATGGTGTTCTTTGGGTGATGCACTGTGTTGGGTTTGCCCCAAACATAACGCTTTGCATTTAGGCCAAAATGTTCCATTTTAGTTTCGTCAGACCACAACATTTTTTGCCACATGGCTACAGAATCTGAAATTTTTTTGCTTACTTCAAACGGGATTCAAGGTGGGCTTTCTTGAGTAATGGCTTCCTTCTTGCCACCCTAACATACAGGTCAAATTTGTGGAGTGTTTGGGATGTTGTTGCAAATGCACACTTTGACCAACCTTGGTTACATCTGAGCTAATTTAGGATTGCTATTACAAGGGGGATGGACAGTTATCCAACCAAGCTATTTCAGTTTTTATTTTTAATTAATTTTCTACAAATTTCTAGAATATTTTTTTTCACTTGGAAGTTGTGGGGTAGGATGTGTAGATAAATGAAAAATATATATATTTTAATGCATTTTAATTCCAGGCTATAAGGCAACAAAAAATGAAAATTTTGAAAGGGGGTGTAGACTTTCTATAGGCACTGTAATTAGTAGTAAACCTTTGCATCTGTATAAACTGCAGCGATTTGTACCCATAGTATGTACAGTTGTCCAGTGACCCTTGTAAGATAGTAAGACTAGACTATGAGTGCAAATATTAGATTGTAATTCCATCTGAGGTTTTTAGTGACGTTGACGTACTGTGTAGCCAAGCCAGCGCTTTACCTATCGCCAGACTGTCACAGTGCAGCTGCATATAATTGTCACACGTCTGCCCCCCTTTTTCCCCCCATCAGCATTGAATCAGCTGCACGTCATTAGTCCTGCCAATAGGTGGCAAAAGAAAACTGAAAATATATTAAACAAAACAGCAGGGAGTGCTGTGTTTTTAAAGATTAGCTTTAAAGACCATTGTGCCAGTTGTCAGAGATCAGCTAAACGGCACATGGTTTGGAGTTCTGCTCTGACGTCAATTGATTAGTCACGCTCGTTCAAACGGTAGGAGTTATAGTTATACAAAAATCAATATAGCAGGCTGTATAAAAAGTGCGCTTTTTAAAGAATATGATCTGCAGCATTTTTATCAATATAAATATGTATTTATAATGCCAATACAGTGTTTATATTATATACTTCAAGCTATAACGACTCACTACCCTGAATCAAAGTTGTATACGGTCCTGTTAATTTATATTTATTAATGTATGCAATAAAGGTGGAATTATTTAAAATCAGAACACTGAACTTCATAATGCAAAACTGCAACAGTTTATATAACCTGAAAATGATACATCTTGCTATGTAATCGGGATGTGGAAAATTGAAGCCATACTGTATATGTTATGTGCAGGGGTGAAATTCTGCCGGTACTTAACGGTATAGTACCGGGATTTATTTAATCTGCTTTTCATCCACTCACACAGTCCACTGGCGCAACGCTTCTCAAATGAGCTTTCATTCAGCACAGTTTGTGCTGATTGTATTCTGTTTTCTCATACTGCTTGTGTCTGTTAACTGCTATTGGTCATCATTAGCGTCAGTATAATCAGTGAATGTTGATTGGCCGTGCTTTCACTCTGATCAGATTTTTTTTTGGCATGTCACGAATCTCCGCCCATTTCGCTTTGTGTCAGTGCTCATTCCTTGTTCAACGAGAGAAGACTGTAGCAGTGCAATGTCAAAACAGTGGTATGAAGTAATTATCATTAATAAGAAGTAATAATTATTTTCTTTAGTGCGGCAGAGAAACTATTTGAAATATTCAAAACAAACTTTGCTGCACATGAATTTGAAGGTAAAAAGCCACATTAGTGTTCGCCATAAATTACATAGTTGATAAATACTACAAATAATTATCATAATGCATTTAACCTTGCACAGATTTACCACATTGCCAGAATTTGCATGAAAGTTTCTAAAATGGCAAGTGATGTGTGGGACAGTAGAGATTAACAATAAAAAACAGGATCAAAGTGCTGCTTCAGATTTGGTAAACGAGTCACAATCAGGATACAGATGGAGGTGTGCTTCACGCTTTTCAAACACTGGCCAAACTTGCAAGGTACATGGTAAGCACAGTGATCATCATTTTGTTTTGTTGTGATCCTAGTATTGTCTGTTATGAGCACTGTAATAAATGAAAACCAGAACGGTGAGGTGTTTTTTCTTTGTACAATGCCCCCTTTTCAAAACATTTTGAGGGTTTATTTAAGTTTACACTTGCGTGTACATCTAAAAGGCAGAAGTAAACCACAGTAATGATATTACTTTATGAAAATGTGTCTTTTGCCATTTTGTTGTACAGAAACCATAATACCAGGGATACATTTTTTTTAAAAGCCTACTTGTATACTGTTTCTGCCTGGCAAAATCTTTTTTTATGGAATAAATCATGGTAATTAATCTACACAGAAACACACAGAATATATTATTGTAGGATAAGTAATAAGTAAAAAAAAAACATAAAAGAAACATAGGCATATATGTTCTAATCCAAGGCTATTATTGTAACATGGCCAGGTCCTGCTGTAGGTGAGTAACCAGGGTCTGGAAAGTATGGGGATGATTGCTGAGAATACTATGGAGATTAAAATGGCCAAGTCAGGTACTTCATTAGTAGTAGTAGTACCTGTTACATAAAAAAAATTGAGGGGTATTTTATCATTTTTTCATAGAACAGTTGTTTTTTTTTTACACCATTTTTTATAACATCATCCCTTTTTAGGCTTGAAACAAAACTCCCTCTCTACGGCAGTTATGGCACAGTGTAATATTTCTTAATGCTTGTCATTTAAGGTTTAACTACAGTGTTGTATTACAGTGCATGACTGAGTGATACATGCAGAGGGTACAACGCTTTCAGTATTTTCAGCTTCCTCGTGTATGGTGAATTGGTTATAATTTTTTAAAGCTTATTTTTTATTCATAAATGTGTCGTGTACCAAGGTATTTGTTCATTGGCACTCAAATTGTCTGTATTTTTTAAATGTTTACACCCGGCTGTGCATGTGTACCTGCATTTCTTTGTTCAGAATTTCAGCCCTGGTTATGCGCATTCACCCAAAGCCCTTGAAGGAACTTTATTATGTACAGATGGGTGTACATTGTTCCTTATATTCCAGAATGTTAAGCTTATTCAATACTTGACACATGCTGTTCTGATTGCTGTAAGCTTGTGTGCTATGCCAGTGCTGTGTGTTTCAGAGATGGACTGTGGAGCCCCTGTGCAGGTGAAGCACGCCCAGGTCCAGTACACCTCCTCCCTGCCCGGCTCCAGCGCCCTGTATACCTGTCACCCCGGATTCACCCCTGTCCCAGGAGCCACAGTCAGCATCTGCGGAGGCCAGGGAGCCTGGAGCCAGCCCCCCGTGTGTGAAGGTAATCCACACACTCTGTTCATACCGGAAGGAAGGGCAGAAATGTTTACTGCTGCAAAGGTCTGGTGGTGCACTAGGTGGCGCTGGCTCTGACCGTTCTGTAGTCACTTTGGTCGCTCTAACCTTTATTACACAGTGCTCCCTCGGTATTTCACCGTTCAATAATTCACACATTCAGTTAATTCACAGTTAGGCCTTGTTAACAGTAAATTGTAAAAGTGCTATATTTAGCTATGTAAAGGCAGTAATTCACTGTGTTCAATAGTTCATGTTTTTTAATATGTAAGTCTGTCAGTGATAAAGAGGGAGCACTGTATATCTAGTGTGACTACTCAGACCTAGAAAAGTCAAAGCGCAAGGTACACGTCTTTAAAGTAACTCACATGTATTCACGGTTACATTGCGTAAAACTGGGAGGCCCAATTTTACTGTTCAATCATAAAATAGGTGCCAGAACATTCAGGTTAAAAGTAGACTTTAGTATTAAAGTCAGTAGAGCTACTCAATTACCTTTATACCCAAAGTCAGTTTTGGAAATATCTTTACTCCCCTTTTATTTGTAAAATTAACTTGAATCTTTATCGTCCTCATGCATTGTGTTTCCAAATGAACCCAGTTACATTTGTTTGGAAATGAAGAACAAACCCCTCTCTTTTGAACATTGACAATTTGAGACCGATTTTATTTCCTGACTTTCAGAAATCAACGAGTGTCTCTCCCAGCCCTGCTTGAACGGCGGGACGTGTAAAGATCGAGTCAACACTTACCTGTGTGCTTGTGAGGAAGGATTTGCCGGACCCAACTGTCAGACAGGTAAAACAAAGGAATCCCTGCAGCGCATACACAAGGACAAGCTGGGGAACACTTAGTAAGAACATTTACAAACAAGAAGAGTTATTGAGCCAATGTAAGCACGTCCAGTTCCTAGTTGCTGATTGATCTCAGAACTTTGTCAAGTTGGGTCTTAAAATATCCAAGTGATTCTGCCTCAACAACTTGACTAGGTAACCCACTCCATACCCCCACCCCTCTCTGTGTGAAGAAGAGTCTCCTTCCCTCTGTCCTAAATCTAACTCTATCTCCAGTTGTGTCCTCTGGGCCTGATTTCTGTACTGTGCCTAAAGTATTGGTAAGGGTTAATTATCCAAACTGTGGCAGATCCAAACTGTAACTCTATATCAATCTCACAAGGGATTTATTGTCCCTCTTATTAACAATACAAATGTGATGAAAAAGATCTGCACAGAGGTTTTAGGTTTTTAGGGTGGCAGGATCTGACACTGCTATATTTTTAGAATATTTACAGATATCCTTGCTTACCTCATCTGTCTTACCTCTCATTAGTTGTACCCTTGTTAAATTTTATTGAGGTTATACCATTGTAAAAGAATCACAACATGCTGTGATATGGGAACATGCTGTTTATCACTGCTCAGTATTTCCACTGCAGGTGTAGGTGTCAGTGAGATAACAGTTCATTTTTAGACATACCTTCAAATTGTATAGGCAATATGTATGTTTGCAACTTACATACAGCCTGCTTCTACTGCGTCTTCTCTTGCTTCTACTGCTTCAAAACTTGTAATTGACTGTTGAAGATATAATGCACATTCAGTGTCACTAACACTACTGAATATAAATATATATTGTCGAAACCTTCACTTAATACATAGAGCTATGTCACTGACTTTGTTGCCATATGATCACACGCCGGTGTGCAGAATTAAAACAGGTTAATTCTTGATAGGAAAGTGTCTGTGAGTTGTTACACATGGATAGAAACCCATTGAGAGGTTTGATGGTACCTGAGGTTGGTGCAGGATTCAGAACCAATCAGAATTATTGCAAACATCATAAATGGGTAAAAAAAAAAAAAAATAGAAGATACACATTTAATAACATTGTAGCTTAATGTATTTTAAAGTGGATATATATATATATATATATATAGTATATATAATTAGAATTTTGTTTCATCTCTCTATTGGGAGGTTTGGTCCCTAACACTTTTTTTGTGTGTGTTTGTGTGTCTTCCAGAGCTAGATGAGTGCCTCTCTGAGCCCTGTAAGCACGGAGGAAGCTGCATGGACCAGCCTGGGTCCTACTTCTGCCAGTGTCCACAGGGGTTTACAGGCCAGGACTGTGAAACAGGTACCCAACCACCACAGCCCCCACACTGCCGCAGACAGCAACTCATTCCAGTATGAATGCCATCACAGCTGATGAAAGTCAACCTAAAACTAATGGACAACATCATCAGACAGTAATAATGTACTTGAGAGTGTATTGTACTGGCAAATTCAGGATGGCTCAGGTCTCACCCCTCAGTCCACCAGCCTGGATTCACTGGTAGAGTACATGCAAGCCTGCATTATTACTATCCGTCATGGGTTAAAGCTTTGTCAATAAGGCTCATTAGTTTCTGTCACAATGGTTGTAAATTTAATAATATTCTATGACTATTACTCCAAATAAAATGAAAGTTACTCTAGGTAATAACTCCTTAAAAGGGAAGCGATTTTCACCAGGTATTTTCCACATCTTTGCTCTGGTACTTTTTGTCTTGGGGGGAAAATAGTTAACAAGATAAGATATAGTTCCTATATGGGTCTCGAAACAAGCGATCCCAGTGATTCAGCATCAACAACATGGTTTAGTATCCCATTCCATAAATTGACCACACTGTAAGAAAAGTGTCTCCTGTCTCCACCTAATTTAAGCAGCTATCTTCTTCTGGGCATGCTCTCAATCTGCTGTCCATACCCCTTGTTTGTCCAGTCAGAAGCAGCAGGGTCTGATCAGACAGTAGCACTGCTGAGGGGGTTGCACTATCATTTCCAATATTGTGTTCAGGGTGGCTGCTCTGTGTCTTTCAGAACTGGATGGCTGTGGGTCAAGCCCCTGTTTAAATGGTGGAGTTTGCAAAGGGCATAGAGGGATCTACCTGTGTGTCTGCAAGGAGGGCTTCATGGGAGAGACCTGCCAAACAGGTATGGGCATCAGAGTTCACTAAACCTGTGTATATCACCCTCTGACCACAGGGACCAGGCTGCTGAAGCCTCCCATTGTCTACCACAGTTCTGTCACATTCTGCTACTCTGCATCCAGGCAGGGAAACGCACTGCTGGAGCACAGAAAAGCAAATACTTAACATGAGCAGCTTTTAATGGACTAGATTCCACAAATAGAACCCCCCAAACATTTGGTTGGTATGGAGAAAAAATGTATTATTTAACTAACCGATATTTAAAACTACAGGTGCATGACACATATTAATGAAGAAACTCCAGGTTCATGCATAGTGTAAATACATATTTTATAACATGAATTTGGATTTTTAATTATAAAAAGGAAGTGTCACATATGTATTTGTCCAAAGGGCTGCTAACAACTAAAGACTACTGAACTCATGACTTCATTATAAGATGCCTTGTTTTCCCAGTAGGTATGTATTACTGTTGCTGATCTGTTTCTGACTCCCCCTCTAGCGGAAGACCCCTGCTCACTGCAGCCTTGTGGAAGCCGAGGGTACTGCCGCAGTGACAAAAGTGGGCAGTACATCTGCACCTGTAAAGTAGGATACACTGGGAGGGACTGTGAAAAAGGTACCTCTAGAACTGAGTGAAAAACACACTGTAGCAATTCAAAAATCCTAAAGGACTCATAAGCATTTTTCATTATATATGAAAAATCATTTCATATATATATACTAGATATCCATTGTACAATAGGATTTATAGTGATACCAGCAATAATTATTTTAAGAAAGAAGAATCAGACAAGTGAGCTCAGGGGCACACAGTAACATTGCCTGGGCCTACTCAAAGTTTTGTGAACTGTTTTTATAAATAACATTCTCTTAGTTTTACCCTCTCTTCAAACATATAATAAACCTTCTTAAAACAAACTTGGTTCAACCATAGTGCTAAGTTTAGAAATACTAAAAGAAACTTAAAAATGCAATGACAGATGGTTCAACTAGACAAGTCTTTTTCAGTTTCTTCAAAATCAAGAACTCTAACAGTCATTTAGTTAATCAAAAAAACATTAATTAAAACATTCCTTGAAACTTTGTGAATATGGGCCTGTGGCAAAGTGGCAATTAGTAGCAGGTGTATAGCAGGTGTGGTGCTGGTGCGGTAATCCCAAAGAACGAACAGGCGACAAAGTTCGGGTGAAATGGGTTGTTTTATTTGTTTTTAAATCCAATGGTCTGATGTCCAGCCAGTAAATAATAAAGCTTTAGCAATACACACCATCTTGTTTGATTCCAGTTTTGTGCTGGCCCTTGGCGACAGCTCCAGATTCATATTTAGCCATCTAGTGATACAAACAAGACAATTACTTATAACACTAAAAACAAACAAATACTCACGAATACTTTCTCTGCGTCTCTCATGGTCCTTCCAGTTCCTTAAAGCAAACCAAGCGAAGGAAAAGATTCACGATTCTCTGGCCCCTTTATGCTATCACGCATGACCCCTTGGTAAGTGATTGCAGCTGTGTCTGTTGCTTGCAGCTGCTACCTCATTTACCTTCTGGGTCAATACGTTGCTGCAACAGAGTCTCGCCTTCTTCCAGGCTGACCGACTTCCCGACACTGGGAATGAACTGTCATGCCAGCCCATCCAAAGACTTCCCCTTTCGCTATTTAGCGCCCCCACAGGTAGGGAGGGAGTTATCCAACCAGAACTCATTATATTTCTGTCACAGGGCCCCTAGTAAGTTATTTTTTACACAGCATGACAGATATGTTGTATATTATCTGGTGTGGTCTGGTGCAGTAGCACAGTAATGCTGACCTGCCTTGCTTTGTACACAGAGCTGATGCCCCCTGCAGCCCTGCAGGTGGTGAGGGTGGAAGAGGGCGAGGTGGAGGTGAGCTGGCGCTCACCGGACGCCCCCCAGGAGCTGATTGACGGCTTTGCTGTCACCTACACACCCATTGGGGGTGGCGATCGCAAGACCGACTACCTGGACAAGCAGCGTTCGACCCACCTGCTGCGCTCGCTGGCGCCCGGGCGTCTCTACAACATCACAGCCTTCTCCGTGAAGCGCAACGCCAACAACAACGACATCAGCCAGCCCGTGCTCACCATCGTACGCACCAGTGAGTACTGGAACTGCTGTGCTGAACACATCTGCAATCACCTTGTTTGATACCAGTTTTACAAACAAGAAATTAGTGCTCCTTCTCAAGGAAGCTCCAACACATGCTTATGCAGATCAGAATAAATTTGGGGCAATCTGAAACTCTTCTGGGATCATTTTATCCAACCCATACTGTTACTGGTAGGATATCTGAATTAAGAAAATTACAAAGTGAATTACTTATGTTTAGTCATGTGCCATATATTTAACCATCCTCGGCAACAGGGGTATAGTGGAGGCCGGTCAGCCACACTTTAGAGTATATCTAGAGAGTCACATATCTATAGTCTACTGGTTTTTGCCAATTTACCCTTCATTATGGATTATGGTGCTAGTGGATCAAGGCTACCTCCTGGTTCATGTTACTGTTTTGTTTTTACAGTCACATAGGAGGATGTATGTTATGTATAAGGGGGTGTGTGGTGTCCTAAATGCTGGGATCCAGCTCTCTGTCCATGTGGTTTCACATTCTTTGATACAACGTTCTGTGTATGTGAATCTCTGCAGGGCCCCGCAAAGTAGAGGACTTCCACGTAGCCAACGTGTCCACATCCCGCGTGTGGCTGAAATGGGCCCTCCACAATATCAGACACTCCACAGTCAACAGGGTCCGTGTCTCGCTGCGCTCCTCCCAGAGTGCGGAGAACATCACAGTGCTGCTCAACACCAACACCACAGAGCACAGCTTCGGGTGAGTCAGCCTTTGTTTGCATATGATTCTTAATGGGACCATTGGAGATCCATCAGTGAAATAAGAATATGAATCAAAACTAATTTCAACTGTCCACCCAAAAAGACTTTTATTCAAAACATTTGATTGTATAGTTACGGATGACACATGAAATATGATACAGGAGTGATTGTTGTATTCGTAGGTATACTGCAGGCAACCATTTTCGTCACACAGTGCTGAGTGGTTATTCCGCAACCATGGTATTAAGTACTAAATAACTTTAAGGTGACAATAAACTAGAAACTAGATCAGTGATTTTTCTTTTTTAATCATTTATCATGGACAAACCCCGAATTTTCGGCAGTATTTTCATGTTTCTTGCATTCTGAGTGGGAGCATTCTGAGCAGCAGCGTTCTAAGCTCTCTTACAGCGTGGTCCGAGGGAGCCTATGAACAGCATAGAGAGCTCTTCAGAAGCACAAGAATGACAATAGCATTATCTGATACACTAAGAGCCAGTTTACACATACAACCTTATTGCAAACCTTACTGCCCTTTGAAGACTGGGTTTCAATCAGGCTTGGTTGGGTGACACATGAATTAAATCTCCACTGAACCCAATAGTGGGAGTGGGACGTAGTGTATTACACAAGTACAAAGCAACACATGGTTCAGCTTAACAGCAGTCTTAGAAAGGATTGGATTAATATGGAGAATGGCAGGGGCAGCTGTGGAAAGGTCACATTGCAACTATATCTCTTCCCTGTGGATAAATGCAGTAATAGTGCTGCCAATCCTTATCCTTTATAGCATCAACAGAGAGGCACTTTTCAACTCCTGGAGGTCTGGGTTGTTGATCTAAAAACACTAGCATAGAGCTGAGCAGAATTTCCGGTACTCTGAGAAGAACAATGACTGAGAAGGACAAAGCCCCGCCATCTTGCTAGGTTTTGTGCTTTGTGAGAAAGTAGTGTTGGACAAATGTCCTTGAGACGGCCTTAAGGGCAGGGACTGGGCTTGAGGCTTATTTATTTCATGAACCTGAAAAAACAACATACCAGCAGATGAATGTATCCAGAAGTGAAGCTCCTAAACTTGTTTCCTAGATAATATGTAAGAAAAAGCAAAGTGATCTGGGGAAATCATTTGGAATTGTAGTCGAGGTAATAATATACAGAGCCGCCTTCGTAACAAAAGAAAATATTTTTATATAGCTAAGCTCAAAAGTTACGTCTGCTGCCTAATTCAGGGGCAGGATGGAGTTGTAAAAACAAAATTAGCTAATAAAAATACACTTTGGGGAAAAAAGAGGAAATTGGGAAATACCAGCAAGAGAATAATCCAATTGAAATGCTGCCACAGGGTTTTATTGTCCACTTCCCAAAGAATCAACTAAAAAAGCTAATTACATTTTCTTTTTTTTTTCTTTTACCTTGAAAATAAAGGTAATTGTTGGGAATGATGTTAACGTACCTGTTTTATTAAGAAATACTAAAAGAAACAGTATTTTTCATTGTCTTCTAGTCGAAATTTTTGTCATTGAATTAGTTTATTTTACTTCTAATTTCGTAGGACCAGTACTATTGGGTGTTTCATAGTTATGGTTGAAATACCTGTTTTATGGCGCATGGCACCAGAACCGCCACCAGTACTCTTAATGGGCCAGTCAGCAGTCAAATCTAGCTGTCGGCCCTGGTGACTGGTTGTTGCACATATATTACCCAGCATCAAATAGTTTTATTCTACCCACCAGCCACACTTTAGTGCAAAATACCAGGCACATTGCAACAACTTTTCTCTTGTTTACTGTGCCAAGCTGGGATCTGTATAGCATCAAAATAAATGAATCACTTACAATGTAAACAGCCTTGTTCAGAGACTTCAGTAGGGTCCAGGGAATGTTCATTTTAAACCGTTGATGGATCAAACAGTCTGCTTTCTTTACTGGTTATTGGCTGTTTTAGAGCAATAAGCTCTGAATTATTATTAAATCTTTTTTCAATAAATTTCATTTAAAGTACCTTACCCATAAGGGAGGAGGGGAGCATGAAGCTGCCACCTCCTTTCATAACCCAGAAACCTCAGAAGGTCTGGGGTTTGGTGAGTGAACAACAGTGGCCAATGACCTGTCTCTACAGTATAATAATAATACATTCAAAATGAGAGCCATCCGTAGTATGAAAGAGTCACCACTGGCAGCAGCCTTGCTGTACTCACAGATTCGGATTCTCTTCACAGCCTGTGCTGAGCAATGCAAAGACCAACTTTTATCATAATTCAATAAGCACTTCTCGAAATATATGTAGAGACTTGTTGGGACATGCAGACAGAGACAGTCCTAGATATATCCCCTTAATAACTGAAGGGCAGAAAATGCTCTTTTCAGTGTCATACAGAATGGGGTTGTCTCCTGGGAGGATAAGTAGAGTAACATGTTGTTTTGTGTTTCCAGATCCCTGCTTCCTGGGGAGATGTACACTGTGGACATTGTGACTCAGAGCGGGTTGAAGCCAGAGGAACTGCCGACTGTGAGCCAATCAGTAGGGCCGATTCGCCTGTGGACCCGTACGTAACCCCACAGATGCCTTCGTCCGTGCCAGACTTAATTTTCAAATAATTGTCAAGAGTAGAATACAACCATATGAGCACAAATGGAAAGTGTAGACCTTTCACAGAGAATGCTCAGGGTTACCTAGTCATGTTGTTGAAGCCGAATCACTGGGGACCTTGAAGACCTGACTTGAAGTTTTGTGACCAATCAGCTACTAGGAACTTGACAAGCATCGATGGGCCGGATGGCCTTCTTTTGTAAAATGTTCTTGTATTTCTGTAGGTCTGGGGCACCACTGAAATTTCAAGTTAAACCTAAAAGTACTGGGGTGCCCGAGTGGCTTGTCTGGTAAAAATCGTGACCACGTGGTGTGCAGAATGAGTCATACAGTCAGGGGAGCGCAGGGTCGCGTCGTTGGTCTGCGCTGGAGATTCCAAAAGGAACATTGCGTTGACTGACACTCTCACAGGTTAGGGAGGCAAAACAAGCAGGGACTGTGTCTTCTCAGCATGCTACAGCAGACCATACAGGCATCTTAATGAGCTCAAGCGGATGCCTGCAGGGCTGTTCTTTGTTCTCCAGAGGCCGGTAGTATGCCAACACCCCCTTTTAAGTTCCTGGGTGTAAAGAGGCCTTTGGCTTAGTCATAGGATGGGAGGACACCCACTGACCTTTAGTTCTGCTGAGCTGTAACCCATTTGATGCACATTCCTGAAAATGTATTTGTGTACAACAAAATACACTGAACAAAAATATAAACGCAACATGTAAAGTGTTGGGGCCATGTTTCAGGAGCTGAAATAAAAGATCCCAGAAATTTTCCATATGCACAAAAAGCTTATTTCTCTCAGATTTTGTGCACAGATTTGTTTACATCCCGGTTAATGAGCATTTCTCCTTTGCCAAGGTAATCCATCCACCTGTCAGGTGTGGCATATCAAGAAGCTGATTAAACAGTATGATCATTACACAGGTGCACCTTGTGCTGAGGACAATAAAAGGCCACTCTAAAATGTGCAGTTTTGACACACAACACAATGCCACAGATGTCTCAAGTTTTGAGGGAACGTGCAATTGGCATACTGACTGCAAGAATGTCCACCAGAGCTGTTGCCAGAGAATTGAATGTTCATTTCTCTACCATAAGCCGCCTCCAACATCGTTTTAGAGAATTTGGCAGTATGTCCAACCAGCCTCACAACCGCAGACCACGTGTAACCACACTAGGCCAGGACCTCCACATCCGGCTTCTTCACCTGCAGGATTGTCTGAGACCAGCCTCCAGGACAGCTGATGAAACTGTGGGTTTGCACAACTGAAGAATTTCTGCACAAACTGTCAGAAACCATCTCAGGGAAGCTCATCTGCATGCTCGTCGTCCTCACCAGGGTCTTGACCTGAGAAGTTCGGCGTTGTAACCAACTTCAGTGGGCAAATGCTCACCTTCAGTGGCTACTGGCATGCTGGAGAAATGTGCTCTTCACAGATGAATCCCGGTTTCAACTGTACCGGGCAGATGGCAGACAGAGTGTATGGCGTCGTTTGCTGGTGTCAACGTTGTGCCCCTTGGTGGGGTTATGGTATGGGCAGGCATAAGCTACGGACAACAAACACAATTGCATTTTATCTATGGCAATTTGAATGCACAGAGATACCATGACGAGATCCTGAGGCCCATTGTCGTGCCATTCATCTGCCGTCATCACCTCATGTTTCAGCATGATAATGCACGGCCCCATGTCGCAAGGATCTGTACACAATTCCTGGAAGCTGAAAATGTCCCAGTTCTTCCATGGCCTGCATACTCACCAGACATGTCTCCCATTGAGCATGTTTGGGATGCTCTGGATCAACATGTACGACAGCGTGTTCCAGTTCCCGCCAATATACAGCAACTTTGCACAGCCATTGAAGAGGAGTGGGACAACATTCCACAGGCCACAATCAACAGCCTGATCAACTCTATGCGAAGGAGATGTGTCGCGCTGCATGAGGCAAATGGTGGTCACACCAGATACTGACTGGTTTTCTGATCCATGCCCCTACCTTTTTTAAGGTACCTGTGACCAACAGATGCATATCTGTATTCCCAGTCATGTTAAATCCATAGATTAGGGCCTAATGATTTTATTTTAATTGACTGATTTCCTTATATGAACTGTAACTCAGTAAAATCTTTGAAATTGTTGCATGTTGCATTTATATCTTTGTTCAGTATATATAGTCTGTGCATTTTAGATCCATTGTATCTGTCAAATCCTTTCTGCTTCCACCTTAGGGCCCCTCGCCCCTGTGAACATGTCATTGTCCTTCATTACCGCGACAACGGCACAGATAACTTGGGAGCGGCCTCTGATTGGCTCCCTGGATGGCTACGTGATCAATGTCACGTCCAGCCGCACCACGAAGAGCCGCTATCTGCCGAACGGGAAGATGAGTGCCTACACTGTGCGAGAGCTGTCCCCGGGCCTGCAGTACCGCCTGTCCCTCACTGCCGTGCGCAGTACTGACCGCGAGCAGCTGCACAGCGACCCGCTCCGTCTCAACATCACCACCAGTGAGTACCACCAGCAGGCAGGGGGCAGCCTCTCGTTGGGTAATTTCAGTTTAAAACATTTTAAAACATGTTTGCGCCTCTCCCAAGTATTGTTCAGTTGAAGAAGACTAACCCAGGGCTTAATGGAATGAGCTGTGAAGGTTGAAGGAAGTGAACTTATTTACTATAGAACAAGAGTTAGGGGGACTTGACTGGTGTCTTTAAAATCCTACAAGTTGACAAAGTTAACACTAACCAATACTTTAAGCACAGCACAGAAACCAACCACAGTTGGAAATTAAGTGGAGACAAACAGTACAGAGGGGAGGAGAAACTTCTTCACACAGTGGTGAAGGTATGAAATGAGCTACCTAGTCATGTTGTTGATGCTCAACTACTGAATTCCTTTAAGACCTGGCTTGAAGAGGTTTTGAGATCAGCTACTAGGAACCTCATGAGCATTAATGGGTTGAATGGCCTCCTCTGGTTCATAACTTAATGTTTCTGACAGGTTAGCTTATGCTGGCCATCATAAGTTTAAATTTAAAGCATGATAGAAAGTTTCCACGTTAAGATTTTTTTCAACCACAATGGGACAGGAGCATGAAGTGAAAATTGGTGTCTACACCAAAAACTGGAGGAATGGTGGGGTAGTGGAATGAGTTCTGGCACTATTGATAATGACCTAGGACTTGTAAATAAACTGATGCTGGAACAAACATGTTGAATATTCTGTCACAATTAAACTGAAAAAAAAATTCAGTGCTAATGCTTATAAGAGGTAACATTTGGGTTTTAGCATGGTCAGCACTTGTTTTAATGGAATTGGCTGGCATTGTGACTGAAACACAATCCTAGCAGATATTGACAACTACTCAACTCACTGTCCAGAAGGATATAGGTGGATTTCGGTAAACAATTAAACATAGTGCTACAGATCCTCTCGTAGACTGTAGTGTTACGGATCCTCACGTAGACTGTAGTGTTACGGATCCTCACGTAGACTGTAGTGTTACGGATCCTCTCGTAGACTGTAGTGTTACGGATCCTCTCGTAGACTGTAGTGTTACGGATCCTCTCGTAGACTGTAGTGTTACGGATCCTCTCGTAGACTGTAGTGTTACGGATCCTCTCGTAGACTGTAGTGTTACGTATCCTCTCGTAGACTGTAGTGTTATGGATCCTCTCTTAGACTGTAGTGTTATGGATCCTCACGCAGACTGCAGTGTTACGGATCCTCACGTAGACTGTAGTGTTACGGATCCTCTCGTAGACTGTAGTGTTACGGATCCTCTCGTAGACTGTAGTGTTACGGATCCTCACGTAGACTGTAGTGTTACGGATCCTCTCGTAGACTGTAGTGTTACGGATCCTCTCGTAGACTGTAGTGTTACGGATCCTCTCGTAGACTGTAGTGTTACGGATCCTCTCGTAGACTGTAGTGTTACGGATCCTCTCGTAGACTGTAGTGTTACGGATCCTCTCGTAGACTGTAGTGTTACGGATCCCCTCGTAGACTGTAGTGTTACGGATCCTCTCGTAGACTGTAGTGTTACGGATCCTCACGTAGACTGTAGTGTTACGGATCCTCACGTAGACTGTAGTGTTACGGATCCTCTTGTAAACTGTAGTGTTACGGATCCTCACGTAGGCACATTCTATCTGGATATAAGTTAAGAGAGTCAGTATTGCTGATTTCGGCTCAGTGGTCAGTGAAGTTCTGATTTAATTTTAGAGTTTTAAAAAAATTACACACAATTACAGAAAGGATGAAGTGTGTTTGGTTAGCATATATTTCAGAAGTAACCATTTGGCTTTCAATTTTAATAACCATGTATGCAATAACATTCAAGTTATTTTCACCCATACATTAAGCATGTGGCCCTGTAGTCCTCAGAAGTATCCATGTGGTTATGTGGTACTTAATATTTATTTCTATAAGCTTCTTAGGAGCAATTAGGCAGTAACAGAAGTTTTATGTGTTTGAAGCAACATAATATAAAGTTATTACTTAATAAATAGTGTTTTAAACCTTCAAACTACTAACCTGGATATAATTTAAGAAAGACAGAGTTGGTATTGCTGCTTTCACTTCAGTAATCAGTGAAGTTTTGAAGAGCAAGCAATAATACCGGTCTATATTTGTCTATCACAGACGGCGCCACCAACAGGCTGCCTCTCAGACTACAGGATTTTAGTATACACAAAAAAGATGCATTACTCAGGTATTTCGCAAGCATTAAATTATTCTTGCAGGTAAGTACTTTATTTTTTTTTAATCTAGCTGGTGCTATAATACCACCCTGAAATGATACAGTGCTTTGTTCCAGCCTGTATCATGATAACTTTAAATTTAAAATAAAAAGACTAAAACCTGACACATGTATTCAGGGCTCTGTGATCATTATGAGACTGGGTGGGAGAAAGTGACAGCAACACTTTCCCATGGTACACATGTCTCATGTTCCTGTCTTCTTACCCTTGTTTCTGCAGTGCTGTCTGATGAAAGGTCTGGCAGGAGAGAGAGTGCTGGGTCTGCGGGTCGAGCCACCCAGGTGGTGAGCGGCCGAGCCCCCAGCAGCCGTCATCTTCCCACAGTCCAGCTCGACAGGGAGAACTTTGATGAGCTCCCCAGGTGGGTCATGTTTCAAAACGCTATTTAAAATAAAGCATAGCAATTCCAGTGCTTTTTTCAAGATAAAACTCAAAACACTTCTACTGAAGGGGATGTTGGCAGAGTTAAGAGCACAGTGGGGAAAAAATGTTCTTGATGGACAGAATTATACCTTTAAAATCACAACAGGGTGTGTGTGAGACATAAGGCAAAGTGGCTTCAGCTGCCATATTGCAGTTATACAGTGACTATGAAGACAAAAAAAAATAAAAAAATAGCTGACAAAAATAGGTTTAAAGAAATCTGTGATGCTGTCGTGATTGTTATGACATCACAAAGCACATTGGAATGAATAGTAGGACGGTCCTTGCCATTCTGTAATTTAGAACAGGGGTTGTAGTTCTATATGGTTATTCGTCAAATTGAAGGTACAGTGTCAAAAAGAGCACTGAAATCTACAGACCAGCCGAGCTGTCTAGAATCTGTACATTGTGTAGATTCATATCCTACCCTTGTCCAACAAAACCAATTCTGGTTTTAAAGTGTAATTTTATTGGAATAATGAAAAAAACTACTAAAAGTGTCTTCTTTTCCACTGCCTTTTTTTAGTGTTGAATAGGTAGATTAGTTTTGCTTTGAGGCATTTATTGTTTTGGTATTTGTATCCATGTGAAGAAATCTCACTTTGATTGTCAGTGCAGTTTAGAATCATGCATCATTTTACATTCTAAGATGCTGAAACAAAACATATTAATACACCTGTCCACACACCTGAAAATCTTGCTCCCCAGACCTAACCTCAACCCCTGGTCATCTCTGACAAAATATCCCAGCTGGCCTATGACCTTTTAAACCATAAATAATGTATTAATGAAAAATAATGGACAAGGATGACAGAGCAACCATTAACTTCTGCATCTTCCTGGAAAGCAATAGTGACCTCTAGCTGTCGATTTTTAGAATATCATCCCACAAAAATCACAAACAACAGCCTTTTGTAGGGCTTTTTAAATCTGAATATTGAAGTAGTCCAGCATACATGGTGATCAAGGGCAGACCAATTAGATGCTGATGTGAAGGCTGGGTGTTACAGAGGGTGAAATAATTTATTAAGTGCTATTACCTCCTTAGCCCCACAGGGGCCAGTCCCATACTGACTCGTTACTGTGTCTTTTACCTCAACATCCTAAAACTTGGTCCCAAACAATGGGTAGCAAGATTCTGGGACAAACTCCACAGGTTGCTTAGAGTAACACAGCCCCAATAAATGTTATGCTCAATCAATGAGGAGCTGAAAAGCTGTGTTTTTACAGGGACACACAAGGAAGCTGCAAATATCTGCAGTAGCAAGTGTAGCAGTAGCATGTGGTAAGTGAACAGTATAACTATAGGAGAAGCTGCAAATTACTGGGGTACTTTTCACAAGTGGTGTTCAGACACCTTTCGTGCTATAGCACTGCACACTTTGAATGCTCAGAGTAATTAGAAATGGGTGAATTTCTAACTCTTTGCACTTGACTTGCAGATACACTGAGCTGATTGACGGCCGGGGAAGAATCACTGCCAAGTTTAGCAACCTACAGAACAAGGCCATCACACACCGTGCACGTACGTATAACCATCACCGCAGAATTCACCAGGGCTGTGTTTAACCATCACCACAGAATTCACCAGGGCTGCATATAACCATCACCACAGAATTCACCAGGACTGCGTTTAACCATCACCACAGAATTCACCAGGGCTATGTTTTACCAGCACCACAGAATTCACCAGGACTGTGTATAACCATCACCACAGAATTCACCAGGGCTGCGTTTAATCATCACCACAGAATTCACCAGGACTGCGTTTAACATCACCACAGAATTCACCAGGACTGCGTTTAACATCACCACAGAATTCACCAGGGCTGCGTATAACCATCACCACAGAATTCACCAGGACTGCGTTTAACATCACCACAGAATTCACCAGGGCTGCGTTTAACATCACCACAGAATTCACCAGGACTGTGTATAACCATCACCACAGAATTCACCAGGGCTACGTTTAATCATCACCACAGAATTCACCAGGACTGCGTTTAACATCACCACAGAATTCACCAGGACTGCATTTAACATCACCACAGAATTCACCAGGGCTGCGTATAACCATCACCACAGAATTCACCAGGGCTGCGTATAACCATCACCACAGAATTCACCAGGGCTGTGTTTAACCATCACCACAGAATTCACCAGGGCTGCGTTTAACATCACCACAGAATTCACCAGGGCTGCGTTTAACCATCACCACAGAATTCACCAGGGCTGCGTTTAACCATCACCACAGAATTCACCAGGACTGCGTTTAACATCACCACAGAATTCACCAGGGCTGCGTTTAACATCACCACAGAATTCACCAGGACTGCGTTTAACATCATCACAGAATTCACCAGGGCTGCGTTTAACCATCACCACAGAATTCACCAGGGCTGCGTTTAACCATCACCACAGAATTCACCAGGGCTGCGTTTAACATCACCACAGAATTCACCAGGGCTGCGTTTAACCATCACCACAGAATTCACCAGGACTGCGTTTAACCATCACCACAACCACAGAATTCACCAGGACTGCGTTTAACATCACCACAGAATTCACCAGGACTGCGTTTAACATCACCACAGAATTCACCAGGACTGCGTTTAACATCACCACAGAATTCACCAGGACTGCGTTTAACATCACCACAGAATTCACCAGGGCTGCGTTTAACCATCACCACAGAATTCACCAGGGCTGCATTTAACATCACCACAGAATTCACCAGGACTGCGTTTAACCATCACCACAGAATTCACCAGGACTGCGTTTAACCATCACCACAGAATTCACCAGGGCTGCGTTTAACATCACCACAGAATTCACCAGGGCTGCGTTTAACCATCACCACAGAATTCACCAGGGCTGCGTTTAACCATCACCACAGAATTCACCAGGGCTGCGTATAACCATCACCACAGAATTCACCAGGACTGCGTTTAACATCATCACAGAATTCACCAGGGCTGCGTTTAACATCACCACAGAATTCACCAGGGCTGCGTTTAACATCACCACAGAATTCACCAGGGCTGTGTTTAACCATCACCACAGAATTCACCAGGGCTGCTTTTAACCATTGCTGCATCTTTATTATTCTTTTCATCGTTCTGGTCCTGTGTGGTGGGGCTGGTTCTGAAAAAAACAAATTCAGATCATTCTGTGAACCCTCCCAGGTTTATGTGGTATGTGTACTTTTTAGATGAATGGTGCTCTGTCCGATTACTCAAATGTTGTATTTTTTTTTCTTCCAATAAGTCTGTTAAAGCACTATGAGTTCAGAAGCTGTTCTTCAGTTCTAGTCTGTCGTAGACATACAATGCTTATATAGCTTTGCATTTAGGCCAAAAAGGTCGATTTTAGTTTCGCCAAACAACAAAACTTTTTGCCACATGGCTACAGAATTTGTTTTTTTTGAGTTTTGTTTTTTTCCATACTTCAAACGGGATTCAAGATGGGCTTTCTTGAGTAATGGCTTCCTTCTTACCACCCTACCGTACAAGCGAGATTTGTGGAATGCTTGGGATATTGTTGTCATATGCACACTTTGATCAGTCTTGGCCATAAAAGCCTGTAACTCTTGCAAAGTTGCCATTGGCCTCTTGGTAGCCTCTCTCATAAGTCTCCTTCTTGCTCGGTCATCCAGTTTGGAGGGACGGCCTGATCTAGGCAGGGTCTTGGTGGTGCCATACACCTTCTACTTCTTAATAATCGTCTTGATCATGCTGCAAGGGATATTCAAGGCCTTTGATATATTTTTTTATACCCATCCCCTGATCTGTGCCTTTCAACACCTTTGTCCCAGAGTTCTTTTGCAGGGGCCTTGGTGCTCATAGTTGAGTCTTTACTTTGAAATGCACTACCCAGCAGAGGGAACCTACAGGAACGGCTGAATTTATCCTGAAATCATGTGAATCACTACAATTTAACACAGGTGGAGGCCACTTAACTTGGTGTGTGATTTTGAAGGCTATTGGTTACACCTGAGCTAATTTAGGATTACTATTACAAGGGGGGTGGACACTTATCCAACCAAGCTGTTTCAGTTTTTTTTTGTAATTTATTTTCTACAGATTTCTAGAATATTTTTTGTGGGGTAGGATGTGAAATGAAAAAAAAAAACTATTTTAATGCATTTTAATTCCAGGCTATATAGCAACAAAAGGTGAAAAATTTTAAAGGGGGTGTAGACTTTCTATAGGCACTGTATGTGATGTAAGCTGGATCCCCCAAAGTGTGTTTATATTAGTTAGAGCCAGCTCAGTCCAGTGCACAGCAGCAAAACAAAAGGAGCCCTGATCTATAGTGGCAGATCATTAGATATGTCTGGATTGTATTAGAACTGATCTATTCTAATACATTTGTCTATAGCAAGCAGCTAGAACTGAAAATCTCCAAGACTCAAATGAAAGCCCCTTAGCACAAACTTAGCTGTTTGTTTTTAAATAAACACAGCGTTTGAGTAATCACACTCAAAATGACTGCAAACATCATAAACACGCAAAGAAAAATTAATATAATCTGAAGTTAGTTACTCTCTAATGTCAATCATTTTGCTCCAATAGTACAGTAAAATGTATATCAATTAGAAATCTATACACCAAAGTAAATTGTACATTTTTGTTCATAATTGATTATGTATTTACTGTATTGCATATTCTGTTCAAGGACCCGAGTCTCCAATCAAGTTAGAGAACATAGAGGAGACAACCAATAAAATCAGCCTGGCCCTCGAGATCCCAGAGGCGGAGAACAGGAAGACAGGTGGGTCCTACGCTGGGCCTGTATGAAATACAGTGATAGCTACACCCAGCGGGTCTGTGTAGCACAGCTGCACTGCACACTGTTCATGTCTTTGCATGTGGGGCTATTCCAAGCACAATACTGGCATATACTGTATAAATATATAAATATAAATATATACTCTACTGTATATGTAAGGTATAAACCACAACAGACCGTGCAGTTCCCATGATATATACCATGCCTGTATTAACCACCCCAGAAGTGGTATATATCATCGGAAGCCAAAGATAAGTGGCATTTTATCTGTTTATTTTAATATATTTGGGGATAAAACTCCACATGACTGGTACAACACCAACTTTCTGAGTTCTGAACGATAAAAATAATAGTTAGAGCACCAGCAAGAGTAGACATGTAACAGTAGATGAGGAACAGCTAAATGAAATAGAAGAAAACAAAGACTGAAGAAACACATACAAAAAAAACTACAGCATGGGCTGTTTAATGTACTTAAAGAAAAAATATGGACATTCATTTTTTGGAAATAAGTCCAAAACATCTCAACTGGGGACCAGTATTCAGTCTCCAGTTGTATAATGCTAAGCTGGAGTAAATACATATTTAACAGTAGAAGTTTTAACATCTCTGCTGACGTGAGTTTAAAACAAGCAATAATGTATTCCTGTCAGTCAGGAAAACTCTTAGAAAAGCAGGTAAAAAGGCAAGGCCAGACACGACCCCCCGAATTACCAGCCTGGATTTTAAGCATCTGCGGGAAACTGAGGTACTGTCCCCTAACACCGCGGTCGGATTGGTGCGTAAAGTCTGGTTTGATCATCAACTTAACCTGGCATGACCAGGATGCAAGGGTGTCCAACAACTAACAAAAAATATCTTTTGTGATCCAAAAGGATGAAAACTATTTCCTTGTAGTGCTAACTAAACTTTTCACAAGTCCTAGCTAAGAAAACAGGACAGCCAAGTCGTTTACCGGTTACCAAACCACCTGTTACAAAAACAAGTTACACATAGTGCACATAATATTCACAGTACCTTTCTTCAGGTGCCTTCACAGACCTTCACAGACAGCTGACACAGCCCTTATTTTATACATCTGCCTGCCTAACTACAGACTGGTGTCCTTCATTCTATTCGAGACAGGTGTTTAAAAAATAATCAATAAGATTGTTTACTTAATTTTTTTTACTGACGCAACCTAATAAATTACTGAACACACAGCTGCATCCTTGTCATTAAAGATTTGAATAAAATGGCAAACAATTTCCACTTTGTCCGACTGAAAAAGGGGATGTTTTCCCGGGACGTCCAGTAAGCCTGTGTGCATGGTGTGTTTCAGAGGAGCAGGCGGGCTGCAAGTCAAACCTGTGTCGAAACGGAGGGACATGTGTTAAAGGACCGGACTCCTACCTGTGTGAATGCACTGTGGGCTTTAAAGGAAAGCGCTGTGAGCTCTGTGAGTATGTAGTATGAGTACTTATAAAATGAACAGCAACCTGCAAAGCATTGGCTGCTTTTACTAGAGTGAATATTGAATGGATATTTGTAGCGTGAGTATCAAAACCTTTTTAGTTACTAGTTTTGTAATGTAACGGTTAATATGGTGCTCATTTTTACGTGAAGATCTTGATAAAGCAGGCCCAGTTCTCCTGTCCTTACTCTGTTTCTGTCACCCACTTTCTTCAAGTCCTAAACTTTGGGCTGTCCATTAAACTCTAGTTCAAGTCATGCAGTCATAGACGTTGCCCTCATTAAGAGCTGACCTCATCGTAACATGACCTTATTGTGCTTGTATGACTGAAGAGTCCAGGGCCCTAACTGATGTTTGTATTTGCAGTCTGTCAGAGAGTTCCCCACCCTTGTACACGACTCTACTCCGAAACAAAGACCATCCCGGTCTGGGAAGGGGGGGTTTGCCATTACTTGTGAGTACAAATTATTGTTTTTATATCTTTATGTTTTTATCTATTATTGAATGGAGGACAAGAGGCTTGTCTCAGTTGTTACAGATATTTACTCCAAATAGACATTAACAAATGTTTTTCAAAAGGCACCTGATTAAGTTACAAAACAGAAATAAACAAGTGTCATAAACAACAATTTCTTCTAAGAGGTTGAATTGAAAGTTGTCTTAAGTTGTTAATTTTTCATCTAAGAATTACAATTGGTGTCTATAATGATTTTAATGTAAATTGCTTTGAGAATTTAGCCCTAAGAATATTTTATTCAGAATATAATGTAACATTACGCAGAGCTGAGCACCTACAGAAATGCTACAAAAAGGAGCACACTAAAGTCATCTAAGTTTGAGCTAGAGAGTTATTTGGAGGAAACACATACATATTCAAAAAGGCAGGAGCCTATGTCAATTCCTTCAGACATCCCACCTATCAATCCACCAGAATACCAAATGGAGGACTGTCCACCTAAATGGAAAGAAGTAGAGCAAGCTGTGAAAAAAGCAAGGGCATCATCATCTCCAGGGCCTAATGGAGTTCTATACAGAGTATACAAGAGTGTTTCAGGAGTTCTACGAATCCTGTGGAAATTGATGAAAGTGGCATAGGAAAAACGGGTTGTACCAAGAGCATGGCTCCAAGAAGGTGGAGTCTTTATACCAAAAGAAAAAGATTCTACAAGCATCGGTCAGTTTCACCCTATTTCCATATTTAGGAGATCTTGCAATTTAGTTTTTCAACTTCTGAATTCAGCACTACATGGCAATGCCAAGAAGTTGGAATATGGCAGGATGTACCATTTCTCCACTGGCTTTTACCATGGCAATGCCAAGAAGTTGGAATAATGGCAGGATGTACCATTTCTCCACTGGCTTTTACCATGGCAATGGAAGTAATTATTAGGGCATCAAAATAGGTAGTGGGAGGAGAGCGCTCAGCTTCTGGAATGCGACTACCACCAATTCGAGCATACATGGATGACATACAACCATGACTCCAACAGTAGCCTGCACTAATCGATTATTGGGCAAATTAACCAATAACATTGAATGGGCAACATTGCAATTCAAGCCCACTAAATCAAGGAGCATCTCTATAATTAAAAGGTAAAGTAGATACAAGGTGCTACATTAATGGTGATACCAACAGTGTCCAGGAAGCCAGTGAAGTGTCTTGGGAGATGGTACGACGGGGATAAAGAGGACACCGTGTGGTAGAAGTTAGATAACAAGCAGTGGAAGGGTTGAGCATAGACAGCAGCGCTTTACCAGGCAAATTGAAACTCTCATGCTTTGTTTGGTCTCCTGCCAATCTACTGAAGTGCATTGCATTTCTAGGTACTTAATAGTGAAGTGCATTGCATTAATGTGTTCTAGGTACTTATTAGCCTGTGACGTGTTATTTTCTCCCTAAAGGTATAAACGGACCTATAAGGTTCATCAGGACATTTGTTACAGGGAAATCTGTGAGCCGCTTTTACAGAAGAAACCTCCAAGTAAGTGCCTTACCTTCTCGGGGAGGCTAATTGCATTCAGTCCCATATTTAGGGTACCACTGAACTTTTGAGATGGATTGCTCACAATTTTTTTTTTTTAGAGGAGACAATTATCTTGTCAGGGATAAGAGAATATTTAGTGAGCAAGTAGTCTAAATGAGGTTATCTGGCAACAAACTCCTCATCCTGAGTTGCACTGCCTTCCTAGAAACAGGAGAAAATTTCAGGGGAACCATTCTACTTGTGAGATGTCTAGATTATTAAAATATGCTGCATTTTTAAAGAGATGATTATCTTTTCAGGGTTACCAAATTATTCAGTACGTCAGGGTAATAAACTCCCCACTCCCAATCGCTCTCTAAATAATTTGTTGTTTCCATTATTTTTGTCGGTTATATAATCTCCACAATAAATACCTTGTCTATCATCAACCAGTACATTAAGTCTTGCTCTTTATTAAAGTTTACCATGATAGTACAGTAATAGTATTGCACTTTTCTCTGCATTCCCCTTGTTATGCTATCTACTGTGTCTGGCTGGCTTTACCATGGCTATTGAGGGTTTTTGTAGTGGCTTAATATGCTTGCCTGTGCCTTACACTTTGCAATACTTATATAATGGCAGTCAACTTTTATAAGGGATGTCCTTCATTCACTGAAAATCATTCAACATCTCTAAGACAAATTTATCGCAAAGATCCTTTTAAGATTGTATTTCTGAATGTCCTTTTTTGGTTGATGCAAAATTGACACTAATCACTACCAAACAGTACTGTTCTGTTCTGCAGTCCTTCCATTGTGCTGCTACAGTTTTCTTAAATTAAGTACAGTAGCCAGTTTGTTTTTTGCTAGCAACCATCTACAGTAGTGTAGCAACATTATATCCCAGATATTACCTGTTTTAGGAGAGAATACGCATCATTGCCACAGCTGGTGTTACTGTGTCAATGTCGAGAACCACTTGTCGAGAATTATTGCAGAAAGCTGTCTTGACTAGGGCACACCCCTAGTTTCACCTTTCCTGTAAGTGCTAGGATTAAGGTGTTTTATTGAATATCTCAGAACAGGTTCAACACATCAACATGGAATTGAATTCCTCCTCAATTTTAATTGGTTCTCTCTTTCAATCAGGAGACAGACGGTTGTATAGGCACCAGTGAGTTGTTGGTAAGTATTTGATAATGTTTTATTTACTGTATGTGCTGTATTATTGTTTTCAACCTAGTTCTTGCTATAGCAAATAATGAAATACAATATAAGTGACTGGCCAGATTTACTAAGCTTGGGCCCCAGTGTAACGTTTACACTATTTGTGTGTTTTTCAGAAAAATCTAGAAATAAACCATATTTAGAAACAATACATATATAATGTTCTATAATTAATATGTTCTTTTATGTACATATTAGAAATGTGCTCTATATTACTGTAAAGGTGTCTGAGACTCATAGGGACATATTCTGAAAACAATATTCCAATTCCCACCTTTTTGTCTGGGAGATACATGCTCAGAATGGATTTTTTAAATTTATTTCGACTGTGGTCATTTTTTCCTTTCTGGTACAAATGCTGAATTGGTATAGAGTCTGAAAATCTAGTCCATAATTTCAGAATATCCAGAGTGACATTTTTTGTTTTGTTTTTCAGTAAGGAGCAAGATGGGGTCTGGGATTCCTTGGCAACCGGTTCCGTTTCCCTAGCAACCTTTCCCCTCCCAATTACGTTCACTGTAATCTCTCCAAGCTATTCAACTGGAATCAGAAGTTCCAACACAAAATCATTTCCATAGGAGAGGCTCAGCTATCATCTGTACACCCCTTACACATCTACCAGCTTCAAGAGGCAAACTATAACGACAGCCTCCAATAACCCACAAACTCGCAACCTGCTGTTCTTTCACACTGCAGGTTATTTCTCCAGAACCTCTGGAGGTCTAATTTCACCTCCTTTCATGTCATTGCCTTGCTTTCCTTACCAGCTTTTTTTTTACCTGAGATTTTCAGCTTTCTCAAACAAAATTAGTAGATTGGGACATTCAGTCGCTTGAAGTGGAGGCTCAGAAGAATACTTCATAAATAACCATCTGTCATTGCTACTGATTTATCATGGCCAACAGTGTCTCAAATCCAGAATTACTGCGAGAAGGCATGTTGTTGTTGTCTGATATTGAATGGGAGTTTTTAAGCTTTAGTTCTGGGTAAGGTGACATTGCTCAACACACCCCTTTACCAATTCACCAGTAAATTATAGACATATCCAAGTAGTCTACTGGTACCCTCTACCCTTTACCACCATTGCAGTTTATTAAACACAATCCGTTCATTTTTTTTCATTATTGCAGGGGTGGCCTTTACAATATAGAAGTCACAATATGTGTTTTTTGACCAGAACCATATAGTTGCTTACTCTTTAAAGAGTGG
The DNA here is from genome assembly GCF_017654505.1 of Polyodon spathula. Taxonomy (NCBI): domain Eukaryota; kingdom Metazoa; phylum Chordata; class Actinopteri; order Acipenseriformes; family Polyodontidae; genus Polyodon; species Polyodon spathula. The sequence goes on from NC_054544.1 coordinate 42,319,587, forward strand.
CTCCAGCAGTGCAATTCCATTGGTTGGAGCCATGGACTGGATGCCAGGCTATCTTGGATTCAGACCCCTGCTTAGCCATTGTGTCACCCTGGGCCCAAGTCACTTAACCTCTGTGCTTCAATCCCAGTAACTCCCCCCAAAACAGTCAGTAGGGCCCATTTTGATTAGATGAAAGGTATATTTGTGTTTGTATATCTCAGTTGAACTTAACCAGATCCCTGAGCTAATCTTTCTCTGCTAGCGACTTTGTAAATACTGTGTATAGGGTGCTTTTTTTTTTTTTTTTTTTGTAGGTGAATATTTTAATTAAAAATAGTCATTTTTATTTCTTTTTTCTGTATTCATATTTTAATCAGGAAATATCTAAAGTGCAAGTTGGAGGACTGAAGGATTTTTTTTTTTTTTTTGGTATATCACATTATTTTATTTCCAAATTGGAAATCAGTTTTCCTGTAGATATGTCTAGACAAATGGAGTGATGGGTACAGGTCTCCACAAGTCGCCTACTGGGTGTCACCTTTCTGTATCTATGGAAACCAGCTTCCTTAGTTTTCCTGTCATGACAACATAAGATTGATGAAAAGAGAGCTTCAGAGAAGTGCCACGTGGCTCTTTTCTGACTTTTTCAGCAAAAATCTAAACAGTGGTAGAACTCTGTAAAAATAAAACTAACTAAGGCCCTGTCCACACTACATAACCAATCTTGAGAACTGTACTCAAAACGTTTTAATGAATCCAGCTCAAAGTGTCCACATTAAAGTACCGTACAACAAACCTCAGAAATTGTATACGGTACAGCAGTATTGATAGTTGTTCTCAAATTCAGGCACCTGTTCTTAGGACTGTCTTTGTAATGCCCATGAGCCAAAACATCAGAAAGCATTTTGTGATATTGAAGGATACAAAAAAAAAATGTAGTTCAGTATTACAGCATCCACACTTCTGACAAACCGTACTAACTGATGCGATTGAATTTAGAACCAGACTCGAGATTGCCCATACAGGTCTGTGGCAAAGCAGAGCGCTGCCCTGTAAAGATTGGCAGGGATGGGGTTAAATTCCCCTACCTGCCTGGATTTATTGTGTTCAGGTGGCTGGGGTTGATTGGAGTAATTAACATTCAATCAGCACCCAGCCACCTGACATAAAAGGAGGCCTCAGCTTCCCATTAGAGAGAGGAGGGAGCTGAGGAAGCAAGCCAACGGTTGTGCTTGCTTCCTCAGCTCCCTCCTTTTTCTAATGGGAAGCTGAGTCCTCCTTTTATGTCCAGTGACTGGGTGCTGATTGATTGTTAATTACTCCAATCAACCCCAGCCAGGTAGGGGAATTTAACCCCACCCCTGCCAATATATACAGGGCAGAGCTCTGCCCTGCCACAAGGTCGTAAAGCAGTGCTATGTCTTGAGAACTCCACAGTTGCAGGAGAAAGTCAGAGAGCTCTTTTTAAAAAGCAAGTTGATTCCCTGCTTTTAAAGTAGAAAAAAGAGCTGAGTCAATAGATTAGAAGATGTTCTCCATGGACAACGTGAAGATCCCAATGCATTTGTGCTCTCAATAGAAGACATCTTCCAATCCCAGCTCTCATGTCATTTTGTCCCGATGTTCAAACCAACTTTCAAGTACAGTTCTACATAACAGAGCAGGGCAACCACTGTACCATGATTTCCTAGGAAGGGCATATTGTCAACTACAGTATCAGTTGATTTAAAATTCAAAGAGTCTTCCAGAAATATATTTTTTCTTTTTTTGGACCAAAAAGCTTGACGTTCCTTTGTTAGTGCAGGACTAGTGCATGGAGAGAAGCAAAGCCAATCCACTAGAGACTGCTTTCCACTGTCTTCAACCAGCAGTGGTCCTCCAGCTTCTCAAGTTAGAGATACATTGGGAAAGCAAACTGGACTGGATTCAAAGTCATTAGAGCTATCAGTCTGCATTCCTTCCACAACCCAACTGCACCACCTGCAAGGGACTGAAGGATGAATGAACCTGTAAATTGTTACTTGGAAATGTGATTTTAATGAGAAATAAATGTACAGAATGGTGTAAACATGTCTGGTGTGTATTTCTCTCTCTCTCTCTCTCTCTCTCTCTCTCTCTCTCTCTCTCTCTCTCTCTCTCTCTCTCTTTCTCTCTCTCTCTCTCACAGAATTAGCAAAAGACATGTTTTGTGAGGGCAGACCAAGTAGCTGAGAAGGGAAATGTACCAAGAAGCACCCATTTAAACTTCCTAAATCTATTGCATGGCACTTGCAAACCTCTGCATGTGCCTAATTACATTTTAAAAAGCCAGATAAAACATAATGCTACACACCTTACACCCCCACAGAGATCTGTGAGTTTCATGTCCAGTAGCACCAGTGCAGAAACACGTTTGTTAGGATAAACTGAAGAACAAATGTCCAGTTGTTCTGCAGGAGGGAATATTTCTCATGAAAATCAATGGCAGGTTCCACATAGAATGTGTTGCTTGTCCTTGATAATACACAAATAATTGGTAGTAACTGCAGTTAAGGATGGAATTAAAAACATTTTTTCTATCCTCCATCTCCTGTCACCCACATTCTTTATCCCTTGTGTCTAAACCCCTTTTCTGTTGAAGTGGTTGGTCCTTGTAGGAATCCTATCTTCAGAATCTTGTGACGTTTTATTAGAGATCCCTCCAAACTAGCCAACCAGTGCTGATGTCCTGCTACAAGACCCCTTGTCTGATCAGGGACCTCAAGGTAAAAATGGGGCTCACCTTTTCATCACATAAGCTAGCCTTCCTATATTGCATATTTCTATTTACATTACAGTATTGCAAATCACAAAATAATCATTACTTCAGTATTTTGTAGCACAATGCTTAAAAGATTTAAATAAAACAATGGGGTTATTAAAATGTTCTGGTACGCGGTTTTACAAATCTCCTGGGAACCCTCTGGGCAACTGTGGAAGCTCTGCCGGTTTAATGTTTGGGTGTGTGTTCTGGGTGGGAGGAATGTAACCCCCTCCCTGCCAACCCAATATTCCCCACACACACCCACACATTATAGCAGCAGGCCTTCCGCCCTGCCACAGCACCCTAGGATTGGACTGGATTAAAGCTCCAGCCAGCTGTGCTTTACCTGGGGCATTCACAGAATCGTATATCGGTTCTTGTGCAGAGAGAGGATCTAAGAATAGCACAGTTAATCTGTGTAAAGATAAGCCAGAACTTTATACTGTACCTGCAGGACCAATCTAACTTGTAGGCAAATTCAATTCCCAGAAAGATGTGTGACCCTGGAAATATGGCTAGCAACTCCTCATGGCTGTACATTTACAAAATCATACTATATTGTACTGATCAAATAGTTTTGTATATGTATGTTAATAAAATGAAGAAGAGCTCTCAGAATATAATCTACCCTCCAGTATTGGAACCTAGGGGTAGCACCAACTGGTCGACTAGAAAAGTGACAGTCAACCTCAGCAATTGGTAGTCTGATGGCATGATTCAATTTCAAAGCAGAAGCAGCAATATAGTTATGTTTTTATGTGTTTAAAATGTATACTATCGCAAAATAGCAATTTCAACATTGTGATTGTATTGAGCTGTTTGAATTGAAACGGAAAGAAATTGTGAAGCGTGTTTTCAGAGGGATGGAACAATGGTACTGGTTCCAATCCATCTTATATAAATGACATTTTAAAATATATAAATAGTTCTAAGCAGTTTTAAAATATAGCGCACAAACAGCAGCACATTATAAAGCTGTTCTTCCAGACACAATCAAATAAATGATTTAATAATATATATTTTTGTAAGTGGCAACTAGTCAATTTTTACCTTGACTGTAAGTAGACATTGTACCCCTATTGGAACCCAAGCTGTTACTCTCCAGTGCTTGATTAGTGTAGTGTATTCCATGCTTGCACTGCCTATGTACTTAAATGATAAAACAGATCCCCAGATAGACATCATCAGGTCAGAGTTGAAAAACTGGGGTCAGATATAAACCTATTAACTAATGAACCACAAACACAAGCTGCTGTCCCTCTGGCTGCAGGATCTGTGAGGCTGTGAAGTGAGACACGCCTGGCTCACTCAGGAAAAAGGAATGGTAGTGACGCTGTAACAGTCGATCACTTTGATATATTTGAACTATATTCAGATCCCAATTTTTAAACAAACGTACCCCCATTTCAATCATATGATAATCCCCTAAATAGGGATCTGATACTTGCTGAACAGTTTTATCTGACCCTAAAAAACAGGTTACTACTGTCCTAACATGTTAGTAAGCTCTTGTGTCCCTAAAATAAAACGTGACCCATTCATATATTCATATTTTCAAACAGTATATTATTATAAAGCTGTAACTTTCTGTATTAAATGTTTTAGTTATTAAGTTTACTTGTCTTTTTCAGTTCTAGTTACGATTGGGAATTCAACTTCAAAACTAGAAATTATAGATACTGAAATGTATTTTGTCTTTATACTCATTGGTGCCACTGCATTTACCAGGCAGATATGTAACAGTCACATATTTTAAATACACACTGAACATTTACTATGACTTAAATATTTTATACATATGCTTATAGAATATATTCAGTACAATATATTATATTGCAGTTTTAATGATGTCACAATACAATTATGGGAAACATATTTAAGTATGTACAACATGCAATAACATATTTTTACCAACTCATTTTGTTGAAAGTTTTGTTGGCAGAGGACCCTTATAAATGTTGTAGTTTTCAAATACTACGCATTTACCACAGTTTACTATAGATTACCGTGATTTGCTATGTTTCTTTTTTAATATGCTTTATGATAACTTCTTGGGCTCTACAATTTTTACCTGTGCTTTACCATGGTTTCAGTGTGCTTAATTACACTGCACTGTTACAGTACCATGGGAAACTTTTATAGTCACACTAGGCCATTATTAGCACTGGTAGTTTCCCCCGAATTTCTGTTGAGAAGCTGTGACTAGCAGGACATTTGAGTCCAGCTGTGAGTGTCAGAGTGTGAGCTGTGCAAGGCTCCCTTCCTGTCAGTAAGGATTCTCCCAGGAGCTGACTGAGGCCTCCAAGTACAACAGAGCAGATCCAATCAACCTTATCAGCAAGCTTTGCTCCACTGGGGATTTCTGTGTTATTAATGACAAACTTTTTTCTAATACCCCCTCATATAAGAAAGGGTTGTTCCAGGAAAAGCCTGCACTGGTGTTTATGTTACTATACATTTATTTATTTTTTTTGGATTGTCCACTGCTAATATCCTAAAGGTAATTTTTCCACATCTATTTAATATCTCAAATAGATATTATTTTTTATCTATTTGATCTATTACTTCTAAAACTCTAACTAATACTTTAAGCATAGTGATGAAACCAGGGCCAGAGAACACAGATGGAATTTAAGTGGACTTATGACAGGAGAAGGAGACACTTATTCACACAGAGAGTGGTGAGGGTATGGAATGGTTTATGAACCATGCTGTTGGTGCTGAATCACTGGGACCCTTTAAGAGCTGACTTTACAAAGAGATCAAACAGCTTCTGGGAACCGGATGATCACTGACGAGCCAAATGGCCTCCTCTCTTTCTGAAATTTCTTAACCTGATATTCAGAGTAGATCTGCCTATGCTTTACCATGCTTTCACTGTGCTTTATTCCACTTTACAATGTCTTCACTGTGCTCCATTATGCTTTCACTGTGCTTTATTCCACTTTACAATGCTTTCACTGTGCTCCATTACGCATTCACTGTGCTTTATTACACTTTGCAATGCTTTCACTAGAAACGTTTATAAGGATCTCACTGCCCCTCATCATACTCACATAACCCTTACTTTGTGTTAATATAGTTCCTGGAGAGCTGCATTGTTCTTAAATTATACTACAGGATGATCTGCTTTAAAACAATCTGCCATACAGTATACTGAGGATTTTGTGCAATGCGGCATTCATTAAAGCACCACCTATACTATGCTTCAACAGACAATATGTAATATGCAACTATAAATTAATAAGGTTTAATGTTGTACTTTTTCATTTTCTCATATAAAGTATGAATGACGTTCATCCAGTACATTACAACATACACATACATTTTAAAAAAAGTAGCCATCGGCTCCTGTCAGAAATTCTGAAATTGGTAAACTTTACTTCCAGTAAAAAGGCTTTTTGAATTCCATGACACAGGCCACTTCCCTGTAACACTATAGCGCCTGCAGGCACCAGATTTTTTTTCAAGCTACAGTATAGAGCCTAATTTTAAAAACCATGATAGAAAGAATCGGAAAATAAGGGCGGATGTAAAAATACTATGAAAATTCTACAATGTGACAATCTTGTTTATCAGAACCTGTCCATCTCATTCAGATGGTATTCCAGAATACCTTGAAAGAGAACCACAGAACCACAGAAACCAGGACCGGAGGACAGAGAGTGGTGAGGGTATGGAATTCATGTTGTTGAGGCATAATCACTTGGATCCGAACCGAACTGAAAAAGATCTGAGATCAATCAGCTACTCAGAACCAGATGACAGCTTCCTCTCATTTCATAAATATTCTTAATGATGGTAAACTTTTATAAACTGTTGTGTATCGGGATTATTATATTATTTATTATGCATTAAAAATATGAGAGACATGGGCCCCGATGAACAGGGGGCGCTCTATAAATCTTAAGTGTGATTATTGATTGATTGATTGATTAATTGAATGACAGAAACCCTACAGGATTAATTTGATTGTATTAAAGAGTGATTTATAAAGAATAGGCTGTTAATGAATGCTGTTAATGAATAATAAAAAGATGACATTTGCATGGCCCTAAAGGTAGACTGAGAGTGAAAATGGGATTCTGGATTGATAATGGAAACAGTCAGTGGACCATATTTTCAAAGCATCACTGCAGTCTTTAATAAACTCAGATTTTCTGAAATATGAAAATTCAACATTAATATGCAAAACTGAGGAACAATTCTACTTTAGAGCGCTTAAGAATTATATCACTTAGATGTTTGATGATAGTTTTATAAAGTCAACACTGTAGGTGTTTTTCTACTTTAAAAACAGGAGTAATTAAAGATTGGAGTAAACTTTGAGGGCTGTGGTTAGGTCTTACTTTTTCATTCGAATATCACATTGAAGCCATCATTAAAAATGTACAGGGTTCTACAGAGTTGAAGGCTGTTTGACACAGGACCCACATTCTATACCAGAGGAAATAAAGATTGCTGTCAGTTGGTATGGCAATGTGATTGACAGTTATGATATGACACAACCTAGCACAAAACAGATATACTATACCAAAAATCATTTTTTATTCAGATAAACTGTTTACTCATCACTTTATGATAGAACTGGATCGAAGACACGACTCTCTAGTACACTTTGACTTATATGTTTCTGACTGATCTTGTCTGGAAAGTGTCTGCGCTGTTATACCTTCACTTTCAAATGTCTTATGATTAAAAAAAAAAAAAAAAAAAGATACTGGAAGCTTTCTGTTACTGTACAAATGGAGGTTTGAAAAGCAAGGTCAAATCTTGGCTTCAGCTACCTTCAGCTTAGGGTCTTAAATGTCTGTTCATTTAAATGGAATGCTGGTATGTTTGTCAATGAGGTTTTACATCTCTGCAGAGCTATTCCAGTTAATAAATGAGGTTAATGAGCCACTGTCTACCCACGGTTATTGATAGAAAATCAGCTCACTCATCTTTTTCGTGCATTAAATAGGCTGACAATTGTCTATTCAGGAATACCAAGATATTTAGTTGGCAAGTGTTCTGAGGGGGGGTGCAAATACTTTTTGTACATTGTTCATTACATATTGCACATTTTGGGCATTTGACTAGACTATACAGATTGCTAAAATATAAGTGAAAAAAAAACACTAAACTATTGCATTGTACTTTTAATAATAGACCATGTACACATAACTTCAATATGTGTACATTTTCAATGTAACTGCTTCACAATTTTAATACAACACACCAATTTAATTTTATTTAATTTATTTATTTAGTATGTGTGTTTTATTGCTGATTATATATATATATATATATATATATATATATATATATATATATATATATATATATATATATATATATATATTTGTATGTGTTTTTTTATCATGTAAAGCGCTTTTTGGCGCATCCCGGTAAAAGCACTATACAAAAATAAAGATTGATTGATTGATTGATTGAAATACACAATATAAATGTTTCTTGGTGGCAAAGTTTTAAAAGGCGTGGTGTTTTGTACTAAACATTTTATAGATTTTTCATCTTGATTTTTTTTTTTTTTTTTTTAACCAAAGATTTATAACAAACCTCCTACAGTATTTAAAACTACCAAACTGTATTTGAACTGAAAGGACATCCAGAATCATCAAAAATGAAGTCGAAAAGTAAAGCTTTATAGTTAAATGTCTAAAGAATTAGGTTCTTATATTGAAAATTCAGAAGCACCTGGATGTTGAGCTCTGGCAATCAAAGCAGGATTGGACTCATCACATTGCAGTTCCTTTGTTATGCAAACACACAGCAACTCTTTACACAGATTACCTCAGGGAGCTAAATGTCAAAGGGACGGTTTAATCTAATAACAGTATTCTTGCCTAATGCGATTCTGGGTGATGCACATTGTTAAGTAACTGCGGGCCAGGATTAGCTGACAAAAAGAGGCCCAGCTGCGATCACTAAATTAGGCACAGGGGGTAAAACCCAATAATTATAGCTTTCAACATGACTGTTCTATAGTATTAAATCACTAATCTTTACAATATAGCTTTAGTAAATAAAATGTGATACATTCTTTCATTTCCGGTTTTAACATCGATCTCCAAACCATTAATGAGTTTCCTCTTCACTGCTTGTCTCTGATTCCCATCCATTTCTTTATTTTGTTTTTAAACACATTCTATTGCACTGAGAAAGGCTGAATAGGGCCCCTTTAAGAGAAAATATTTGTCCACTTTGATTAAAGCAGGATAGCAGAACATATGTTAAATCTAACTGTTCAGCAGCGAAAGCCTGGAGGAGAGAGCAATGCACCAAATACTTATAAAATTAAGAAAATCTATCTGAAAAAAACATCAGCATTAAAAAAGGGACTGTAAAACCATATTGAAATGTATAAAAGGGACATTGCATTACAAAACAAATATTTCTGCCTAGTCCCTTTAACAGGCTTGCCTCTCATTAGCATTAAAACTTTGTTTAATTTTCTAGACTTCATTTTAACTTTGACTAGAGCCCTTTATTATGATACCACCTCACCCCACATAAAGTTCTGGTGTTTCTGATCCCATCTCCTGCAATTCATCTGCTGCACCCCTTACTGAGCAGCTCTTAGGAGTGTGACTAGCACAGTGCCATGTCACAATAGACCCTCAGACTCTCGTTCCTCTCTACCAATACACATGCAAAATCTGTTTGGCGGAAGCATGGCAAACTACACAATGGCATCCACAAAGTCAGGATAGAAAAGGATTGTCTTTTTCTTGGGGGTGTCAGCTGTGCTGCTGAATGGAGACATGGTTGACGACTGAGGCAATGAAATGACATTGTCATATGTATTGTTTTTCTAGATCACTTGACGGTCTCCTTTTCTTGTTTTTGAAAGGTACTTTTTTTACTTGAGTTTTCAGAGGCACATCTGCTGGCCAGTGCGTTGTTATTTGAACTTGTCTGTACATGAGAACCCCTATCCCATTAGAATGATTATCAGGTTTGTTTTAGTAGGTCCTTGAATATTTATAGTTTTAAACAAATGTAGGGTTTTTACAAGGGAGCATATTTCAGGGAGCTCATATCAAACTCAAAATATCTTTGCAAATTTGTATTTGTTTTTTACTTCAGAGGGTGGGTTATCAGCTTGGTTGTGGCCTCCTTGTTGCCTTAGCAACTTAGCCTCCAGGCCATGACTGGGTAAGTGTTTAATGGCTCCTCCACCTGCCACAAGCCAACTGTTACCAAACAATAGTCCATCTGCATAAACACATTATGAGCCCACCCCTTTCACCCCAGATTGTTTTTAAACTCCCTTCAAGTCATCTAGGCTCCCAAAACTCAGCCTGCCTGCCTGCCTGCCCGAGTGCCTGCCTGCCTGTCTGTCCTGGAGGACCCCAAAGAGACACTTTTGGGAGCTGTGAGGATTTATTGGCTGGAACTGAACTCAGATTCTGAGGTATTCTTTTTTGTTTGGTTGGGGCGTTTTCTTTACTGATAAAGTGATTTTTTTTGATAAAAGATTACATGAAAATAGTAACATTTCATATGAATTTGCAATTGTTTTCTAAGACTGAAACTAGAAGTAAAATGCCCTCACCAATTTCAATTATGCTGATTGTTTTTTATTTGTGTACTGTATGAAAAATAAATATGTAAGAAATAGGCTGACAAGGCATTGATATTGATTACATTATAGAAACATATATATTATATATTATACATATCCATGATATCTGTAGCATAGAATATACTGGGAATGCATGATGGACTCAATGAGATTGCAGATCTTTCAACATGTGAAGGAAGGACCAATAATTACCAGGTGGGACTCCCAGAAACCTAACCACTTCCACAACTTCTCTTGCTGGCCAAAAAATGTTTTAGACATTTAACTCACCAGAATTTTTGTATTTTATTTTGACTTTAATCTGTGCATTGACATTGAGTCCCAATAACACACATGTTGTCATTGTAAGCACAGCTGATCTGAGTAACAAAAGACCAAAACAAGAAGAGTTACATTCCTCCACGATTAGCTTGTTTCTTTGCGTAAAAGAATTGACCAGTGATTGATCAACTGATCCTAAATCTACCAGTATATACTACATATATAGTAAAACCATGACACTGATGCAGACATTAGTTGAAATGTTGATTTCAATTTAGACCTCAAAGTTTATGCTCAGTGTTAGAAGTCATAAACTTCTTGTGGTCCTGATTTAATATTTATAAGATGCCTGTATTTGTCGGTATTTAGACCAGTTACTTGATACCACAAAATGGTATTGCAAAAGTCAACCCGGAAGCCAAATTAGTGGTACAGTATTTCATATTGGATTTTGAAAGGTCACATTTTCCAATTTTTAAAATTTTTAAAATAAACATAACAAGTTCTCTGGCTTTTCTGTTCCGTACCACCTCATGGACCATTATTGCTGTGTTACCTGTTTGACAATGTGGGCAATGATCCTTGCACTATCAGTGCACTAGAGCGGCCATTTTGAAAAGAGTTTTGAAACAGACCTTAACATTATAAGTGTAAAAAGTAGTCAGGATGTTAACAATGAAAAGAAAAATTACAGGTACATTATTTAAACAGTTGCGATAGCATTTCCCAGGTATACAAAAGAAATGGAGATTTGACGGATTTACAGTCCAACATTTGGAGATCTGACAGTCAGTTCTTTGTCCGTTAACCTAGTTAACCTGTCATCTACCCAAACCCAGATCCAGTTAGCAATGGTGCCATCCGAGGAGATGGAGTGCGGGGTGTGCTACCTGCCCTACTCCCGCTGCGGCCGCGAGCCTCGCCTGCTGCACTGCGGCCACGCGTTCTGCATGGAGTGCCTGGTCTGCGTGGCGCGGGAGAGGGTAGGCATGCTCACACTCTGCTGCCCGCTGTGTCGGCAGACAACCAGTGTGGGACGAGGGCTCAGACTGCAGGAGGTGCTGTGGGTGGACACTGTGGTGTGGAACCAGATACCAGAGAACGAGGAGGAGGAGGAGGAGGAAGAGGAGCAGGAGGACCAGATCAAAGTGCTCACTGAGGGGCAGCCTGAATGGTAAGCCCAGTGTTTTTTGCATTTATTTCAGAATCCGGAGTCAGGATATGAAATATAGTAGTTAGTTTGAAGGGTGCAATTAGTCGACTGTCACTTTTCTAGCTGACTTATAGGTATTACCCCTTCTTCAAGCTAGAATATCGCTAGTTAATCATCATGCATGCTCAGTATCAGCAACTACACAATTTCAACCTATAAGTTGATGGAACACCAGGGATAGGGGTCAGGATCAGGGAAGCTAGGTTCATTCTGATTACATCTCATGCTGACTGAGTTTTAGGTGGAATGTCTACTAAACCCTTTTTGCAGTTAAGAAACTGGAAATCTATAAATTGTTCAGATTATGGCTGGTATATGCTATGACAGAAGAACCTGTTGAAAAGGGCTAGAGAAATGCCAGTAGCATTTTTCATTGTGATCAATGTTACACTTCCTACCATGACCACAATGAAGACATGATACACAAGTGGAAAGACCATTTTTAAAACTTCACTAGGTCATGATTTCTAAATACTGAAAACATCATAATAAACATCCATTATTTGGCAGTGGTCACATTCAACATCAACATCCACATCATTACCACCTAATGTTCAAATTTTGCGTCATCATTTTCAATCCTGACCTCACCATGATTATACAATACATTCATTATGAACATGGAAAGGAGGCCAGCCAACTCTGGGATTGGGGTTTGGGATAACCATGGTTTAGCACTGTATAACACATGTAATACAATGTGCATACATCTCCCATACAGCACTCTATAGAAGATAGTCATTTACAAGTTATTACATATTGGAAGTAACAATACATATGCTGTTTTTTGAACGGTTTGTCCTTAGATATCCATCTATCTCAGGATATGAACAGTCTCTGGAAAAAGAGACAAATCTGGACTTCTTATCACTCTCACTTTCTGTCTCTCCCTTTGCAGCTCAGCCCCACTTCGCTTGAGGCCAAAGCTCAAGATCCCTTCATTCCTGAAAAAACTCAATTTCCTGAGGTACAGGAGGAGCACCGAAGAAAGATGTAACATGTAAGTGTGATTTTTTTTTTTTTTAATCAACGTTGTGAACTGCATGGAAGTGTGATCTTTCACCATTGTGAACTGCATGGAAGTGTGATCTTTCTTTTAATCAACACTGTGAACTGCATGGAAGTGTGATCTTTCTTTTAATCAACAATGTGAACTGCATGGAAGTGTGATCTTTCACCATTGTGAACTGCATGGAAGTGTGATCTTTCTTCGGATCAATTGAATGTTTACCTTCAGTAAGCGTTTCAATTGAGTGTTTAATGTTAATACACTCTCTTAACCTTAGGAAGTTTGCAATATTTTGCAATATTTTATTTTCTCAAAAGAAAATGAGAATGCATTTCCTAATGCACTCATGTGGTGAACTCATGGCTGTCATCTCTGTTTACACAGTGAAATAAGAGCCTGGCGCAGGAGGTCCAGTGAAACATGAGAGGGATTGCCAGTACCCCTGTCTCCACATAGAGAGACGAGAACAGGGTGGAGTCAAAGGTCTGAAACCGAACAAGCCTGTTTGGCAAACAGCTGCACAGCCAGGCACGGAACCACTGCTCAGGAAAACAACAAATTGAAGTCACCCCAGTTCAGATGCTGCCCCGGGAATACCTAATTACCACAGTGATGAGACTTGTCATTGCAGTACACACACAGTTATACAGGATGATTCATACTTCACTTGAGGGTACGTGAAGGAAGATATGCAAAGTCTATGATATAGACACTCTGTGATAGTTTCCCCAGAGGGTTGCTCAATAATGTCAACATGTATGTAGAATTGAAAACAATAGAAAACAACAATGTTGACAGAATTCTGAATCACCCTGTATATAAATGGGATAAAAGCTGGTAACAAGAAGGACTAAAAATGGACTGCTAACTTGCCTAAGACCTCCCCACAAGAAACTGGAAACAGAAGAAGATTAAGACCAAGAGAAAGAATTGCAGAGCAGTTTTGATGAAAAAAAGGTCTATACATAATCATATTTCCCTAGTAGGTAATATTTCTTAATAAAAAAAACAGGCTATTCATTTTTGATTCATTGAAAGTTTCAGGAACCCATACCATTAACACCTGACACAGTGAAAGTGCTCTGACCCCCTCTCCTGTTAAAGTAATCAGTAACCTGGAATGACAGCTATCTTTCTGTGAATTACACTCAGCCACCCTTTCCAGGGATTTTCAGATTGCAACATGATATTTAATTGTCAACCCATTTTATTTATTACTTGCTTTGTACACTTTTAATATTTTCTTTTGTATTTAATGTTTAATAAACATGGATTTAATGAAAATCCTTCAGCTTTGAATGAGACATGTATTGTGCATTTAAAAGTTGTTTGCAGAGTTCTCATTAACGAGGCATCCATCCTCTGAAGGTCCTGCCAAGACTGTAAGACAGGGCTAAGCAGATTCTGCTGACACAAGACTTTCAAGGACAAGCTAATCAAGCTAGTAGAAACTAAACAGGTGTTCAGTAAGCTAGCAGATTTAAACTTGGCGTGCAAACTCCTCCCCCAGCCCTCCTCTCCTCCCATGCATCTGACCTGACCATTACACCAACATGATGGCTTTTATAAGAATTGAAACAATCACTGAAAATAACTCTATATCACATTTCAATTAAAGAGTTCTACAAATCAAGAACAAGCATTTGATTTTTCCTGTGCAGCTAAAATCCCACTATTTAAACTGCATTGTAACTCTCTGCACATTGTTTTGGTCAGTATAGTTTGCTAACTACCTACAATCAGTGGTATATTATGTGTAAAACACCCAATAATACTCTACAGCCATTGTCTTCCCTTATTTGATTTCTAGTTGCAGCGTCACATTCAGAATCTCTGACCCACTACCGCTTTACAGATCTTGTGTTTGATTTATTCATCTCCCATGAATCACATGGAAATAATGATTAATGAAAGTTTTCATCCAGTAATTTGGATATGCACCTGAACTGTTCATAGTTTAAAGTTTTTACATTTTCCAAGTGTTAAATGTTTCAAATTTTTTAAAAACGTTTAATAGTTGTCAAAGCTATGCATGTCAAATATAGATGTGTTTATACAGAGCATGTTCAGTACAAATTATGTATTCAATATTTATTAAGCTTATGAATTCAATTATTATTTATGTACACATGTAGTCTCATCCACATTAATGTTGCCGTGCATCATAAAAAAGTAACAACACTACAGGCTATAAAAAATGGCCAATATTCTTAAATGTTTATCAGTGTTTAATCCAGGGGTCTCACAGAGGCATGTCTGGTAAAAGCCCAGCTGTGTGGTGTGCAGGGTGAGTCATACAGTCAGGGGAGTGCAGGTTTGCATCCTGGCTGTGCAAAGTCAGTGGTCTTTGCTGGGGATTCCAGAGGGAGCATCGCATTGGCTCGAATGCTTCCATGGGTTTAAACCGACAGGGACTGTTTCTATCCTTCGTGTAAAATGGACCCTACCAGGCAGTCACCTAATGAGCTCAAGTGGACACATGTAGTGTTGGCACATGTCCTCCAGAGGTCTGTAGCTTGCTGACATCCGCTTTTGAACTCCTGGGTGTAAAAGAGGACATCCCTGCAACAAGGGGGAGATGTTCTGAAAGACCCATCTTAGGATCCCGTCAATGCAGCGCTGCAAGGAGACGGGGCAGGGAGAGAGTGCGTTACCTTTCACTATGCTTTATCTGAAGTCAACAACTGCAGTTCTTTAAAAGACTTTCAATCTGAGATTATATTTGAGAGCCTGTTTATCTTAGTTACAAATATTTATTCATCATAAACGGTATATCACCCATGAATTTTTAATCTAAGTAGGAAAAGTCTTTCAGATTCAGATACCAGAGACAAAGATTTCTTTGTAAACCATTTAACAGCAGGATGTTAACACAATGGACTTGTCTAAATTGGAGGTTTATTTCTATCTAGGTACCGGTGGCAAAAGTAGGTATTTTATTTTCTAATTGTAGTGAACTATCAATTTCTTAATGTTTTTCCTGATCACATTAAAGGGATTAATACAAAGAACCACAATGAAATGCACATATAGGATATGAGACATCTGCTTGAATGTAAAGTCTTCTGTCTTTTATTCCATACGGCTCTTTATGTATTATATAATCAATACATCTTAAACATTTTATAGAGAGAACGAAAAAAAAAGATGAGACCCAAAATATTCCTTAATCAAGTGAAGATGATTTTAAAAGAAATTGTATGGTATGGGAAAAAGTCATCTCTGCTGTTCTGATGTAGTGTAGGATAAAAACACTGTTTTTTTGTTTTGTTTTGTTTTTTTGGTTTCAGGAGTTTTTTTCATTTTGTCTGTGTTTATTATTTAAAACCTAAAAACAGAAACACTGGTTATAATACAAAATAGATACGACCACATTAACAGCTACTAAATTCTGTGCTCATATTCATAATAAGCAATGTTGGGGAGCAAAACTTTACTGTAATTTGATTACATTTTTTAATCACTATAATGGTTCCTTTTTCAGACAGGTAATAATCCATCCATCCGTTCACATTAACCTCTTAATCCTATAAGGGTCGCGGTGAGCCAAAGTCTAACCCGACAGACACAGTGAGCAAGGCAGGACTACACCCTGGACAGGACGCCAGTCCATCGCAGGGCACCACACACACACAGGGTAATTTAGAGTGACACATGTCTTTCGACTGTTGGAGGAAACCGGAGTACCCAGAGAAAATCCACGCGAACACGGGGAGAACATGCAAACTCCACACAGACAGACCCCAGGGCTAGAATCGAACCCACGACCCTGGCGCTGTGAGGCAGCAGCGCTAACCACACAATTACACTATGTAAAAAAAATGATGCACTGTACGTACTTTTAGTTACATAAGAAAAGGACTACGGCTAATGCATAACGTGGAAATCAGAAATCAATTTAACACTTGGAGTCAAACCTTACATGTCACATGAACACGCTTTTCATATCATCATGCTGGAAAATAGCTTCCGAGGAGGGAGCGAGTGGGTTTGATAGTTGGATCTTCAAAGAATATTTTAAGGCTGCAGCCTGACCAAACTCTATGTGAACTGTGCCTGAGAAGTAACTATTTGTACTGTCACTGGTTACATTTGTTCAAAGTAATAACTAGATAACATTTTGTTCAAATAATTTGTAACAATAACAGTTTCCAACACTGATAATAATTAATAAATGAGTCACTTGTATAAACCATTAAACATATACACTCCCAGAACAGACTGTTCTTACACTGGATTCCCAACAATGTCTGGACTAAACGGCACCATATTTTAACATAATTCACAAACAGTTTAAAAAATGTCATTTTTAAGGCACTATATCATTTAACCAGCTACATAGCACCAAACCTTGAGTGTGAGTGTAGTTTGGAAGCAGCTGGCTCTCTGCTCTGCAACAGGCGACTCTTAATTACCAGAACAAATCGCTTGTTTTATTAACCCCCAGCTGTGCAAGGCAAATAGAGTTCGGTGCACAGCACAGATGTCAGGTTTAAAATGTTTACAATTCAAAACAGTCAGGTCCCAAATAAAATAGCAATGAATGGACCCTGGTGAACGAAAAAAGAAACAAAATAAAAAAACATTATAGGGTTATAAGGGCTTTTAATCTGTTAAAGTTTGATTAATCAAATCAGAGTTAAATGAAATAAGAGAGTGATGAGGTTATGGAATGGCTTTCATAAAGATACGTTTTTCATTTGTTGGGTGACTTTAAGAAGTGTTGGGATCAACCTGTTACTTGGAACCAGACAAGCCTTGATGGGCTAAATGTCATTCTCTTGTTTGTACATTTTTTTATACACAAAGCTGATGCTCAAATGGGTTCAAGATAATGAAGTCTCCATAAATCCTACCTGTAATGCCCTTCCATGTAGGCTTCACACATGCAGGGTTGAAAGAAACACGAGGTATAGCAAATATGTAATCAATTAATCTAATGGTGACCCCTCTATTTCACTTGACACCTTGACCCAATCAGGTTGAGGTAAGCTGTTGCTTGTTGGGTGATTTGTCGCTGAATTACCTTAATGGAAACGCAACACAGGTAAGATTTATGGAATTAGTTCTTGTTAAAAAAAAAAAAAAAAAAAAAAAAAAAAAAAAAAAAAAAAAAAACAAAAAAAGAAAAAAAAAAAAAAAAAAAAAAAAAAAAAAAAAAAAAAAAAAAAAAAAAAAAAAAAGTGCTTTATTCAACATCATTTATACTGATTACACCGTGTAACAAATTTTTTTTTTTTTTTTTTTTTTTTTTTTTTTTTGGTTCCTGGGTAGTAAGTGTTATTTCCTAATTGCTTATGCCTCAAAAGTATAGAAAATTGTTATTATTCACCACAAACTTTGCTTTTGTGACCAGGACAGTGATATTTCAAAATATCACTATTTCCAATGGGAAAACGGGCAAATGTGTGTCTTTTCGTTCACATAAAGTCAGAAAAAAACAACATATGAATCCAAATTAACATGTATTTATACTAAAGTAATACAAAAATGACTACAAAAGATTTAGAAGCGAGTAGTTTTTTGAGATTTACGATTATGCTGCAAAGTTTGTGGGGAATAATAGCCATACTTTTGAGGCATAAGTAATTAGGAAATAACACTTACTACCCAGGAACAAAAATTGTGTTACATAGTGTTATCTTTATCTGCTACCTGCCGCAGCACAATTCAACATTCTACACAAGACATACATTTTATTGTTTAAAAATATCCTGGGCCTGGAGTAAAGGTCCTGTCTGTGCCAGAGGGCTCTCGACTCTCTTCTCACTGCAGGACTGGCAGCGCCACGTCCCACTGAAACAACAACCAAATGGGTAGGACAGAGGTTTTCATAGTCCATACAGCAGTCTAATAAGCAAATATTGGGGCACCGCTGAAACAACTAGGTCAGTCAGACATGCCAGAAAACAATACTCCCCTTCCTTTAAGATGTAACACCAAGTATTAAACACTTTTCAAGAAGGTTGTTATGATTTTGTCAGTGGTGTGCCAGAGGAAGTGTATCAATATGGTCAAGGCTAGTTCCCATAAGAAAACACATAGCGGAGGGATGGAGGCATGGTTTCAACTGAGGGACTGCTGTGATCGGATACATCTTTTTAAACTCCTCGGCTTGTCATTTAATGTCATATAACGTTTGGGGGGAGGGGTGTGGGTATGTTTAAAATATGTCAAAAAGTGAAGGGTAGTAAAAATGAGGTACTAGATTGGTCCATATTTGACCGATAGGGGAACATAAAACCTTACACAATTGTGGGTAAAGTAGAAAATATGTCAACTAATCAGCTTTAATTAAACTAAGACTGCCAATTCTTGATGTTACAATACTTATGAAAACCAAAAAGTGGAAGCCATCTGAATATTTGTAAACAGAATCCATTCTGTTGTCTTTCTTCACAAAGTTGTCACCTCATTGTAAAAGCTCTCCTTTCGATTTTAAGTAATCAAACAATCAAAGAAACTACAAAATGATACTAAAAGCCATAATAACAGTACAGTATTTTAGGTTAGATTTTGAATGTAACATTCCCTATGTAATTTCCCTATTTTTTTTTTTTTTTTTCAGTTTTTGTTACGTAGATGGAAAACTACAAATGTAATTCAATTTGTTAACATAACATTATTCAGAAGGTTTCATGAACCAAAATGACTTAAATAGGGTGATGCAAAGCTTTTAGCCATAGCTGTAGAAATCAAAAAACATTTCAAAGGGTGCAAGTCAAACCTTACACCTCACATGAACACGCTTCTAGTATCATCTTGACAGAAAATAGCATCAGAGGAGATGAGTGGGTTCAATTGTTGAATCTACAAATAATATTTTGAGCAGCAGCTTGACCAAACCAAAAAAATGATCCCTGAGAAGTAACACTGTGTACCTGTAACTGTAGTTAGTTACAGTTTTCTTCAAGAAACTTGCAACTGTAATAGATTAGCTATAAAGTAACTTCCCCAACACTTTAGATAATCCATTATTATTCCAGTAGCCTTCCAGTAAACCCTTATTTGTTGAACATTTTCTAACCCAGGATTATAGCACTGGACAGCAATAACGAGTGTTCCCTGAGTACCCCCCTACCCACCTGGGGATGACTGTGAGCAGAGGCACCAGACAGTACAGGTGGAAGGCTCTGGGACAGCCGTCACAGTAGATGAGCTCTCCTTATGCACAGCACATTGATTATCGTTCTTTAGGATCTGCCACACCAAGCACTGGGGCTGGCATCTGAGAACTATCCTTGCAATGTCTACACCGTACAGGATAACCGAAGATAGCTGTTATGCTGACAGAGTATTGATTAAATTAACCCCTTTGTTTCTTTTTGAAGTCGTGAATGGATCTGTGGCAGGTTGGCGAGTGGAAAGAGGCCCAGAGACAGACTGCAGTTCAAAAAAAATAACTATTTTATTATTAATAAACACAAAAATGAAAGGGCACAAGGGCCAAAACAAAGCAATTTCAACACAAAGAAAGACAAAAAGCAAAACTTACAAAAATAACAATTTCCAGGCTGGGCAATGCCTTCACTGGATTCAAACTTTCCAAGCAACCAAAAAAACCCCCAACCTGCTTCCTCAGCTCCCTCTCCCCAAATGAGAAGCAGAGGCCTCCTTTTATATCAGGTGGCTGGGCGCTGATTGATCGTTAATCAACCTAATCAACTAATCAACCCCAGCCACCTGAACATAATAAACCCAGGCAGGTAGGGGAAGTTAACCCCATCCCTGCCAATTTAAAGGGCAGAGCTTTGCTCTGCCACAGGATCCTATTCAGAGAAAGAATATGAAGTAAATAAGGTTTGCATAGTGGATGATGTTGGAGAGAGAACTATTGGGCTTCAAAACCCAATTCTGCTAAGGTGCAAAAACCTGAGCAAACAACGGGAGACAGCGGATAGCATCGTTCCCTGTTCCCCATAAAGTAGCTCATTCCTGGTCAAAAGCTTATACTCCACTAAGCAGGAACCCCTCTCAGGCTATTTTAGTTTATGATGTTGTTTAGATACTATTTAAGTTGCAAGAAGAGTCAGATTTCTTTACATTTTTGTTTTACTTCCATGTGCTACAAATGATCTTGCAGGTAACATATTGTATATAACACCTTACTGCTGACAGCATGATGCAGGAACAAATCTGTTTAGGTAAGAGAATGACAAAGTATTCACACAACTTCAAACAAGGAGAAAGTCTGTGTTCCCTTCACCTGAAACTACATAACAAAATGCAAATCCACACAATCAGTATTAAATTAGAAAGGCACACAAAGGTTTACTGTTAAAGGATGATCAAACAGACACAAGGATTTATATATAAGGCATAATGGCATTGCTGTGGCATGTTACGAGTTAATAGTGGAACTACTGAGTCAAAAGCCAAAGAAGGTTGAGGGAATTATTTGAACAACGGAGTTCCTTTATTACTAAAATTATTTATTAATTTACCTTTATTAATTAATAATGATTGTAGTCCACTGAAGAGTTATTTTTTGAAAACAGGGCTCGAAGCAGTGGTTTTAGAACAGGTGTCATTAATTAGTGTCATCTCTCAGCAATGCTGTTCCGTTATTGAGCAATTACAGAATGGCTGATTATAGAAAACAATGAGAGAGCAGTATCCGGTTGTATAATTTAATATCAATTTGGACATAATTGTCAGGCACTGCAGCTTTTAAATGAGCTTTTCTATTGTTAAAATGTTATGAGTTTGTTAAACCCATGTAATGTGAGTAAATCTGATTTCCTGGTGACTTCAAATACAACATTCAGAGTAGGCTTGTTTATCCTTGCAGACTTACCTCAGTTGTCCTGGCAGATGGCGCCCCCTTTTGGCGAATATGCGTCTTTGCAGTCTTGGTCTGTTTCCTCCCAGTCAGGTACTGAAACTTGCTTGGGAAGTAAAACTCGCTGCCAACTTGAAAGCTCCTCTTGGAGTTCCCTTTAGGAGCAAAGCCTGGTTAGGTGACAGCTACTGAAACAAGTACACTGAAGGTTCAATAGCCTGTTATCTGGAAGTGAACTTCAACTAGAACGAAACTGTAACTTCAACTAGAACTAATAACAGGGTGACAGCTTTCTGCATGTAGATGAAGGTGGAGGTGGAGAAGGTGAAGGTGAAGGTGAAGTGAAGGTGGAGGAGGTGGAGATGGAGGTGGAGGAGGTGGAGATGGAAGTGGTAACACCCTGGATCTCTGCGGAGGAGAGTGTAACCCAGCAGTCTTCCACTCTTGGTCTGTTTCCAACCCTGTTCTAAGATCTCCATCCAGACCCTGAAGTTATTAATTATCTAATTTGACCTGGGGTGGAATGGCCCTCCAGCACTGTGACTGGACACCCCTGTAGTAAGTCATCAGAAGCACTGGTGGCTGTGTGGCAAGGTAAGGTGGACCTGTCATATTGTTACTATTGTTTCTTGTAGTTTAGCTGGGATGGGTCCAAAATCCCTCTCGTTGCATGTAAATTGGTTCCTGTCTCCCTCCATTTCAGCCATTTGAGAATGTGTCTGGAATTGAGGAAACTGTGGGGCCTGATTTGTGTTCGAATTGATTTAAATGAACCAAGTGGGGTTTAAAGGCAGGAGGCGGAGGGCTGTAAGAACAGATTCAATGAAAAGCATGTATTTCATTTTATAAATGATATCTGGTACTACTCTAGGTTTAAGGAATCTCTGTTTGCAAGCCATACTTTAGACTATATTTCACTTCCTGGAGGGTGAAATTATCCCCACCCCTTAACTAGCTTCTTTTCTGTCAATATCCTTCTATTGACTGATCTGCTTTTCAACCAGTAACATGCTTTGACCCAAAATTAAAATGTAAAATCGAAAAGGAAGTAAAGCAGTAATAGACTTCCTGGAAGGCAAAGAAAACAAAATGGAAACTTTCTAACCTAGTAGCACCTCATGTATGTTTCAAATATAAATACATGTCTGCTATAACAACTGTTTCTATGTAGACTGATGCCATCAGCTTAACACGTGGCATCTGCTGTGTTCATTATGCTGATGCTTCTAACACTTTTGTAGTTGCAGCATCATTTCAGCAGCATAATAACAAGAGAGCTACAACAGTCATCAAATATTTTCGGAACATGTATAATATGTTAACAAACTAATAGTATAAAGAGCTTTGTTTTTGCGTCCCTTTTCAGTGCAAAATCATGAGGCTTGCTGTTTTAATATGCCTTGCAGGAAAGGTGTAACTGTAACTGTGTGGTATGGATCCTGACCCCTGTCGTGAGGTAAAAAGTTCTATAAACACACATGCAGAGGAGTATGGCTCTTTTGCATTGTGGATGCATTGTGCGTGGTGGCCAGTTCAATGCCAGTCTCTGCCCTGTTAAAGGACCACCTGACACTTTCACAACCTTTCAGTTGCAAGTCATCACAGCACCAAAGAGGCGTTATGTCCCTGGAGAGAGACCAAAGAAGAGCCACCAGGACTTAAAGAACAGAAGTACAAAGAGGCTACAGAATGGGCTACCTAGTTATGTTTTAATATGTAAACAAAGATAGACCCAACTTGACAAAGTTCTCAGATCAATCAACCACCAGAAACCAGATGAGCTTAGATAGCCAAATAGCCTGCTCTCGTTTGTACATTTTCTCATGTTCTTAAAGATCATCTATTATTAATTATTAATTCAGTGCCCTCTAGTTCATGCAAACTTATGTTGTCTTTGTTAGAGTTCCGATTTATGAATCATGACTTTTAATATTCTAATATTTCAATAAGACCATAACAGCTGCAAAGAACTGTGATTATCAAAAGCTTCAATCAACACTACCCAAACAGCATGTCGTAGCATCAGTGCACTAGGAGCAGCGTAAAATGAATGTTCAGCATGTAACATAAGAACATAAGAAAATGTACCAAAAAGAAGAGGTATTCAGCCCATATAAGCTCATCCGGTTCCTTGTAGCTGATTGATTTCAGAACGTTGTCAAATAAGGTCTTAAAGGACCCCAGTGATTTTCCCTCCACAACATGACTAGGTAACCCATCCCATTCCCTCACCAATCTTTGTGCGAAGAAGTGTCTCCTTCCCTTTGTCCTAAGTCTATCTCTCACTTAATATACAACTGTGTCCATTGGTCCTGGTTTCTCTACTGCACTTACAATATTGGTTCTGGTTAACTATGTCAACTCCTTTTAAGAATGTAAAGACTTCAATAATGTCCCCTCCAATTCTTCTTTGTTCTAGGTTCAACAGATTGATTCTTTTAAATTATCTTTGTCGCTATATCCTTCAAGCCCTGGAATTAGTCTGGTTGCTCTTCTTTGGACGGACATGTAACCATTTTATTAGTTACAGAAATAGCATAAAGATGCTATTTTAACAATATATATATATATATTCCAAAGACACTGGTAAGACTAAAGAATGGTCCAGGTTATGGTTGAGCAGGATTTATATTTTTAAATTATCATGACCTGGATTGGTGGTACTCTTGGATTGGCCAATGGTCAGGGCTGGCTCCACCTCCTCCATGGGTCTCCTCTTAGCTGAAACACCAGGAGTGACACAGTATATTTATGCCAATGTTACAGCTATGAGAGGACTGAAGCCCAGTGGGGGAAATTGTTCAACTAGGATCAAGTTAAAATAAGTACTAATAAATTCAAGTAGATCATAAAATGTCTCATGATAGATGTTAGAACCATAAGAGAATTTTGAAGACAAGACACCAATGAAGGCACTAGCTGAAACATTTTTCTACTTCACTATTGTGGTAAAATTTACTAATTTACAAGTTATTGAAAGTATCATAATTTGGTGGGTCTAATTGTCCAACTGTCATGAAACTTGCCAAAGATATTCTGTATGTAGAAGCTGGTTGTCTATTTGCATATGTCTACAAAACCATGTATCCAACAAGCATGCAAGTGACATTATAACCCTGCCACTGGAGAGCATTTTTGATGATGTCATTTTTCTTGTTGTTTTATTATTACTCTTTTTTTCTTGATTCTTTCATTTAAATAGATCATTGTCAGTGCTTTGGGGTATTTTAATTAGATCATTTTCAGGACACTAGAAACTCTCCATGTATCCACAGGAGTTTTGTGATGGGACACCTGTCCACTAGGAACTGAGCTGAGATCCCTAGACACCATGCCTCCCAATCCCCTTTAGCAGCCCCTCTCCAGTCCAGTTAACCAAGCCCAGGCTCAATAACCAGGTCCCTCAGGCTGCACTACCTTTGGGGAAGCTGGCTTGGATACTCTGCAGTTTGAGGTATCACTCTTGTACTCCTTAAACAAGGTCCCTCAGAAGTCCTGGATGGTGAGAAATTCCTTTCCCAGCAGCCATGTGAACACCAAGTAGACAGCTTTGTGGATCCCCTCCCACTTCTTATAATCCAATCTCCTAGAGAACATGGCAGACAGACAGTAAATAGCTAGCAGCTTGTCTATCAGATTCTGAAAGCAGAATAATAAAACTAGTCTGAGTCACAGCAACTGTATCCCAACCTTACAAGTGGAACTAATTGAGGAATCAAGGGTCATCTTCAAGAAACAACTATAGAGTCAGACAGTCTATTTGTGATTCAAAGTGACTGATAGAGGAAGAGAGGTGCTATTTTTACAGAACCAAAACCTTCAATTAAAGATTGGTGAATAATGTGGCAATGTTACTGATATTTCATATTTAAAAAAATATCACAGGCTATTATAAAATGAATATTTCAACAAACCCATTGTTTGTATTGCACTGTTGATATTTCTGACAGATTGTGTTTAAAATAGTGGCCTCTGTTCCACTGTTTTTAATAAATGTTTTAATATTTGTGGACACAATGGCCTGTGTAAAGTAACATTCCTCTTGTAAGATTGTCAACAGCATTTTATAGAACCTCACAAGTTTGCTTCTCTTGGGATGCCTGCCTCATTGCTTTCCAATGAAAATATAGGCCTTTTTCTTTCTACAGATGACTTGTTTTTATACTGTGTAACACATAGATTTAAAGCTGCCTCTGTTGAGTGCGGCAGTACCTAGAAGAGCTGGTCTGTGATGACGTCATGGTCAGTGAGGCTGTAGAACAGTGGGAACGGGTTGTCTGTCACCATGGCGATCTCAGTGCATGACATTCTAAGCAGTGCACAGGTCAGGCTCCCCTGACCGCTCTGTGGTGCAAGAGAGAGAGAGAGAGAGAGAGAGAGAGAGAGAGAGAGAGAGAGAGAGAGAGAGAGAGAGATTCATTTGAATACTTGGAGTGTGTTACTGCACTTTTAAAAAAATTGCCCATTGTTTCTGTTCTCTTCCAGTGTAGGCTTGGCTGTGATGGTGATGGTAAAAAGCCTACCTGATGCTGGCTCAAACATAGATGCACTTTAAGTAAAGTTGACTTAGCATTGTGATGAGCAATATTTATTTTGGTTTGGATTGACAGGTATTTAAATTAACAAAAGAGTAAACTATGGCAAATGCATAGTATATGGGAATCTGGAAAACTACAAAATGACCATGTAAATTTATGTTGGTAAAACTTTCAGAATGGTCATTTTAGAAACGTTTGATTTATGGGGGTCCAGACTCAAATGTACCACTTTGAAATAAGTAAAGATACAGGAGACATGAAGCTACTATCTCTCAAAATGAGGGCCAAAATACTGTAACAATCTCGGTTCCTGCAGGCAGAGGACAGGGTAAAGGAATATCCCCTAGAAAGAGTCCTGAGGGCATCAGATGATTTGAGGGCATTTTCCATGTACCCCCACCTTTCACTTCCAGAGCTTGGCAACTCTATGAAATCAAGCCACCCTGTCCCTAACCCAAACCCAACCCTAACCTTAAAGAGCCCCTGCCCTAAAACCTATCCCTAACCATTAACAAACCCAGGACCTCCCGCACTAAAGCATAGCGCGGATACCAACCCCTGACCCCAACCCCGACCCCGACCTCGACCCTAACCCCAACAGTACCCCTACTCTTACATCTGTGCACGCTACAATACATGCAGTGTTTACAAAGGTACCACGAAATGTTCCTGTAAGGACAACTGTGGAAGTCAGCACCTCTGGTCACTTGTTTTTTAAAGTAACAAAAACGCTTATTCACTGCCAAACATGAACTACTTAAGATATGTAATGACTGCAGTATAGGACCTTAAGGTTAGGGTTCTGGTGTAGAGAGAGTATTAGTCATCGTTTTATTAACACTAATATGATAGCCAATCAGAGTGCAGTATGCTGACAGGAGAATTTCGTGTTACCTTTGTAAGGACATCACAATACATTCTTCAGACTGGTTTTACTGCTGTAACCGGTACTCAGGAATCAGCGAGTAAAATGCTTATGTACGTCAAACATCATGATGTCTACTTTGTTTACTTGTCGCTAACTTGTGTTTATGGTGTCGTTAACTTGTTATTTGCAAGTCATTTTTTAATTGTTTGTGTTTTGCACTTCTGAGGGTCACCGTAGTACACGATAACGTATTACGTAATAAATCACCGTACTTATGATGTCATTCTGTGTAAAGTTAAAGAGCTGAATAACTGCTGTGCAAAAAACAGGACCCACATACCGCCCCCAGTCCACCTGTGTTCCTGGTTGATTCTGTTGGTTTCCACGAAAACTAGGACCCTATATATATAGCGCGGGAGCTGCTGTCAACCCCGGATTGACAGACATTTGTACTTGTGTGCAGTTAGCTCCAGTGTTAACATTTATTTTCCCGCAGAATGGCGTGCCGGAGAGGAGCGTTGATAGTTCTGGAAGGCGTTGATCGTGCAGGGAAAACCACACAATGCAAGAAGCTTGTGCAGGCACTGCAACAGTGCGGACAGCGGGCTGAAATGCTCAGGTTCCCGGGTGGGTGTTAATTCTGGTGCTTCTTATGCTTGTCTTGTTTACTCTCTTTGTCTTGAAACGTATAGAAACGTAAATTGCTGTGCATGCGATCGAAAATAATCACTAGTCACGTCATTAATGCACAGATAAGCGAATTCTGCTATATTTGTAACCAGGTATACAGTTGAAGTTACACCAGTAGACTCTATATAGCGACAGCTACTGCACTGATAAGACACGTTGGCTGTTGTTGTTGTTTTTTTTTTTTTTTTTTTTTTAAATGCGCGCTTCAAAAACTGGCCGTGATTCGAAATCAAATTACTCGCCTTGCATACTGGACACATTACTGATTGTTAACTTTCAGAAAAACTAGTAATGTTGGAGTAAATATTTTTTTAAAATGCCCCCCCTCACTGCAATATGAAATATGTTAAACAAATAAATATATAACTGTATAGGCTATTACAGGCTAACTGCATTTTTGCTTGGTATATTTATTTGTACTGTGTGTGTGTGTTTTTTTTTTTTTTTTTTACCACTTCATAGTTACATCCATTAATCCTGTAAAGACATGTCAATTTAAAGGTGTATGTGCTATATTCTATATATATATATATATATATATATATATATATATATATATATATATATATATATATATATATATATATATATATATGTTATATATTATAAGCCCATATCGATCCTACCAAACACGTTTCCTACAGAATAATATATATAACAGAAACACATGGTTTTAAGCTGAGACATTGTTAACTACCATCCTGAAGTTCTGCATAGTAGGAAGGGCTGGTTTCACGTCCTGCCCTTCAGAGGCAGTGTTCCAGTCTGACAGACTGGCGCTGGATTTAGGATCATGACGGCAAATCCTTGTTTGTTCAGACAGGACCACAGAAATTGGGCAGCTGATTAACTCCTACTTGGAGAAAAAGAGCAACCTGGAAGACCACGCCATCCACCTTCTCTTTTCTGCAAACCGCTGGGAGCAAGTGTAAGAGCCCTCTCTGTCTTTGCTTCTTGAAGGGCAATCCCAATACTGTGCAGCATTTTTGTCTTGTTGTAAAATAAAGATATATACAGTGCTACACCTTTATTGTGCCGTAGTTGGGAGCCATAGGTACGAAATATGAGAATGAGTGCTAGAAGAATCTTCCATGTAATTTATTAGATGAAAGGAAGGAATTTGAGCTGTGGACAATTTTCAAATAACTATGTAGATTGGGTTTAAAAACAAAATCTAAAAAAAGTTCATTTATTTTTTTAAGCATTCCCCTGTTCAGCAGGCTTAAGTTTTGCATCCAAATATTGACACACAAATTTATTATTATTTTTTATATATACAGCTCTATACCTACCACTGCAAAATTATCAGTTTCTCTGGTTTTGCTATTTATAGGTATGTGTTTGGGTAAAATGAACATTTTTGTTTTATTCTATAAACTACTGACAACATTTCTCCCAAATTACAAATAAAAATATTGTCATTTAGAGCATTTATTTGCAGAAAATGACAACTGGTCAAAATAACAAAAAAGATGCAGTGTTGTCAGACCTCGAATAATGCAAAGAAAATATTACAAGTACAAAGTTGTCCTGGAAGAAAACTTGCTTCCTTCTGCTCTGACAATGTTCCCCAACTCTGAGGATTAGTTTTTCCAGCAGGACAATGCTCCATGCCACACAGCCAGGTCAATCAAGGTGTGGATGGAGGACCACCAGATCAAGACCCTGTCATGGCCAGCCCAATCTCCAGAACTGAACCCCATTGAAAACCTCTGGAATGTGATCAAGAGGAAGATGGATGGTCACAAGCCATCAAACAAAGCCGAGCTGCTTGAATTTTTGCACCAGGAGTGGCATAAAGTCACCCAGCATCAATGGGAAAGACTGGTGGAGAGCATGCCAAGACGCATGAAAGCTGTGCTTGAAAATCAGGGTAATTCCACCAAATATTGATTTCTGAACTCTTCCTAAGTTAAAACATTAGTATTGTGTTGTTTAAAAATGAATCTGAACTTATTTTCTTTGCATTATTCGAGGTCTGACAACACTGCATCTTTTTTGTTATTTTGACCAGTTGTCATTTTCTGCAAATAAATGCTCTAAATGACAATATTTTTATTTGGAATTTGGGAGAAATGTTGTCAGTAGTTTATAGAATAAAACAAAAATGTTAATTTTACCCAAACACATACCTATAAATAGTAAAACCAGAGAAACTGAGAATTTTGCAGTGGTCTCTTAATTTTTTCCAGAGCTGTGTGTGTGTGTGTGTGTGTGTGTGTGTGTGTGTGTGTGTGTGTTTGTGTGTGTGTATATATATATATATATATATATATATATATTATATTTATTATTTCTTTTTTAGGAATAAACCCCCTAAAATCGCATAACCGGCACTTAATGTAAAAATCTATTAAATCTGATGCTGCTGCAAAAAAAAGTTTTGTTCTGAAATACTTTTCTTTAGTCTCTGATGTTCAAAATTTTAATGTAAACTATGTTTTCCATAAATTGTCTTTCATATGAATGTCGGTTATGAATGCCTGGTGCTGGTTATGGCATCTTGGTGTTGGTTATAATTTATTTTGTGCAGGATGCGCCCTATATGCGCCCTGGACGTCACTGGTTCGAGGCTATTCCATTGCCAACCATGGATGGGAGTTTCCTAGGGGGTGGCGCACAATTGGCTTTTGCGCGATGGGCCCCCCCAAATCCAGTCGAGTTCCGCGTCACCGCAACACCTGTAGTCTAGCCGGGCGCCTGCGGGCTTTCCTGTAAGCTGCCCAGAGCTGTGTTGTCCTCCGATGCTGTAGCTTCGAAGTGGCTGCATAGTGAGACTGCAGTGTGAAAAGAAGTGGCTGGCTGACGGAGCACACTTCGGAGGGAAGCGTGTGTTCGTCTTCGCCGGGGATGGTAGTGGTGAGCCAAGCTTAAATAATAATTGGATATTCTAAATTGGGAGAATACATTAAAAAAAAAGAATTGACGACAACTAAATAAAAAAAAATAAAAATAAAAGTTTTTTTTGTTTTTTTTTGGTGATATATCTTGCAAATAAAATAACCAAGTTAAATTAAGTAAAGCATATTGTACCAGGTAATAGTAAATAGGTCATTCATATAATGAAGACTCTTTACATAGTAGTTATTTCGCTACTATTTCAGGTTTACGCCCTGCGAGCTCTTGTATAATCCATTTGCATACACAGACTTACTTAAACTTACCTTAAATAAACTGCTTTTCCAGCTTCATCATTACAATTTGCAGAAGAGTCTGCATCTCATAAAACTTGAAATTGATCAAACTACTTATGGAATGGGCATCTTATATGCTTCTCTATTTGATTATATATAGGGCATAACCAAAGTTGGAAAGGGAAGTCTAAGAAACTTCACAAACCAGCCTCCTGGCTATGCTTTAAGATTGTTTCAGAAAAGAACTGGGAAGAGGGAAAGACATACATTTTGACCATTATCATTCTGTGTGAGATAATAAGATACAGATTTTACACTTTCAATGAAAAACAGTATATCAGAAAAAAAAACAAAATGAGTCATTACTTCTGAAACAAACATTTATTTTTTTAAATTCTTGAAATAACAAAATGTTGCATGTAGGTAATTTAAACATGTTACAACAAGTAATGAAGTTTTGCTGACCTAAGTTAAATTGTCTGTTGCTTAATAGCTCAGAATTAGCTTAAAGAAAAGTTCATTTCTGTAAGCTGATTGACAGTAAGGATCACTCAAGAGATAGAAATCCTACAGAAAATGAAGTAATAGAAAATAACTGTACATCCTACATTTATAAATGTAATGCCATCAAAAAAGTAAAACTGAGCAAAGATGATGTGGTTATTTTTGTTTAAGAACCCACAGGAAACATGGGAGTGTTAACCTATTTAAAGTGGTCTTGGCCAATTATTTAGAATCTAGAATCGCCATGTGTGTCAATTTGATGTTTTAGGATTTAAAATTTAAATTACTCTGTGTTGGTGAATGCCGTGCAGTTGTCCATTTTTGACTTTTTCCTAAATATATGAAGTAAATAACCAGGCGGCGGTTCTAGTGTTAATGCCTTTTCATTTTATTTACATTGGTAGCAATTATTAGAATGCCGTGAATCGAGGATAACTCGCTTTCCTAGTAATTACTTTACTAACATTTCCTTTTATTTTTTCACAGTTTTTGGTCAAGTTTTGAATGGCGGGCAATGTTTTGGGCTAGTAGCACAAAATATGCTTTGATTAGACATCTTTCAGTGTGTAATTATCCTGATCTTCAACTGTTGGCCAGTAGAATCTGTCTTTGTCTAATTTGTTCATACATTTGACTGATGCAATCAACCATTTCAGTTGTTGCCATTTGTGTAATGGTTCCGTAATGCACATCTCCATCATAGCTCACAACACACCATTGGCCTACAAGATAATCAGCTCGCTCTTGAATGGGTGTGTTTATACCTGCTTCCTCTTCATTTTCCACATGACACTCAGCCTGTGTTCCAGTCCTGGGTAGTTGGTCCATCACTCCAGAAATGTAAAAGTTTTCACCTTAGGGAAGTCTTTCTTCAACCGTTTTAAGACTGGTGTCCTATGAGCTCAGATGGCCACTTCACAGTGATGAAGATCTTCAGACACTGTGCAAAAGCATTTCTTAAACAGCTTATCTTCTACATAGATTACCACTGTATGACATTACTCCTGTTTTTGAGCACCCTGAATCTGACTATTAGAGTTGCAGAATTCCAGATCATTTTCTGTGAGGTTTTCCTCATTTTGAACTGATTGTAGCGCATATTAGTTCTTCCAGCTTTCCTCGTACTGTACACTTGAATGTTGTAGTCACAGATTTGCTTTCTCCATTTTTAGTTTCTTTGATCTCCTCCTGTGTAGTCCATTCTTTACAGTTTATTTCTGTCATTGTGAGGTCTTCATTGCTAGGACTTGTTTCAGTTTTCTTGCCATAATGGTCTGTAGCGTGTGAACCGACCGTATGACATTCTGACACTGGAATTTTCATGTTTGAACTGCAGGAGCAACTCTCAATGGAGCAGAAAGGAGTTGCTTTCTGCTTTCTTTCTTTCTTTTCACAAGGTGATAGTATCTCTCTTACCAGACAACACCCGACTTGCGTCATCACAGGAAAGAAATTTAATGAGCAGCTTCTGTTTCAGGGGAGCAGATAACTTCTGTTTTTAGTTTTGAAGTGTTGGTGCTAGTAAGAGACCTGTGGTCTTTCAGAAAGTAATCCACTGTGTATATAGCACTTTTTTTTTTTTTTTTTTTTTTGCTTTTGTGCTTTTAAATTTGAGCATGTGGTGAAAGAGAAGTATCTTCCTCACATTTTTGCCCACTTTGCTGTTTTTCAGGAGTCTCTGCCAGGGGAATTCTTTTTTTTTTTTTTGTTGCATTTATCCTGTATAATCTTTTGTTGTATTTTGACATCTCCCTTTCCAGCTGTCTTATCTTTTCTTTTAGCAGTTCTGTTTCTTTTGCAGATTAAGCCCTTTCTTTTGTTAGATACTGATGGCCTTTCTACACTAGCGTAATCCTGTCTTGCGGGCTCTGGAGGTGCTGACTGAGGTGTGTTAGGTGTGTCGGGTGAGCGAATGTGGCTGATTTCTTTAGCTGCTCTTTTGTTTTTTGGCAGAAGCCATTTTCCAGTTCTTTCTGCTACGCTTCTGTTCTCTATCTGACACTTCACTCACTGGCACATACTTGCCTTTATTTCTTTATTTTGCTAAGTGTGCACTGTATTCCTCAGTGTCATCTTTTCTCTCTGTACCTTCTACACTTATCTGCATTATCTTTAGTTTTCATGGCCTGTAAAATGATAATAGATTATAAATCTACCTAATAGCAACATGCTGCCCCTTGAATTACACATAACCTCTACCATTCTGTAATTATCAGATTTTATTACTAATTTTAACTTGGTTCACTAACGTATGCTAATGAACATTAAAATTGGTTTTAGAAAAAAGATAAACAAAAACATTGAATAGCAAACAACTGAACTAAGGATTTAAATAGTTATTTACACAATAAAATCATAACCGACACCAAATTCTCATAACCAACATATTTTCTGTTTGCTGCGAAGTGTTGGCTATGAGGTCAATCGCAAGGTATCAGTTGTGAGAGTCTATTTTAACAAACATGGCAGCCATTTTTGTTCTTGTACAAGCTAAATTAGCAGTGAGAACAAAGTAATTTTTTTTTGTTAAATATGTCCATATTCGTTTTAATATTTTGATTTCAGTTTTTTCCTTTGGTGTTGGTTATGCACTACAATGGTGTGCCAAGTGGCACTATAAGTTTGACACAAATATTTAAATAAATAAATAAGATAAGATAAGATAAAGCCATTTTTTACCTGTGTCTGTGGTGTTCACTGACTTGAAGCCTTGCCCTCATTTGAAAAACTTTATTGACAAAAAGAGTACAATACAATGCCCATGATCTGGAAACGACACAGCATTACAGTTGTGGTAAAGTGTTTAGGCAAAACTACTGTATATTAAAAGTATTCATGTTATTTAATATATGTAGTGTGACACACAAAAAAAAAAAAGTACAAGGTTTTCTCTTTACTCTACCTTTAGGTAATGAAGAGTTTAACAGTAATTCTTCCTGGAATTATAACACTGATAATGCACTAGGCCTTGTCTTGAGTCATGAAAATGAAGAATTAGGTGGACAGCAGTTTGTAATAAAAGTACTGTAGCTGCCTTTAACCTGGACATCATGTGCTTCTCTCTCTAGACCTCTAATTAAAGAAAAACTGGAGCAGGGCGTGAATGTCATAGTGGACAGATATGCATTTTCAGGGGTGGCTTTCACAAGTGCCAAGCCGGTAAGTGTATCGGGGAGTGCTGGGTACACACGTGGCTGCCACTCTGTACAGATATTACATAACACTATGTAACACAATTTTTGTTCCTGGGTAGTAAGTGTTATTTACAGTAAATAAGTATACAGTATACTGTAAATACAGTATAATCGTAAATCTCGAAAAACTACTCGCTTCTAAATCTTTTGTAGTCATTTTTGTATTACTTTAGTATAAATACATGTTAATTTGGATTCATATGTTGTTTTTTTCTGACTTTATGTGAACGAAAAGACACACATTTGCCCGTTTTCCCATTGGAAATAGTGATATTTTGAAATATCACTGTCCTGGTCACAAAAGCAAAGTTTGTGGGGAATAATAGCCATTTTCTATACTTTTGAGGCATAAGCAATTAGGAAATAACACTTACTATCCAGGAACAAAAAAAAAAATAATAATTTGTTACACAATGTAATGTAATTGAGAACTACTGTGCTGCAGAAGAGTTCTGGGTGGTGTGATCGTGCGTGTGTTGTGAAGAGGTTCCAGTCTGGACTGGTGTAAGTTCCCAGAGAGTTCCATGTCATGTGATCTGTGTCTCTGAAGGGGTTCAGTCTGGATTGGTGTAAGTTCCCGGATGTAGGTCTCCCGAAGCCGGATCTGGTTCTCTTCCTGCAGCTTAGCCCAACAGATGCGGCGCGGCGCGGGCAGTTTGGCGCTGAACGCTATGAGAACACCGACTTCCAGAAGGCAGTGCAGGAGCACTTTCAGCAGCTCATGAGTGACCGCAGCGTCAACTGGAAGGTGAGAGGAGCCACATACAGATCTGGAGGGGCAATGACTAAAGGGCATAGATAAGACAGGCTCTTCAGCAGGAGTGGTTATAGAACCTTGCCAATGGGTTGGTTATCATGCGTAACGGCAATGCATCACACAACACTGTTTGGTATATTGCATTGTTTAAAAAAAAAAAAAAAAAACCCAATCCTCCTCTCTGCTAGGTAGAATTTTCCAGCTGGGTATACCAAGGGCAAATCATTCCCCCCTCTCTCATGACAGGGGTTTGTAATTGATCAAAACCAGTAAGTGTGGTAACAGCTGTATTGTGCTGTCTATCGGCAGGTGATTGACGCGTGCAAGAGTGTAGAAGATTTGCATGAGGAGATCAAGTCTCACAGCAAAGCCGCCATGGACACTGCCGCATGCCAGCCTATCGGAGAGCTGTGGAAATAAGGCTAAGCCAATCCCAGACCTGGAAATAATTTAGCTCTGCAGCATTTTAAAGTTTCAAAATCATTTGGATTAATTTCAGTAGCCTTCTGACTAAAAGGTCATTTTACAGCGCCCAAGGTCTTTCGTTGATCTTAAGAGCAGTGAGTCTCAATTCAGATGCTGCTGAGATCAAGAAAGTGCTTGGAATTCCATTTAAGAGAATGTCAAACTAGGTGGGAGGGAGGGCATGGTTGCTTAAGCAGGTTTGCAGGGAGCTTGCACAGACAACAAAGAAGTTCTTTCCCAGAGGACATTTTTAGGTTAGCTATACCAGTATCAATAAAAAAAGATAACTGGAATTTGTTGGATATTGTAAAAACTGTCAGACAGCAGTATTTGCCTGGAGCAGAGGGATATTGGTCTGTTTTAAATGACTTTAATGTAACCTTTGTCTGATTCACTGTTATGTGATGTTTCCAGGATCTTTACTGTGCAAACTTTGGCTCATATTCTGGGTAGAGGACAATGGGTGGCGGTGACCGAGTGGAGTATAAGAAATGGCCCTCGTCAGGGTGTGGTGGGGTGGTGGGAAGACTCCTAAAAAACAAATACAGTTAAGTATAAGATGTTTAGTATGTGTTCAGAAGCACATACAGTAATCAATGTGGTATCTGTTAGGTTGGTACATTCCATGTTGCTGTTTACATGCTTTGTTATGTTATCACTGGGTTTTTTTTTTTTACCTTCTCAACGCGGGTTTGTTTATTTTAACCCCATCACAGTCTCTTCTTCAGGTTCATTTGTGGCAGCCCAACCAATACTTTCCAGTTTTACTCTGAGGCCCCTTTTAAAATGTCCAACAGCCCTTATCCCCCCTATAGTTTGTGTTGTACTTTTTATTGGCTATGTAAAGATTACTTACTTTTGTTACAGCTAATCTCTTGAGCTTGCCCACTGAAATAATGTGAGAACTAGGTTTTATTAACTAGTGCAGTATTTTGAAAGTGGATCCTTTAGTTGTATGGGTTGAACAGTAATCTGCGTCTTAGTTATGGAAAATGTTATGGATTAAAATATATGATTGCTGAAGCTGATGAACTGGAAATGTGAAAATCTATAAACATTACTACTGTCTTTGGGCAAATGGAACACCTTAGAAATGTAATAATGTAGACTGTGTTTTGAGAAGACATCGATACTGCTATGAACATGAGAACAAAACTTACGAACGAGAAGAGGCCATCTGGCCCGTCCTAAGCTCGTCCAGTTCCTATAAGCTAATTGATCTCAAAACCTTGTCCAGTCTGTTCTTACAGAGGAGCCAGTGATTCTGCCTCAACAACATGACTGGGTAACCCATTCCATACCTTCACTATTCTGTGTGAAGACGTGTCTCCTTTCCTCTGTCTCAAGTCTATCTCCACTTATTGTCTTCTAAAATGGTTTTCTATCTCTGAGAAAAATGTTTGTTCTTCAGATGTGTATTAGTGAGTGAGCTGATTCACTAAGTGCAGTGGTAGCTCAAAACACATTTTCTAGGAAAGACAAACTACTGGGAACAAGTCATTTATTGTTCACTAATACTGTGTATTGGTATCCATGACCACAGCATTCTGTCTTTAATGAAGGCGTTGAAAAAGACTTTAGTCAAAATGTTTGACAGTGAATTTTGTGTTTATTTTGGTATTTCTAACATCTTCAAAAGGCAAAAGATTTTAAAAAGCAGTATGTACCCCAAGTGCAAACCATTTATTAATGACAGAATGACTGGGTGGGATATCTGTTCATCATTTTACCGCAACAATGGAATAATTATATCTACAGGGTTGCCAACATATTTATAAACACAGTAATGAATGCCACATCTCTTGTCGTTGGATATTCCAAGACAATTGATACAATGTGGGTTACTGGTAGACGGCTTGCTCATGTTGTGTTATTTAAAGTTTAATTGTAGCTAACAAAATAGTTCCTTATAGTTTGCTATGCATATCAATTAATTATAAAGGTCTCAGAAATGCATTTTTGAAAGCAATACATTTTTAGCAAATATGTATTTTGATTTTAAAACAGGATATCTGGTTCTACAGTAGGTTAAATAAATCTGTTTGCAACTAAGCTTTCAGTCTTGCAGTTCCTGGAGCGTGAAATGTTCCCACCCCATCACTGGCTTAATTCCTGTCGATAACCAATCCATTGCTTCCACTATTAAATCCACTAGCAACATGGTCTGACACAGATGTCACTGCTGGGTGAAAAAATCCAAGGAGGTTGAGCAGTAACTTAAGGCTTCCTGAAAGGCAAGCAAACTCTCTATAACCTGTTGTAATGCTGTTTTTAGTTTGCTAGAACACGTGTTTCTTTCATAACAGCTCGTTTAAGACCATGTAAGTAATGAAAATGCAAAATGGGTAAGATTTATGGAGCTATTTTGTTACTTTATGGGAAGACAATCCTTAAATGCAGTTCGGCTAACGCTACCACAACAAGAGCCGTTCCTCATGTATATTTTATATAGTACTTTATTTCTTAAATGAGCATTTTTTTTTTTTTTTCATTTACAAACACCAAGGGTAGAATGAATATGAATTAGTCTAA
Organism: Polyodon spathula; assembly: GCF_017654505.1. Lineage (NCBI taxonomy): Eukaryota > Metazoa > Chordata > Actinopteri > Acipenseriformes > Polyodontidae > Polyodon > Polyodon spathula. The sequence continues at coordinate 42,357,886 of NC_054544.1, forward strand.
TGTGTGTAGCAGTTTACCCTAAAGTGGGTCTAACCTTAAGAAACTTAAATATGCAACTGGAGCGGTTTGTTAGCAATCACACGTTCTTGATTGGAAACCACATTAAACCATTCCCCAGTACCAGAACAAAGTCCCATGCTTTAATTTCCAATTGGAATTAACATTTCTCAAATGTTTTCTCACTGGCACCTAAAACTGATTAACCACAATTTCTAAAATAATCTGAAATTGGGGGCAGCCGGTTGCAGCGAGACACCAAGCAACACGGTCTGTATTATGAAGCTATCAACCGTAACAACGTATGAGCAGCTGTGCAGAGATGTCTGAATCTGTAACACTTTATCTCTTAACATTCAAGCCACTGGGGCAAAATAGCCAGTATTTACAACCCTGGTCAGATTTCAAATACATATTTATGCGATTTAAAAAAAGCATTTGTGAAGAGGCTGTTTTAAGGCAAAATTCCACGAAAGGTGAAACAGCACATTTCTGGCACAAATCCCAACCCAGAGACTCTTGTGCTTTAAAATTGCTTTTCCTGGAATGTACTGTCTGTCATTGCAGTATCATTTCCCCAACATGGCATCTGCGTTTACAACAGGTGGTTTTATTGGGATGCAATGCTGTTGGGTTTTACCAACAAAACACAACATTTCTTTCTTTCTTTCTAAAAAAAAAAAAAAAAAAAAAAAAGCACATTGTAAACTTAAAACAATAATAATCTATCCCCACCCCTTACACAAGTCTTTGTAGTGAAAGTAAAGTTTGCAGCAGTTTGTAGTTGATCAGACAGGAAGCTTTGCTTCGGGGTGGGTCTGGATTACACTATGGGTTGAATGCTGGAATCAAGCCAATGCAAAATTAGTCCTTTCCCCAGCCCTCTCTTCCTCGACAGACCTCTCCTGGTCTGGACCACAGTCCTCCTCAAAGAGACAGGATCTCAAACTCCTCGTCCTCCGAGTCAAAGAACCTCTCCAGTCGATCAGAGTCAGAGAAATCTGCCAAAAGGACGAATTGAAATGAGTCTATCTAAGCATTCAAGTAAAGAATATCCATTTATATAACCCCGTCAAGCACATCGCTCCCCATTTCCAACACTATAGCTGCGAGCCACTGTATATTTGTATTCTGCCTTCTAGCTAGAATGAATGTGTTAGTGAAATGGCATTTATGCCACCTTAACTTTTTCTGCAGTACAAAGGGCCGCCTTATAAAAGGGAAGACTAGGTAAGTATACCTTCTGGGACAAGCCTAGTTTTATACAAAATATTCACCTGGAAGTGGAAATAAAAAAAATAACTACAGGAAAGATACTTTTTTTTATTTTTTTATTTTTTTTAAATAGTATTATAAATGTAATGTGAGGTATCCATGTATAATATTGATAGTTATGTTTAGTTTCTTTCCCACTGAATGAATGACATTGTTGCTCTACCTCTGTCAATCATGCTGGTGTTTCCCCCCCAGGATTGATTTATTGATCCACCTAATAACATTAGTAAATACAAATTATTAGACGGTCCATGAAATCAGGTTTATCATTTTTAGGGTGGCTGTAATAAAGACCTGCCCATTTAGAAATGAAACTACACTTGTGTCATACCACTGCTTTTGTTTTCCAGATCTGCAATCAAATAAAGACTGACTGGATTAACAACCTGAATGTTTTCCTTATTTCCACTCCTGTGAATGGATAGGGTTATTAGCAAAGCACATGACAAATGATCACTTCAGTTTTTACTCGGCTACCAGCTGGAACTCTACAAAATAACACCTACGAGACACTGGGCTCTTTCGCACCTAGATTCAAAATGCAGTTCACTTAAAGTACTATTGAAAGTAAATTGCTTTAGTTTGTTTCACAGTGTGATAACAGAATTAGGTTTTTATTTTTATTTTTTTGGTTTAAATAAATAAATAAATAAAAACACAAGTCTAATGATACAGCACAACACGAAGTTTGAGAGTGGAGTGAGGGTGCCGGTGTGCCACTCACCTGAGGTGAGGTTAAGTATGTCTGAGCTCATGAAGTGAGAAGGCTGTCTGTCCACCAGCTCAAACATTGGCAATGCTTCTCTTCTCTCAGACATCTGGAGAGCAGAGACCACACTTTCATTACAGAAAACATGTGAAATCGGAATGATTAGGCAAGGTGGTTCAGAATACATGATTACATTTTGAAGAGCAGTGTTTGTAGTAAAGATTTGAAGAGAGTGGCCCACCTTTTGAATGCGCAAACACCAGTCATCAAAATCCTCCTCCGTACTACAGAAGAAACCCTAGCAAAAGCAACATAAACAAAAAGAAATAAACAGCATGTCATTTTCACAGGGCAAATCCTAAATGTTACGGTGCAATAGGTACAGCATCCTGGAAAAAGTGTTGACCTCTCATCTAACTATACACATTCACTGGAAAGCCAGTGGGGTAGTCTCTCTAAAACATTGCAAGGATGTTTCCTCCTTGTCCTTCCACAGCATGTCTGGTTGGCTCTTCCATACCTTGTTAAGCCAGACTGCTCTCCCCTCGAGACATGGTGTCAGACTGGGCTGCATTAACTGTGGCTTGCCTTTTTTTTTTTTTAAACCTGCTACCATCAGAAAATGTGCAAATCAGCAACTTCTGATTTGGTAGAGTAGATAAGATGTTCCATACTGGGGGCGGTCAGACACTTTTCCAGCACACTACTGCATAGCTTTTACATGTATTTTAGGTTTTATGCAGACAAAGTTAATATTTAATTAAATTAATATTTAATAGATATACAGTGCTTTGCAGAAGTATTCACCCCCTGCAAAGTTTTCACATTTTGTTGAATTACAAATAATGTATGCAGTTTTTCAAATGAACTTTATTCAAAGATGTAGTGGTTAAACTGAACACTGTTATATGAGAAAATGTACAAAATCAAATTTATTGGTTGCATAAGCATTCATCTCCTTAGCCCTTTGAGGCCCTATGTCGGACCAGGTCCAACATTACAATTTCCCTTTTCCAGTCCAATGTCGGACCATGTCCGACATCAAAAAGACGTAAAGCACAGGTCCCTAGTCGTTTTTTTCTCCGGAAAAAGCAGAAAAAACCTTTCAATGGCCGAATGAAGTTGAAAAAAAGGGCGTATCTGATAGCCCCATGCACCACAGAGATAACAGACATAAACAAAAGGAGGTAGCTGCTTCTGCATCCAGCGCTCAAAGAATATCACAGACATTTTCAGAGCTTTTTGATGTTCTAGTAATAAAATAATAATGACTTGGATCACATTGAGGCGTTTCTTGATAAAACAGGTGATCACGCGAGGATTTATCAGTATGCACGTCTATAAAGAGGTATGTGAAAAATACAGTGAACAAGGGGTGGGGTTTGGCTGGAGATGCAGTACTCTTTGTCCTTTTGCACTTCGATACCTTTTAAACCTGTTTTACGCTGAAAAAAAAAAATTTTAAACAGCACGTATGAAAATTTGACCCAACAAGCACTGAATAAACGGACCACTAAGGGTTAAGTCAGTACTTGGTAGAAGCACCTTTTGCAGCAATTACTGCTATCAGTCTTTTTGGATAGGTCTCTACTAGCTTTGCACAGTAGGATGGTGACATTTTTTCCCCATTTTTCACGGGAAAATTGCTCCAGTTCTGATAAGTTTGTTGGGGATCGATGATGGACTGCAATCTTAAAGTCTCGCCATAAATTTGATTGGATTCATGGTCGGGACTTAAACTGGGCCACTCAACATTAATTCTCTTCTTGTTCAACCACTCCAGTGTGGCTTTGGTTTTGTGCTTTGGGTCAGTTGTCCTGCTGAAATGTGAATTTCCTCCCCAGTTTCAGTGTCTTGGCTGACTCAAACAGGTTCTCCTCAAGGATTCACCTGTACTTTGCACCATCCATTCTCCCCTCTATCCTGACAAGCTTCCCATTCCCTGCTAAGGAGAAGCATCCCAATAACATGATGCTGCCATCACCATGCTTGACAGTTGGGATGGTGTTGACTGGGCAATGTGCAGGGCTTGCGATAGACGCAACACTTGGAATTTAAACCAAAAAGTTCAATTTTTGTCTAGTCTGACCACAAAACCTTTTTCTGCATGTCTGCAGTATCATCTACATGCTTTTCCGCAAACTCCGTACGTGCTTTAAGGCGGCTTTTTGAGCAATGGCTTCTTTCTTGCTACCCGTCCACACAGGCCAGCTTTGTGTAGGGACCGGCTTATTGTTGATGTGTGAACACTGACTCAGACCTCAGACACAGAACTTTGCAGATCTCTCAAGGTCATTGTTGTCTTCAGAGTGACATCAAAGCCAAACCAGTTTCCTGCTTGACCGCCTGCTCAGTTTGGGAGGGCAACCTGATCTGGGTAGTCTGGGTGGTATGATGCATCTTCCATTTCTTAATGATGGACTTCACTGTGCCAGGAGGGATAATCAGCGCCTTTGAAATGTTCTTGTACCCTTCTTCTGCTCTGTGCCTCTCTACTACTTTATCCCTGACTTGTTTTGAAAGCTCCTTGGTCTTCATGGTTGCTTGGTTGGATCACAATGAGAGTTGCAGCTTGAAAGTCGTTATATAACTGAGGTAAATTATCTACAAGTTAAACCACTTTGAGTACACAAAGGCTGAAACCATTTCACTAACTTTGTGACCTTTTAAATGAATCATTTGCACCTGAGCAGATTTAGGGCTGCTGTAGCAAAGGGGTTGAATACTTATGCAACTCAGATGAATCTGTTTTTCTCTATAAATCTTACTCATTTATATTCTATATGCATTTTGTAACTTTATCAATGTGTAGTAGTTTGTGTAGATTCTACATGCAACGTCTAATTTGAAAGAGTCGTGGAGTAAGCTCAGGTGCCAGCAAAATGTGAAAACTTTGCAGGGGGGTGAATACTTTGCAAACCACTATGTATCCTTTACTATTCCTATTAAAGACTACTTGGTATCGGTATATAACATCTCACTTTTCCTAACTAAGTGGTGTTCTTGTTTGATTCACTTATTTTTTATTTTTTTGTTTCAGTCATTGCATCCTGGTTACCTTTTAAAACTCTGAAGTTTCTAGCGCCACTGTCCTCAAGAGAGCTCTCAAACATTTATATTCTCAGAGTACAGACACGATCTTGCCCCTAGTGGATGTCAGAAACACAACATAGAGCAGTGGTATTTCTTACACCCGCTGGGAGCAGAATATTGACTCAAAGCGGCCCCAGCAGTGCCAGCCCATTGTGAAATGGGTGTTAAGAGACATGCAGGCAGTGCAGCAGTGTCCCTCCCTACCACAGCGATGGAGGGGTCGAGCTCACGGATGTGCATGCGGCAGGGCGGGTGCTCGCAGTGGTAGCTGTCATCAGGAACCAGCCCATCATCGCAGGGCTCCACAGAGGGCTGCGTGGTGTGGGGGTCCAGATAGATCAGCTCCTCTCCTGCAGAGGGAAACACAGACACAAGCGCCCTTGTGCATCACAGTGCTTTCGGAAATACTAGCCATCGAAACAGTCAAAACGTTTGTCATCACAAGAACTTACTGCAGGACATAATCTGCTCATACCAATGCTACAACCAAAAAGGAATACAAAAAGGTATCCTAAATGTAAAATACATGGGATACAATGGGAATAGGTGGGTGGTTTAAAAGCACACAAACCAAATTTTCAAAATTGACATTAGAGGGAGAAGAAAAAGATTCAAAATAGAAACAGGTTAACATTATGAGATGCGTAGTACTTTGAGTCAGTATAGGATAATTGTGATTCGTAACATCTGCAATTAACAAGCTTTCAAACTCGCGTGTGTATTTAAAGCACACAGTGCAAACAAAGAAAATTCTATCCATATGTAATCATAGATCTTATATTTTCCTATATGAAAGATGCATACCTTATGTCAAACGTGCACTTGATTTTTTAATGGTATTTTTTTCATAGCATTTAAAAACAAGCAAACAAAAAGCTACACTTCCCATTGAAGGAACTCAAATGACACAAGTGAGACGCTTCTGGGAGAACAAAGAAAAAAAAACAACCAAAAACCACATTCCAAATACTTGCAAATTATTTTTAGGAACGCAAACTCTCAGTAGACTTAGGAAATAATGGCAATACATATTAGGTTGAGTGGAATTAGTCTGTTAGTGCCATGTTAAGAGTTCACAGTAATCTCTGAAATGGCTGAATCTGCTATGCAATGGGAGATGCATTACCTTCCGTACAGAAGGCTAGTCCCTCTCCTGCACTCACCTACATAGCCGATGAAATAGTGGGCACTGTTGGGTTTCCCCCCAATCACTCCTAGTGACTGGGGCAGCATGAAGCACTTCTGTGGGGACAAAGACACACACTGACACAGACATGAACTGCACGTTCCCAACAAATCTGAGAGACAAAAGAGACCACAGTCAACTTCTCATTCTCAACTTAGCTCCCAGTGGTGAACAGTCCACAAAATAAAGCACTCAACAGTTCCATACAATTTGGCACAATGTTCCATGTTCAGGAGTCTGAATTATAGGGGCGTTTGTTAGGACAAGATTACGGAGGTTCACCGAGGGTCTTTGTGGGGAAACTCACATACTTTAACCCTGAATTAGAGAATCATTTGACTATACTGGTCAGAACAGGGATATGGAATAATTTTCATAATATTGCCTTCAATTTCTTTGCTTTAAAAGCTTAACAACATAACACATGCAAAACAAAAACATACAATTTTATCAATGTTTTCACTGACTTTTTACTAATTTTCCAAATCAATACAAGAGCCTCAAGTTGCATTGTATTGTTACCAAGTAAATATTTACATACAGCCATAATTAATAAATACAAGCAGCAGGCTGGCAAACTGTACTTGTTCCCCAGGTAACAAGATGCTGCTACTTTATTATTCCAAACCATTGCATATGAAAGTTTACAATTCCTTCTATTTGTGCATTAGAAAGGACAGCTGTGAGCTCAGCAGCAGCTAGTGGAGCACAGTCGGAGGCAGCGGGTATGGAATTGGTAACAAAACCAAGATGTGCAGTGTTTAAATTACACCATGGTAGATGAACGTGTCAAATTCAGTAGTGATGCAAGTTTCACCCTGGGCTGTAGTACAGCTAGATGGCTGAGGGTATATTTACATGGTCTCAGTAAGACAGAGAAGCTGACCTTGAGTGTTTCGATGTAGGCCTCGTTGATTTCGCTCAGCCCCAGCCGCAGTGGGATCAGCAGCACCAGCGGTTTCCACACTGCAGACTGGTCCAGCGCACAGGCTCCCTCTGTGAAGCCATTGTGCTCCCGCTCCAGGTCGGGGTCCATGAAGGCAGCAGCTCCGGCATAGTCCAGCCATGGCATGCACAGCCTCCCTGGACGCACACAAGACACAAGTCAGCACAGCCCCATCTCACACATGCACCAGCAATCAGATAGAAAGCCTTTCAACTAGGGATAGCCTTTCCCCTGGTCTTCAAAATGTCTTTACTGACATAGAAACAATGACCAAGTTAGCAGCAACTTTGTCTTGTTTAACTTGGCCCTTTGGTTGATATTACATATTTAGATGGTTAGTTTATTCCTTATAAAATGTTTTGGTCAGATATCACTATTTAATTTTATTTATTTATTTATTTATTTACATGCACAGCAATGTTTGTCAGAAGTGGGATTTGAACTACACTCCCAAATACGGGTACAAAGTTCCCCAGAAAAAAAAAAAAAAAATTTGTAAAGCAAAAAAGTGGTCTTCAAGACAAACCTTGTGATACTCGGGCAACATGCATGAAGCTTTTACTTCTAATGTTTTTCTTTCTTTGTGGTTTGCCTTTTCTTCAGTTTAATTGGGGTTCCCTATTCAAAATCAGTTTTAAAAAGGGTTCCCCTAAACCAAAAAAGCTTGAGACCATCTGAGCACAAAACCCTTAAGTCAATCTGACTCTAAAACTAGGGCCCTTTTCACTTGTTTTTTTTTTTTTAACCTGTAATTTAGTCCTCTAGCCACATGATGTCAATATAGCCTCCATAATAAGCCCTGTAATGAGCAATCACTAAACAAAGCCCATTGCATTAACCATTTGGATTGCTCATCCCATTACTACAAAGCATGTATTAGCAGATTAATACACAGAACGTTGTAGATGGCTACTGACATTTATTTAACCCTTACTTTAGAAAGTTTTTCTTTCAATATTAATCACCTCAGAGAATACAAGTATAAATAAAGTTAATTTACCATTACACTTTTACGCAAATCATTTGTTAAAAAAAAGCATTACAGTTCCTTGACATCTGGATCTCGCCAGGCACAAATATGCAACTCGTCAACAGAAGGGGAGACTTTTTCAATGGATTTCCCGTTTGACACAGATCCCTGAACAGTATAGTTAACAAAATATATTTGAATCTGGGTATTTGATAGATTAAGTAACACAAAGCTGTGTGTGTGTGTTTTTTTATTTTTTTTTATTTGGTTTTGTTCTTTGAATATAGTGTAAGAAGAAACACTTTTCAGCATCCACAGAACTGGTAACTGGCAACGACTTTTCAGCCTTTCTTGCTAAATTGGGAAATAGTCCACCAAATTCCACTAACGTTTCCTTTGGCTATAGCAGATATCTCTCCATTTCTGATTAACATTAAATCAAATCCTGGAATAGAATCCAATGGGAGGGTTACTTTATCCAAAACAAATTTCTTGTGGGTCACAAATCCTTTCTGCCTTCAGAAACTTGTGAGCAGATTGAATAAAACAAGGTTTTATTCTGCATTGATCAGGGTTGTAGTAGGTCATCAATTTTTCATAAATTTTGTGGAAAGTTTTAACACATTGTTTATACTGGCATCTGTGCTCGGTATGTACTTATTAACACTGCAACTTTATTATACAGTTGATGCTCTAATGTTACAGCTTTCAAACCACTGCGTCAGAACCACTAGTCCCTTACCATGCATTTCAATCAGGGAGAGTTGAGACACCAGGTGGATATTGCTGCGTGCGACCTCTCAAAGAAATGCTTTTTGACTTTGTTGGTGCACCTATTTTTTCTAAAACAGCAAGTCTCGAGGTAAGCTTTTTCTTTGAATGCATCAATTTCTAGAATGGCCATAAATAGGGAGCATTTTCTAATTATCCACAATGTAATGTGTGGATTCCTTAATTATTCTTTAGATCACTTTAGCTGAAGAGGCTAAAAATGGACAGCTGGAGGTTTAGGACTTAATTGCAGTTTAGTCCCGTTTTAATTCTCCTGTGAATTTTGCAGGGCCCTATCTATAACCCACAACAGCAGCCTGTTTCCCTGCAATATAAAATCTGCACTCACTGATCTCCTCAATGACCACTGTGTTGTCCATGGCTACATGAACAGCAAGACGGCTCCAGGAGTCAAACACTGAAAGTTTCCTGTGGAGAGACACAAAGACAGAGAAACTCTACTCATTGTGAACTACAAAACTTTTAAATAGGATGAATGTAGGCATGCAACACGGACGATGATATTAGCCAAAAAAAGAGGTCTACTGCACTTGGATACAGTGGCTCTCAAAAATATTCACCCTCCTTGGACTTTTCCACATTTTATTGTGTTACAACATGGAATCAAAATGGCTTTAAATAGGACTTTTTACCACTGGTCAACACAAATTCCATAATGTCAAAGTGAAAAAAAATATAAAAATCTACAAATTGTTCTAAAACATAAACATAAAAACATAAACATAACAAACATAAAACAGAAAATAACTGATTGCATAAGTATTCACCCCGTTTGCTATGACACACCTAAATAAGCTCTGGTACAACCAATTGTCTTTAGAAGTCACATAATTAGTTGAATGGAGTCCACCTGTGTGCAATTAAGGTGTTTCACATGATTTCAGGTTAAATACACCCGTGTCTGGGAGGTCCCACAGTTGGTTGGTAAATTTCCTAACAAAAACTACATCATGAAGACGTAGGAACGTTCAAAGCAAATCTGGAATGAGGTTCTTCAAAAGCACCAATCAGGGGTAGGATTGAATATCCCCCGGAGCACAATAAAGTCCATTATTAAGAAATGGAGAGAATATGGCACAATTGTGAATCTGTCTAGAACAGGCCGTCCTCATCCATATCCGGGAGAGAAGGGCACTAGTCAGGGAGGCCACCACAAGGTCTATGGCAACTCTAAAGGAGTTATAGTCTTCCACGGCTGAGCTGGGAGACAATAGCCCGGGTACTTCATAAAACTGGCCTTTATGGGAGAGTGGAAAAAAGAAAGCCATTGTTGAAAAAAACTCACCTCAAATCTTGGCTAGAGTTTACAAGAAGGCATGTGGAAGACTCTGAGACCACGTGGAAGAAGATTCTATGGTCTAATGAGACCAAAATAGAGCTTTTAGGCCTCAATGCCAAGCGCTATGTTTGGTGCAAGCTTAACACCGCACATCATCCTGAGAACACCATCCCTACTGTGAAGCATGGTGGTGGCAGCATCATGCTATGGGGATGCTTCTCTGCGTCAGGGCCTGGAAAGCTCGTGAAGATAGAGGGCAAAATGGATGCAGCAAAGTACAGAGAAATCCTGGAGGAAAACCTGCTGAAGTCTGCAAGACACCTGGGACTTGGGAGAAGATTCATCTTCCAGCAGGATAATGACCCCAAACATACAGCCAAAGCCACACTGGAGTGGCTTAAAAACAAAAAGGTCAATGTCCTGGAATGTCCCAGTCAAAGCCCGGACCTAAATCCAATTGAGAATATATGGAAAGAGTTGAAAATTGCTCACAAATCTAACAATTTTGCAAAGAAGAATGTGCAAAGCTGGTAGAGACTTATCCAAATAGGCTTATGGCTGTAAAGGTGTCTCTACCAAATATTGACTCAAGGGGGTGAATACTTACGCAATCAATTATTTTCTGTTTTGTATTTGTAATTAATGTAGAAAAATTTGTAGATTTTTCACTTTGACATTATGGACTTTTTTTGTTGTTGATCAGTGGCAAAGACTCCTAATTAAATCCATTCTGATTCCATGTTGTAACACAATAAAATGTGGAAAGTCCAAGGGGGTGAATACTTTTGAGAGCTACTGTATGCAAGTAATGCACGCTCCTCTTAAGAAAAACAAGTATTTTCATGAACTAAAACAGAGGTAGACAGAAATACTGCTGCTTAACTCTACTTTCACACAGCAGGAACTTTACATTTTAAATCACATCCCCATTGGAACCTGTTAGCAGCAGCTACACTTAGAATTTCACTGTGTAGCTCTCACAATCAGAATGTCAATGAAAAAGCATTCGAACATTTAAAAAGACATCAGGTTCTACATAAATAGATATGTTAGTCTGGTTTTCGTTTGATGACTACATCCAATCAAGTTAGAGCGTACTTTCTCTTGCACACTTTGTATGACAAACCAAAGAGTGTGCAATAAAATACACTCAGCTTAGCCACCAAACACAAATAGGGGTGCAATAATTAATCAATGCATTGATTATTGATCATCTGACCTTACATTTCCCAAGCTTCGATTACATATTGCTGAATCGATGCATCAAATTAGAACCCAGTTTGAAGTCTCCACTGCTTAGATCATTAAAGTAACATTCACGTGTCTGATTTATTAAATTGACCCCAAATGCTATTTGCACCATTTTTAAACAATTGAGTCCTTCTATTAAACAGTCAGAGTTGCTTCTTACCAGTGTTATTAACAGTTTTGTATCCTTTTGCAAAAACTATTACTGTATATTGTGTAATTTAGTGTTTATTTCATTTTTAAAGACACACTGAAGCAGCTATACATTATAATTAAGCATTATTAGTTTTTTTTATTTTTTATTTCCAGAGGTTAAACACAATGTGGCAGTGACAATCTACTGCAATGGAACCTTAATATGAGAATCATAGAATACAGCTTATAAAGACATCAACTCAAAATGCACCGTCTCTAAACAGCAGAGTGGCAGCCACATTACATCAGAGGTAAACACATTTAGCATGCAGGGTTTATATATCCCTGCAAATAAATCACTACATGAAATGTTTTTTGAGATATGATAGTGGCAACAGCAGCTTTGTAACATAATTGGCACGCAAAGGGCTAATAAATGTTATACAATACCCATGATCAAAACATGACTGAAGGAATCACACAATACAGATGCATACAGAGCATGAAGCCAGTATTGAAGAGGTAGGTCTCTCTCATCCACAACCATATCAAAGTGAAGGGTGCCATTAGATTTTTCCCCCAAGCATTTTGAGATCAGCGAAAATATTAAGTTGCAAGAAATGTTTTTATGAGATTGCAGGCATGCTTAAATACAAATGTCCTTCTTTTAAGTTGCATCAGAGGCTGGGCGCAAACAGGAGACCTCACACATGGCACGCATGCATCTTAACCACGATTCAAAGAGCCAGGCTACTCTATTTGTGGTTGTAGAGATTTTAACCCCATCTCATCTCACCGACAGGGTAAATAGTCCGTAATGGCAGAGCATCACACAACACTACCCATTACACATCAAGTACCTACACCTCAACAGAATCCAAATTTCAGCTTTCAATTGTGCTCTTCAGATGTATTCAGTAACAATTTACAGTGGTGGACAAATCACTATTATGAGTAGTAGACCGATGGGCTGCCAAAAGGTAAACTCTGGTAGCCCACCACACATTTCAGTAGCCCATGTAGATAAACATTTCCATTTAACGCTATGCACCGTTAAAAAAAATGCAGACAGATACAAATTGTGAGGTTCAAAAAATAAATCCGACATCACTTCTGAGGGCCACTAAACAGATTTTGTTCTTTTTTTACCATACATAACCAGACACTGCCAAGTTTGCTAACAACCTAGTTTCTGTTAATATTTCTACAAAACAATAACAAGCTAATAAGTTTCCTTATATATACAATGTAGGGAATTATGTTTGACAGCATCCTTTTCCCAGACTTTATCCAGGCCCGGTGTTAGAGTTTAGTGCCCCCGTTTCAGATTCTAAATTGATTGAAAAAAATAAATAAATAAATCTGAGAAATTATTAAATTAAATAAATTTAAAGTAAACCACAATAGTAATAATTTAAAAATGTCTAGTTGCTTCTAGGGTCGCCTTATCAGGTTGTTTACATGAGCGTATTCTTTTTCTATTCAGTATTGAATAGTCTGTTGAAAGTATGCATTATGTACGTTCGTTACTTTACAGTAATTTGGTGTGTGTGGGAATCCGTTTATTGCAATCTCTGTAGAGGGCTTGCTCACTGTACGATTGTATTTGTTTCAAGTAATGTTGCTCAGACACCACATTGTTACTAATGCGGTAATAACTTAACAGGAGTGAGCATTATTATCGACATCAAACAAAACAGATATCAAAATATCGAGATTGTTCTGTATCAATAGCTATTTTCAAACTGTCGATATCTTGAGATTTAAAAAAATGCACATACGCTGGCAGACAAAGTAGATATAATAAAGTTTATTTTGTATTAAGATACAACAAACCCTTTGCATACCTTGTTAGTCTCATAGGCAAACACCACACATGCAGGTACTATATAACCATTTTATTCCACTGATTGGCATTTTTTTTTCTAAGAACCCAATTAGCAAATGTATTTCAAACATCAATAATCCTGGCTGAGGATGGGAATAGTAAAACAATAACAAGACCTTGTTTTTTCTCTATGGATATTGTGAAGCAAAAGCACCACGACGTTAAAGGTAAGTTATTGCTTTTCATATGTAAATACCTGTTAACGTCTATATAGGTTTCATATTGCAATTGCGTTATATTCTATTTCTGTGTTTTTGGAAGACTTCGATATTATCAATATCAAAATATTGATGTACAATTTTCATATCACTGTGCATCCTTAATTTGAATGGAAAAAAAAAAAAAACTGGAAAGAGCTGTGCTAATTCGTGCTGTGTGGATAGTTCATAATATTGCACTGTCATATGATTGATTTATGTATTTGTTTATTGACATCAGTGAAGTAAAATAGAGAACAGGAGCTAATTGATTTGTCTTTTGCAAAATGAGCCCGCCCTAAATAAGTGGATGCCCTGCCAATATCTCATCATTAGTGTTAAAATATTCACCGCGTAACAAATTAAAACAATCATGTTCTGGGTCCTAAATGGACTCTGGGCATTATTATGCATCTGTGCCATTTAGAACCTAGCCCCACCATTTACTTCTATATTTTTAAATATTCATACAAATATCTATAAAGCACAAAAACATAAAAAGGAATAGTTTTTTTTTCTTTACCCTGTGCACTCACAGTATCCGCTGCGCATTATCAGTAATGAAACTCTGCAAGTGTTGCATTTGTTTTCAAGACTTATTTATTATTATACAATCAATATACAGTAGTACTGTACAAATAAACTTGGTGGCCTAAACGTGTGCACACAAAATGAGCACGGCTTTCTGCTCACAATAAAAACAGTAACGTCAGGGTATACATGTAAATAGTACAAATGCATTGCACGCTTTATAAAGACATTACCATGTGAGAGGGCTCCCACACAATACCGTTAGCTAATTGTTCAGCTGGAAATAAAAATAAAAAAATAAACGCATCTTTACTAACTTTCTACTGTGCTCAAGCTGCATTCTCCCTGCACCTTGGTAAAACTGTGATAGCCACTTAGGGTACAGTGTTCTCTCCTGTTTATTAATTTGCTTATATATATATATATATATATATATATATATATACACACACACACACACACACACACACACACACACACCTCTGTTTGGGTTTGCAAAGTGGCAGTTTCCTTTGTTTGAAAAGAGAATTCAAGCAGAAACATCACATTACTGTTATTGACAAGCAACAGCAAGGTTTAGGGTGAAAATGCAAATAGCAAAGGGAAACACTTACTTTAGCACCTGTGCAACTGTGTTTGGTCCATACCACTGTCCGATGGATTTCCCCTCCCCTACTCCCATCTGAGCTAGAGAGAGGACAGACAGCAAGAGGGATTTACCGGGTGCAATTACTTTATCACAGCGTTTATTGATTTTCATCAGTAACTCACTGGGCCTTTTTAGGATGCTTGACATACTGATAATAAAAAGCATCTAGATATAGATATGCAGTCATGTTCATCTTCAGTAAATACAGTATTACCTATTCTCTCCCTAGCCTTTGGCACAGTTTCCTTATCAGTCTCAATGTCAATTCTTGTCCGTCTCCCAGTCATCATTCATGGATTAGGCAGGGCTTACCTATCTGGTGTATAGAGTAGTAGCTGTCCTTCTTGTCAATGAAGGCATTAAGAATGCTGTAATACTCCTCTCTCTGCCTCTTTCCTTTCACCCACCTCCAGTCTGCAGAGACAGAAGAGTGTGCGCTTCTCAAAAAAAGTACCCAAACACGCCTGTATATGTAATAAGCATGTTCTAAAACTTATTAGAAACTGAAATCTTATTTAAAAACATACTTAATTACTTCAGCCTGGAATTATTGTTGTCGAGTTGAATAAACTCCTTTATTGAATATACATGTTTACATATATTTCTACACTGCCTCAGACTGAGGCCTAGTAGGCTTGTGAGGTTCCAACGTGATTTCCGACGGCATATGTTTACGACGCTTACCGAAAGGGTTAATAAATAAATACCTCGGCCCAGATGCCTTAAGACCAGGGCTTCTCCCAGGATCATCTGCCCACATCGCAGCATGCAACCCCAGCCAGTATCAGAGGTGGGGCCTGTCCCTCCTACCGCACAGAACACAGAGACAAGGGCAGCACTTATCATGTAGTGTTTACAACAAACAAATCACATTACCCTTTAATTACCATCCATAACATATACAACACCAAATACCACAGTTAATGATAAATTGAGAAAAAAATCCCTTTAGTTTAGCCCAGGGTACCAAAGGTAACTTTTTTTTTTTTTTTTTTAATTTTAGTTTTATTCTATTGTTAAAAAATCCTCCTAAAGGTTAAACGTAATGAAACAAAAAAAATGAAAAAAACCTCTGTACATTTTGTGATCTTATTTTTATTTTATTTTTTTCAGTCTACTGTCTCAAATAACTTTTTATAGCTCTTCAAAGACAGTGTGTTAAAAACAGTCATTAAATACATCCCATGCAAATAATGCAAACTACAGAATTGACTTCTCTGTGGTGTGATCTGTAACTGCAATCACTTCACATCAAGCTTGCTCTGACTGCCTGGTTTCTGTGCCTATTCTTCTCTCAAACAGAGTACAAGAGCCTTGTCACCCAAAAATCTTTTCAGCTCCTGTTTTTATGCATAGCATGTTTTCCTGACGTGTGAATAGACCATATTACTGACACTAAAAAGAAGCTTTGCATTGTCCAAAGCAGTGTTGAGGGAGGCAAAATGTAACATTCACATGCCAACCCACTTACCGATAGGTGGAAAATTCTTTCTGTAAGTGAACCAGAGGCGAGATGAAATATCACACAGAATGTCATCCTTCTCTAAAAAGGAGGAAAACAAAATTCAGCAAAAACGAGTTTAAAGGAAAGTAGGATCTATTATGGATTTAAACAATCCTGTCTAGTAGTTGTTTTTAGTGTTTGTGTTGTTTTCTCTTTTATAAATTACCTGTAGATTTGCAGAATGTCAGATGGAAGTAAAAAGGGTAGTTTGTGTGCTGCTGCTAGCTTTCACACTTGTATTCCACCAGAGAACACCTGTTGCACATATTTTTAAAAGAACTGTAGACTTATTTCTTATTTTGACCCTGTATATAGCTTGCTGTAATGGCAGAGACAACTACAACATTCAATGTGTCTTGTCAGTTTCCACTGAAGAAATGAGTAACACACATCCCACTCAGTCATTCTGTATTAGTTGAAAAAGGATAACATATGCCACTGCATGTGTGGGGCATCTATCTTTTTGCCTATGTTAAAGAGGGGGGTGATCATCTACTGAGGGATACAAGATATTTAGTAAATAAGCAGCCAAAATAGGGTAATTGGCAACAGATGTCAAACTCCCAGTCACTCGTCATTCCGAGTAAATGGATACAACGCTGGAGTACTATATGAAATAGAACATGAGAAGGCTTGCACATTAAAATCAGTGTATATATTTCAAGAGTGGGCAATTATCTATTCAGGGATTTCATGCTATTTAGTCAGCACTAAGCCCTCAACCCCAACCCTTCCTCCCAGCTTCACAGAGGACAGCAATGTTTCGTGAATTCATGGCTTTTAACAGTTGAAATGGCCTTTTTTCTAGAGGTTTGCACTGAAACCGAATGTCTTCTTAAAGCATGGATGACAATAAGAAAATAAGACTACCGATGCAACCAGAGCCATTGAAAGTAAGCAGTCTCACCCATTCCAACTTTTACTACAAGCTTAATTAACCCCAGGGTATAGGTAACAAGCTCAGGTGCGTCTTATTAAACTCATAGTAAAACCAGGAATGGATCAAACTGCTATGCAATGGGAGACTTTTCCATCCCTGATTACCTATTTCGAACTTCCATTTGCGGTTAACGAGTAAAGCGTCTATTTAAAAGTGTAGTCAGCTTTACTACACCATTTCTGCAGCTGTTACTAATGTTAACATACAGTTAATTTCACCCAAACAAAACCTACTCAGCATTACTGTCTTTGTGTAGAGAAGCAGAGCTGGGAACAGCTCCCCTCAACTTACCTCACAGTCCCTATTCTCCTCTGTGCTGATCTCTCTGGCACACAGTGCTGCACCCTGGAGGAGAAAGGCAGGATGTGCATACCTGTGAGAGCGCTGGACTCCCGTCCCAGAATCCACACAGGTTCCTCGGTCTGTGGGAACTCCTCCAACTCTGCAAACCTCAATGTGTCGTAGGTGAGGGTAGCTGAAAGGATAAACGACAGAGAGAGTGAGACAGAGAAAGAGCCGCTCATATTTGCAGCTGCATTTCATTACCAGTAATGAGAATAAACAGCACTTTTGCAGTGCCATCTAAAGTTGCCGTTTCTTTTTAAACATCCCAATACAAGGATGCACATTCAGTTGCTCCCTCAGTCAAAGCACGACCGCACAAGAGGGCAGGGCCAGTCAAAAGCTGGGCAGCGAGGATGCGACTATACAAAACAAACAAACCATTTTCCAGAATATGGGTATGGAATTCAATGCAGGTGTGTATTATGGAGACAGGAACTGTTTATTTTAATTTTGGTATCCATGAGAACAGGGCTGAACACCAAAGAGATAAATTAGCTTTGCAGGCTGTGGAAACCCATATTACTCTTCAGACAAAGTGACAGTGGCAATTAGACTACAAGCTCCCTGTGAATAGTAACCAAGGACATTTTAGGTTTTAAGTGTCACCTGTTCTTAGACAAACCAAACCATGGTGGTTACTGGCTAGGGTTGCCACCTGGCCTCATAATTGTGGAACACTGAGACAGAACAGGATTTTCAAGTTGCCTTTAAAACTGAAGGAAACTGACAGGTTAATTGAGCGCTAAACCTTTGCTAAATTGATTCTGTTGATTAATTATCTCGAGGCAACATGACAATACAATAATAGCTTTTAACAAATTCAATACATAAATACCATCATCAATATTTATTTATTTTATTAAGTTTTATAAATATTTTAAAATGTCTTTATAGTTTCGAATAGTACATCGCCTTCTCCTGCTCAAATCATTAATACTGACTAGCTTTGTTCACTATTCCTGACACCAGACAGCTTGAACACCTGATCAGTGTTATTATTTAATTGGGAGAGTCGGTGTAAATTAGGGCTATAGGATTACTAATTAACATGATATAAATATAGACTTAAATATTGAGAAATGAAACACTAATTTTACAAAATAAAAAAAGAAGACCTACACAGATGTTTATTCAAGATCATTCTTTATTTTATATATTTTTTTGTATTACGACAATGATTCCGATAATTAAGAAGCAGTATAAATTAAGCAAGTGTTTAGCGCTCAATTGACGTGTTTATTTCTTTCAGTTCAAGGGCAACTTAAAAACCTTTTCCCGTCCTGGAGTGTTCCGGAATTATGAGGCCAGGTGGCAATCCTATCACCAACTCATAGTGAAACTGCAATGGGGGTGTTCATTTTGTACTCATTGTTATATATAAACAAATCTGCCACATACAAATGTGACATCATAGGTTCAAAATGGTCACAAAGGCACAGGGTGTAAAAAATACAAGTCCTGTAATGGCACCGTCAGGCAATGATGATACCCTACTGTGATCGGTTGTGATTGGAGGATAAATCGGCAGACACACCTGTGCGTGTCAAGGGCAGCTGCAGTCACCTGCACAGCCTCCGGTAAAAAATAAAATATATCTTTATCACATTACAAATGCAAGCAAGTTCCTACAGACTGAACTACACACATATACACCTGCGTGTTAGCGACCGCAAAACAGCTGAAGCATACAGAGCTTTAGAAACGGTCGTAGGGCTGAGTAACAGAATTAGCTACAGTTTAAGAAAATGTATTTCAGTTTTCGATATTACTGGGCTTGTTTTCTTAAATTAATCGTTTAAATGTATGTTATTATTTACAGTCTCTCTTACCTGCATCCATACCGTTAGCTTCTCACCCTAAATAGTTGGCTGATGACTGACGTCAGTCAGCCAATTGAAATTTGAACTTTCTGGTGACTTAGCAATCATGAGGAGGGGCTAAGATTATTTTCACCAATCATAGACTTATTTTGAGCAGCACTCTCACGTCTTCCTGTAATTAGGGATCCAATCAAAATCGTGGAGTTTGGAACAAACCCGCCAATCATAGCGAGATGACGCATCGGTCTGTGCAAGAGGAAATTATACAAAACATAATGTGACTATGGTAACAGTAACAACTTCCGGTGTCAATCTCATCTCTGTAAACAAAACTCGTTTAAAGGTTTAGAACAAGATTTGTCGCATTGTTTTTGATGAAAGGGGATTGTTGAGCAGTTGTGTTTTTGTTTTCTGAACCTACAAGATGTCGTGCCCCGTTGTTCAAACAGGTGAGCGACCCGGCCAACTGAAGGGGACCTTGTTGGACTTTTGTGCTGTCCTGGTTGTTTGTCCTATTTGTGTGTCCTGTGCTTTGGTGTTTTGTCTGTTGTTAGGGTCAGACCACGCCACCTAGTGTGTGTAAGGAGGGAGCTGCGATTGCCCATACGGGACAAGGACGCGGGAGCAGCAGGTGTATAAATACCTGGGACACGCGAAACAGAGGGAGAGTGGGCAAGACAGTGTGAGAGACAGATAATGACATCGACTGACAGAGCAACAGAACGCGAAACTGAGGTTACCTAACCTGCGGTGTGACTGATAGGAGAGAGAGTGTGAGATTGGTAGTCTGTGTTATATGGAGAGCGTGTGAAGAACGCGGAGACCAGGGACTCTGGACAGAAGTGAGTTCTGTTCGTAAATAAATTACTGTCACTTAGCCCTGAATACCTTGTCTCTATTGTCATCTGTCCTGTTGAGAGCTCGGGTCGTCACAATATGTTTAATTCACTGCTTTGTTTTTAAGCTTATTGTGTGACCTTAGCAGTCACTTTCTTTCAGTTAATAACTATACGGTACTTACAGAAGTGATGTAACATGAATATCAATTCCTCTCACTGTCCATGCAGAAAAGTGAAATCCGACTGCTAGCTATCTTTACATGTAACGTCTCGATTTTCATTTTTGCGCCATGGGTCTTTGATATTCCCTATATTTTAGTTATTGGGTATAGGAATGCTACAAACTCCCTTCTCATTCACTTGTATCTTTTAGCTATTACTTTTTATACAGAAGTGTAGACTTGTACCATTAAATTGCAATTATATACGACCTCAAACAGTACATCAACCACCTCTTACAAGGACATCTGGAAATTTGATATTTGATAAATTAGAATTTATGTATGTGGTATCAAAATGTATTCACTGACAAATGAATGTCCTTTAGTAACTCAGGTGGTACAGATTTGATAATGCTGTAGTAAACAAAAAGTTGTCTCCTTAAAGTAATAAACAAGCTTTTTTATTTGATATGTTTTTTCTCTAACCTTGGATAACTATAGATAAAATATAGAATATATAGAAATGCTTTGGAGCATATTAATTATCATTTTGGTCTTGAATTGACTTCAGAGCAGTGCAACACCTGTTGTGGTATTATCCACTTGGTAATATTATCCACATAGTAAGCTGCTACCCTCTGAACCTGCTGCTACTGTTTTTTCTTGTTAGCAGACGCCCCATTGAACCCGATAGTAAAGCCCCTAGAGTGGATGCTGGGGTCCTGGGAGTGTGACGAGCCAGGAGAGGGGACCTTCCCCACCATCCAGCCCTTCCGATACACTGAGATGCTTCACATCTTCCACGTGGGACAGCCCATGCTTAACTTCATGTGAGTAACCGAGAAACCAATCCTTCCGAGTGCTTCTGGGTTCAGTTATCTTTTGCTGACTCTCCTGGTAAAAACAGAGCTGTAGTGTGCAAGGTTAGTCATACAGTCAGGGGAGAGCAGTTTTGTGTCCTGTGAAGTCTTCGGTCTTTGCAGGGGATTCCGGAGGGACTGTTGCATTGGCTCTGGCACACACTTCTGTTAGGGAGGCAAAACTGGCAGGGACTGTTTCTCCTCATCTTGCTACAGCAGACCCTACTGGCCAGTTGCCTGGAGAGCTCAGGTGGTTATCTGCAGGGCTGGCCTTTGTCATCTGCTCTTGAGTTCCTGGGTGTAAAAAGAGGAAGCTGGCTTGGTCGTGGGATCGGAGAACCCCACTGAACCTTCAGTTCTCCTGAGCTGTGTGGGGAATTGCTGCAGTGAGGGAACATAGTTGGACATTGTAAATTTTGGAGTAAAATTAAATAAAGTAAATATTCCATTCAAGTCACAAGACAAGAAGATCGTTTAACTCTGATTAGAACTTTATATTGGAGTAACAGTACCCAGAAACAGACACTCGGAATGATTGAAAACTCCGTAAGATAGCAATGAGAATGAAAAACCAAAAAAAAAACCCTAATAAAATTGCCAGTAGCGGCTGGTGGGCCCAAAAATTGGGGAGGCATAAAACATTGGCAGCTGGTCTGACTTTTTCACTATTACATTTGAAAAGATGTTATTCAATACAAATGCTTTAATTTACCTAAACACTTCTGTTTGTTTACTGTACAAGAGACCAACAAAGCAAAGCGCTAATAACTGAATATGCAACCGTGAAACCAGACAATAATACCAATAATAATAATAATAAGCAGACTGTACTATGCTTATTATAAAAAAAATCCCCAATAGGATGATTATGATAATAATAATAATAAATCTGTCTAATTCACTGCCAACTCCTCAGTAACACCATGGCAATATCTATCAGACTTTAAATTATGGCAGAAAACCAAGTGTTGAACATTTAAAATAAAGCACTTCTTGCATTTGTAGGTTTGGTTATGTTTTTTGTTAAATTAAAAAAAAAATGAAAATAAGACTACGGTATCGTTATTCACTTCTCGTTCTCTCTACTGCCGCCTTCCACACAAATCAACGCACGCTAGAGTTCAGGCAGAGCAAGACCCATGATTGGCAGACACAGTGGAAGGAGACCCGCCTCCTGCCTCCTCTGCTGTGTTTTTTTTAAGTGTGTGTGACGTTGTAAGATGAAAGTACGAGGAATATGATTGGCTAATCACACTGCAGAAGTGGTCAGAATCTCCCTTGTCCTCCACTCCTCCAGTGACTGTACGGGAAGAAGTACAGCACGGAGAAGCGAGGTTTTCCGTCAATTAAGTAATATTTATGCAAATAAAAGTAAGTGTATGTGATCACTCAGTTTGTGATTTTTTTTATTTATTTTGTTCTTAAATCTTCGAAGCGGCAGTGCCTCCCTTGCCTACCCAAAGGAGCCGCCACTGATTTGAATCTGAATTAGACCAATTTTATGGAGCAAAGTATGATATAGCTTTCACACCCGCCAATAAATGCAGCTGTTTCCCCTGCCCAGTGCTGCTGTGCTAAGATGGGTTCTTGATTAGCCCTCAACAGTTTCTAACTGAAGTTAGGCACAGACTAGGCACAAGCACCACCACAACAACTTAGCTGATCTATTGAGACTGAAACATGATGGATTTAAGAAGACTGCCCCTTTCAATCTTGAGAGCTGAACCAGAACAGGGATAAGGCTGACTCTAGGGTCTGTTGGCAGTAGAATGACAGTGGACTCAAAAAGAATTCCACTCAATGTTTAAATCAGTACTGTGTGACTGTCACAAGGACTGCTGGAGTGGGTGGCGACAGACCAAAAACAGGAACTGACTCTGAACACAGGCTTTGAAATGGTGAAGGCGCTGCTGCGCAGTTTAATAATGAAACAGGCAGAAAATAAAAGGTTTGCAATAATACAAAAACAGGACACGGCACTGGTAGCCAAAATAAACAGAAACAAAAACGGACTAAACTTAACAAAACGGTGCATGGACAGACACTGACAAACACGGTGAGTTTTGAACACACAAGTATCGTGCTGGTCCCACCAGCACGCAATAGCAATTGTAATTGAAATTATCACTCTCCTACTCTCTCTCCCATTCTCCACTCACCGAACACCCAACCGCGAGTATGTGACAACGTGCATCTATATATACTGTTGTGCTGGGATTCAATTACCAATTAATTATTCACTTGAATCCCAGCACGTGAATTAATAAAGTGCAATTCCCCGTGCTCACATATTACTACATTTTACTTGCACGTGAGGTGCTGTGCAATCCTCGTGCCTAAATACACATATACATTTTTAAACACTTGTGTTACACAGACCCGTTTATATCCCGCGTACCAGTGTCTATACACCAACATTTAAAACACACCACACGCAACACATAACAGATAATATACACAGGGGCGGGAACTTTGTCACATATACCCCCCCTGTGCAAAGCACACATGGCCTCAATGGCCACCTCCCCCCTTAAAAGCCCAAAAGTCCCGCCCATAGTCCTTGGCCAGGACCGGAGGCTTCCAGGGGCCCACAGGGGCCCACAGGTCAATGCTGACAGCGGGGTAGCATTCTCCTGCCAGGGTAGTCCTGGCAGCGGAAAGGCTGCTTGGGGTGTGGTCTCCTGACCTTCTCCTTTCTTCGGCGCTGGCAGCTCCCCTTGGTGGTGTTCCGGCCACAGTACTTCCGGCTGTGATACGGAGCGGCGGGCAACCCCAGGCGATGCAGAGCGGCGGGCAACCCCAGGCGGCCAACCCCAGGTGATGCAGAGTGGCGGGCAACCCCAGGCGATGCAGAGCGTCGCTGTGACTTAACGGCGCGAGCGTGCTAAACACCCAGGCGATGCAAGAGGCGGCGGTCACAACCCCAGGACGGCCAACCCCAGGTCGATGCAGATTGTGGACAGGCAACCCCAGGCGATGCAGAGGCATCCTTGGGCAAAGCGAGGCTGGCATCCTTGGGCGAAGTGAGGCTGGAATCCCTGGGCGAAGCAAGGCTGGCATCCCTGGGCGAAGCGAGGCTGGCATCCTTGGGCGAAGCGAGGCTGGCAGTCAGGACATGCTGGGGTGCGGGTGTTGGCCCTCTTTTCGGCCACTGCGGCCGGGAGGTTCTTCCCCGTGCTTCCCTCAGCAGCCTATGCAAGGGCTGCTGAGGACTGCCAGCATCTAGTCCTGGTCCTTCTGGTGCAGGGAGAGGCAGCTCCTGCTCCTCTCCCCCTGATGGAGGTGGAGGCAGAGGAAGCTCTAGTTCCTCTCCTCGTGATGGTGGGGGAAGTGATACCAGCAGGCATTCACCCTCTGCTGGTGGGGGAAGTGATACCAGCAGGCATTCACCCTCTGCTGGTGGACAGGGACCCAGCAGGCATTCACCCTCTGCTGGTGGACAGGGACCCAGCAGGCATTCACCCTCTGCTGGTGGACAGGGACCCAGCAGGCATTCACCCTCTGCTGGTGGACAGGGACCCAGCAGGCATTCACCCTCTGCTGGTGGAGGAGGCAGAGGCAGCTCCTGCTGCTCTGCTCCTGCCGATGGAGGTGGCAGAGGGAGGCAGAGGCAGCTCCTCCTCTCCTTCCTGGTAGGGGCAGCGCACCACCGGGTGCCCAAACTCCCCACAGGCAAGGCACCAGCCCTGGTGCTCCAGACCACCGAGGAACTCCTCCAGGTCCTGGCAGCCATCTCTCCTGTCCCAGCCTTCCATGTTTTATTTTATTACGTGGGATTAACAACACCTCCTAGACTAAGACCAGGGCAGGGACTGTAGTTTTGGAAAAAAAAAAAAATATATATATATATATATATATATATATATATATATATATATATATATATATATATATTATTTTTTTTTTTTTTTTTTCCAAAACTACAGTCCCTGCCCTGGTCTTAGTCTAGGAGGCGTTGTTAATCCCACGTAGGACACCACGTGTCACAAGGATGGCCGGTGGGTGGCGATAGACCAAAAACAGGAACTGACTGTGAACACAGGCTTTGAAATGGTGAAGGCGCTGCTGCGCAGTTTAATAATGAAACAGGCAGAAAATAAAAGGTTGCAATAATACAAAAACAGGACACGGCACTGGTAGCCAAAATAAACAGAAACAAAAACGGACTAAACTTAACAAAACGGTGCACGGACAGACACTGACAAACACGGTGAGTTTTGAACACACAAGTATCGTGCTGGTAGCAATTGTAATTGAAATTATCACTCTCCTACTCTCTCTCCCATTCTCCACTCACCGAACACCCAACCGCCAGTATGTGACAACCTGCATCTATATATACTGTTGTGCTGGGATTCAATTACCAATTAATTATTCACTTGAATCCCAGCACGTGAATTAATAAAGTGCAATTCCCCGTGCTCACATATTACTACATTTTACTTGCACGTGAAATGCTGTGCAATCCTCGTGCCTAAATACACATATACATTTTTAAACACTTGTGTTACACAGACCCGTTTATATCCCGCGTACCAGTGTCTATACACCAACATTTAAACACACCACACGCAACACATAACAGATAACATACACAGGGGCGGGCACTTTGTCACAGTGACCTACAGGTTCAATGCCTTCCACTCTGAGACGAAGAAACCGCTGCACAGAGAATGTGGCTTCATCCGTGTGGAACCTGGCAAGGACAAAGTGGCTTTTATCATCGCCCAGAACACAGGTACCCAAGCAGGGCAGGGCATTTCCTCTCTAAACTCACCTCTTCTGTGTTCAAGGAAGATGATTTCCATCTGTCCACCTTGCCCTTTACTAAGCACACTCATTTAACTTGTAATCTGAACTGAATTTAAACTCTGGTCTGCAGAGGTGAAAAGCCAGTGGTCACCCACTCAAACATCCTTCTAACATAGTGCACCATGGTATGGGTCTAAATGGCTTGAAACTCACACTATCCCTGCACCCAGTCTTGGGTTTCACAACTACTTTCATATGTTATTGAAATTATCAGGAGCTAGGAGTTTTAATTAAACTGTACTTCGCCTATAGCGCATGAACAACTCCCATAATAAATGTGCAGACTCAGATGTGAAATCACATTGTAATGATTAGGGAAATCAGTTAGTTCAGAGCAGGTTTACCAGAGACCTAATAGTTTAGACTCCTAGGAACTGGTCATTTCAAGAATATATCTACAAAAGGGAAATTCTGAAACCCAGGACTGGATCCAGAGTAAGTGCATTTCAAGCTCTGGGTTTGAATGAAATAAGAACATAAGAACATAAGAAAGTTTACAAACGAGAGGAGGCCATTCGGCCCATCTTGCTCGTTTGGTTGTTAGTAGCTTATTGATCCCAGAATCTCATCAAGCAGCTTCTTGAAGGATCCCAGGGTGTCAGCTTCAACAACATTACTGGGGAGTTGATTCCAGACCCTCACAATTCTCTGTGTAAAAAAGTGCCTCCTATTTTCTGTTCTGAATGCCCCTTTGTCTAATCTCCATTTGTGACCCCTGGTCCTTGTTTCATTTTTCAGGTCAAAAAAGTCCCTTGGGTCGACATTGTCAATACCTTTTAGAATTTTGAGTGTTTGAATTAGGTCGCCGCGTAGTCTTCTTTGTTCAAGACTGAACAGATTCAATTCTTTTAGCCTGTCTGCATATGATATGCCTTTTAAGCCCGGAATAATTCTGGTCGCTCTTCTTTGCACTCTTTCTAGAGCAGCAATATCTTTTTTATAGCGAGGTGACCAGAACTGAACACAATATTCAAGATGAGGTCTTACTAGTGCATTGTACAGTTGTAACATTACTTCCCTTGATTTAAATTCAATACTTTTCACAATGTATCCGAGCATCTTGTTAGCCTTTTATATAGCTTCCCCACATTGTCTAGATGAAGACATTTCTGAGTCAACAAAAACTCCTAGGTCTTTTTCTTAGATTCCTTCTCCAATTTCAGTATCTCCCATATGATATTTATAATGTACATTTTTATTTCCTGCGTGCAGTACCTTACACTTTTCTCTATTAAATGTCATTTGCCATGTGTCTGCCCAGTTCTGAATCTTGTCTAGATCATTTTGAATGACCTTTGCTGCTGCAACAGTGTTTGCCACTCCTCCTACTTTTGTGTCGTCTGCAAATTTAACAAGTTTGCTTACTATACCAGAATCTAAATCATTAATGTAGATTAGGAATAGCAGAGGACCTAATACTGATCCCTGTGGTACACCACTGGTTACCACACTCCATTCTGAGGTTTTTCCTCTAATCAGTACTTTCTGTTTTCTACATGTTAACCACTCCCTAATCCATGTGCATGCGTTTCCTTGAATCCCAACTGCGTTCAGTTTGAGAATTAATCTTTTGTGCAGGACTTTGTCAAAAGCTTTCTGGAAATCTAAATAAACCATGTCATATGCTTTGCAATTATCCATTATCGATGTTGCATCCTCAAAAAAATCAAGCAAGTTAGTTAGACATGATCTCCCTTTCCTCAAACCATGTTGACTGTCTCCCAGGACCCTGTTACCATATAGGTAATTTTCCATTTTGGATCTTATTATAGTTTCCATAAGTTTGCATATAATAGAAGTCAGGCTTACTGGTCTGTAGTTACCTGGTTCAGTTTTGTTTCCCTTTTTGTGGATCGGTATTACGTTTGCAATTTTCCAGTCTGTCGGTACCACCCCTGTGTCAAGAGACTGCTGCATGATCTTGGTTAGCGGTTTGTAAATAACTTCATTCATTTCTTTGAGTACTATTGGGAGGATCTCATCCGGCCCAGGGGATTTGTTTATTTTAAGAGCTCCTAGTCCCTTTAACACTTCTGCCTTGGTTATGCTAAAGTTATTTAAAACTGGATAGGAACTGGATGACATGTGGGGCATGTTGTCAGTATCTTCCTTTGTAAAAACTTGTGAAAAGTAATCATTTAACATATTTGCTATTTTTTTTCTTCCTCTACGATTTTGCCATTTGTATCTCTTAAACATTTAACCTCCTCTTTGAATGTTCTCTTGCTGTTGTAATATTGGAAAAACATTTTGGAATTGGTTTTAGCCCCCTTAGCAATGTTCATTTCTGTTTCTCTCTTGGCCTTTCTAACTTCCTTTTTGACTTGCCTTTGCAGTTCCGTGTACTCTTTCTGTGTACTTTCTTTTTGGTCCTTTTTTAATGCTCTGTAAAGTGCCTTTTTTCGCTGAATTTTAATTGATCTATTAAACCATTTTGGCCATTTAGTTTTACATTTAGATTTGTCTACTTTAGGGATGTAATTGTTTTGCGCCTCTAGTACTACATTTTTGAAGACCAACCATCCTTTTTCTGTGGGTGTTTTCTCTATTTTACTCCAATCTACTTCTGTCACAGTGTAAATTGTGTGGCCTCACTAGAGCTCTCTGCGAGTGGTAACGCGGTGTCTGTGTGTTTCTCTGCATGTCCAGGCCTGGTTGAGATAGAGGAGGGGAAGCTGAGCGGTCAGGAGTTGACCCTGCAGTCCCAGTCTGTGTCCCGTATCTCCTTTGCTAAACAGCCACACGTCCAGCAGGTATAGAAATCAATAAACAATAGACTTGCTGGTCAAGCTAATAAACCAGTGCAATAGGAAATCAAACCATATAAACCAAATAAAACACTAACGTTGTTTTAGTCCTTTTGCTAACACCTTGAATTGTATGTATTTTAGTAGCTAGAATTTTTTTTTTATGTTTACTTCAGGGAATTATAGGACCACATATTTTTGTTAAAGGTAAATAAACATATTTTTATATTTATAAAAAAAGCAAAGGTTCCAAAAGTGCTAAGCTTTTTGTTACAAGTAACAAAAACAGTTCGATTTCATTTTCCAAAATGTATAATTTGCTGACAACTAACCAAATTTATACATTAGTGAATCATGAAACCGCAATTTATCCGTTCATTGCAGTGTGTAAAGCTGTTTTGTGTTTGGTAAAAAAATCAAGTTTGAAATATATGTTTTCAGCTATCTAAAAGTTTTGAAATGCTTGTACATCTCTTATTGTTGTGTGTCGTATTGCAGGGCATGTCATTCCCTTTGTTAATGTCTTTAGATCTCCCGGACTTTCCGACTCAAGGAAGATGGCAGGCTGGAGCAGATGGTGTGCATGGCGACTGAAAGCCAGCCTCTCTCAGAGCACCTGCACATCACCTACAGGAAGACAGCACCCTGAAGGGAATGGAGAGGCTTGCTGAGGGAGTATCCAACACAAACCACATGATAACAAATAATGAAGGTAACATGTCTCCTGCAGCTCTGCTGTTGAGTGTTAAGGCTTTCTGTTTCACGGACTGATATACAAGGCAAATTGAATACCTATTTAACTGCATATTCGGTCTAAGAGGTGCTATTAAACAGTTGTAAATGACCTAAGTTAAGTAAGTTTAACTTACTTTACAGCAGAATGCAAGAGAGTGTACTCTGGACTAGCCTAGATTTACAATTGAGTAAAATTTACAGCAACAATAATAACGTACATAATGTATAGAAATGTTTTCAGATACCATGTTAGAAAGCAATATATATAAGGTGATTGTTGCTAATTTAAAGAACCCATAAACTTTCCATGCTACGCCCATCTCACTATAAATGTTTCAAATATATAGTTTTGAAAGAAATCTGTTTCAGCAAGTATGTGTTTTCATTTTAAACCATGATATCTGGAACTATACTAGGTTAAATAAATATTTGATTGCAGGCTTTCTGATCAGTTGCACTTGATCAGCTTTCAGTCTTGCACTTGCATGATCATTTCACTGGATAATTGTCAACAACCCTTTGTCTTCAGTAACCAAACTGTTGCTTCACATAATGACTGATATGCTTTGCAGCCAGTAAGATGCTTGACCCTGAAGATAGGTGAGAAATCCTAGGAAGTGCAAGTGTATCTATTTCCTGTAATGCAAGACAAGCAAACTGACAACGTAGTTTAGTAACTGATAATATCCGGTTTCACAATGGGAATACATGTGTGCAATATGCTAATCTCAAAACTGCACATTTGACACCTCCTATAGTGACGTGCATAAGAGATAAGGTTTAAGAAAGTATTTTGTTAGCTGTAACCACTAAGTATCATGCAAGTCTTCCACCCCACGTTAACTGTTAAAAATCCTTGTTTGTCGAACTGTCACAAACTGTTTTGAAGTAACCATTCCCATAAATCTGAACCTAGCAGACAGGTTATACTGCAGAATTCCAGTCAAGGGTGTGTTTGTCATTTTCTGGAACCCCTTTCCACCACTTATCAGTCCTTTGTGCACTTTGACAGGCCACAATTGGCACTAAGCTAAGCACTAAGATAACTTTAGGCAGTCCAAAATTAGTTTGAATTGTCTTCTGTGAATCTTAAAACATAAAGGCATAATTTACCTACTAAAGCTGAGCAATACAAAATTGACCGCTTGTCGCCTACCTCTGGCCGAATTAAATGTGTTGCTATTATTCATAGTTATGTTTACGTGTAGCTGTAGTTATAGTGATGTAGTAACGTATCGCTGTATTTACACTGAACAAAAATATAAACACAACATGGAACAATTTTAAAGATTTTACTGAGTTACAGTTCATATAAGGAAATCAGTCAATTGAAATAAATTCATTAGGCCCTAATCTATGGATTTCACATGACTGGGAATACAGATATGCATCTGTTTGTCACAGATACCTTAAAAAAAAAAAAAAGGTGGGGGCATGGATCAGAAAACCAGTCAGTATCTGGTGTGACCACCATTTGCCTCATGCAGCGCGACACATCTCCTTCGCATAGAGTTGATCAGGCTGTTGATTGTGACATTTTCAGCTTCCAGGAATTGTGTACAGATCCTTGCGACATGGGGCCATGCATTATCATGCTGAAACATGAGGTGATCGCGGCGGATGAATGGCACGACAATGGGCCTCAGGATCTTGGCAAAGGAGAAATGCTCACTAACAGAGATGTAAACAAATCTGCACAAAATTTGAGAGAAATAAGCTTTTTGTGCGTATGGAAAATTTCTGGGATCTTTTATTTCAGCTCATGAAACATGGAACCAACACTTTACATGTTGCGTTTATATTTTTGTTCAGTGTACATCGGGGTATCAAATGTTAAAATCAATGATGAGGACAGACATACATACCTCCAACATGTCCCAGTACTTGTTATAATACTAAAAGTATAATTATTTGTAGAGATATAAATTCTAGTGTATTTTATTTAAATTTGTATTAACACACTGTTGCCATGTATTGTAGTAAATGAGGTGAGGAGATTAATAAGACACAGGTCAGGGCCTTGACTAGAGACTGCCTGTCAGCTTCACATGTGCAGCTTGTTGCATTGGGTTACTGCTTTTCACCCCTGTGTGTATTTTGTGTTGTATGTTGGTGTATAGTCATTGGTACACGGGATATAAACTGGTCTGTGTAACATTAGTGTTTTAAAATGTATATTTGTATTTAGACACGAGGATTGCACAGCACTTCACGTGCAAGTAAAATGTAATAATATGTGAGCACGGGGAATTGCACTTTATTAATTTACGTGCAGTTGTACCGCGACTCCAATTGAATGATTGATTAGCAGTCAAGTCTAGGTACAGCTGCATAAAAGCAGCATGTTTTCACTCACTCGGGGTTGTGTGTTCGGTGAGTGGAGAACAGGATTAGAGGTTATAATAATAATAATAATAGTTAATAGTTAAAATATCAGCTCACCGTATTTGTCTGTGTATTACATTTTGTTTGTCTCTTTAATTTGGTGAAAGTGCCGTGTCCTGTGTTTGTTTGTTACAACCTTTTTATTTACTGTTCTGTTCATTCATTAAATGCTGAGCGAAACCAATCGCTCAGCTCCACCCAACTCCACCTCTCTATTGTTTATTTCCTGGTTCCTGTTTCTGGTCTGATATCACAGACTACAGCCAGCCAGTGTCTCTACCACTGCGTCTGGCAAACCTTGTCTGGATAGACGGCTCCGTTCAACAGCCAGACCCAGTGTTGGAGCTGGGCTGGGTTCGGGTGCCGTAATAACCCCTCCACTTTGCTCAGGAAGTCTGCCACGGTTGGCCAAACAATATGTTGGAGAGGAGAGCAAACCAGGGGAGCCTCGGCCATCTGGGTGCAACCAGCAAAACCTGTGCTCTCTCCACCCTGATCCTCTCTAGTATCAAGGGCTATAGTGGTAGCAGAGAGAACGTATACAAGAGCCCCTGTGAGCTAGCACGTCTACTCCCAGGGGGCCCCTCGTCTCTCTCCATAGAGAACCATAGGGGGCAATGAGTGGACTCGGCTGTGGCGAAGAGGTCGACTTGTGCAGTACGAAACCTCTCCCAAATCTGTTTCACCACCTGAGGGTGCATTCCACTCCGAGCTGTCTGGAGCTCCTCTGGACAGGAGGTCTGCTGCCCTGTTGTCCACACCGGGTAGATGAACCGCCCTGATGGAAAGCAAGTTTCTGTGCGCCCAGGACAGGAGTCTGTGCGCTGCGTGGTGAAGGCCTGGCAAGCGTAGGCTACCACTGTAGTGTTGTTAGTCAGGACCAGCATATGTTTGTGCACTAACTGCTGGCGAAAATGAGAAAGCGCCAGGGCTACTGCTTGCAGCTGTTGGGCATTTATATGCGCTTGCTTCCAATGTCCCTTCCAGTGACCTCTTATTCCCCTCCCATTCCAGACTGCTCCCCAGCCCAGGCTGGAGGCGTCCATAGTGTCAACTTCCGTTCTGTGAGGGGAGCCGAGGGGAGATGCGAGGCACAGATTGCTGGGACGGAGCCACCACTCCAGTGTCTTCCGGCATTGTGTGGACACTCGCATCAGCCGGTATCGATCGCAGACCGGGTGCACCTTGAGCGTAATTACCCACGCTTGAAGCGGGCGCATTCACAGCAGCCCTAGGGGAAGGATTCTCGAGTTGGCTGCCATCAGCCCCAACAACCTTTGAAATATTCTAACCTGTAGAAGAGCATCCTCTCTGAATTGGGAGAGCGTGACTTCCAACGAACGAATTCTGTCTTCCAACAGTGAGGCAAGCATGCTCACAGAGTTCAGTTTGATCCCCAGGAATACTGTGGACTGAGACTCTTCTGTTGATGTATGGAGAGCCTTAACTTCGTCTCATGATCTATGACCTATCTGCTGTGCGCCTCGTGCACGCTTTGGAACGTGCGCAAACTAGTCAGTCATCCAGGTAGTTCAAGATCCAAATACCCCGCAGCCTGAGTGGAGCCAGCGCTGCATCCATGCACTTGGAAAATGTGCGGGGCACCAGCGAGAGGTGAAACAGCAGCACGTAGAATTTGTATGAGTTGCCTTGAAAGGCAAAGCGCAGATATTTTCTGTGCGTGGGACGGACTGGGACATGGAAGTAGGCGTCTTGCAGATCGATCGATGTGAACCAGTTGCCCGGCTGGACAGACTGGAGGATACGCTGTGCGGTCAACATGTTGAACTTCCTTTGTTTGAGAAACATGTTGAGGACCCTGAGGTC
The DNA here is from genome assembly GCF_017654505.1 of Polyodon spathula. NCBI lineage: Eukaryota > Metazoa > Chordata > Actinopteri > Acipenseriformes > Polyodontidae > Polyodon > Polyodon spathula. The sequence goes on from NC_054544.1 coordinate 42,391,756, forward strand.
CAGAATAGGTCTGAAACCGCCGTCCCTCTTGGGCACCAGGAAGTACCTGGAGTAGAAGCCGCTGAGGGCATCGCTTGGGTTTACCAAGTGCACAGCTTAGTTCTGTTGAAGATTGGTGATCTCCTGTTGAAGGAGAATCATGCACGCTGGTTCAATGGTGGTAAGGAGCACACCCTTGAAGGGTGGCGGGCCTAAGCAGAATTGCAGCAGATTTGCAGAGCATAACAGCGTCTCACTGTCGATAGCACCCAGGTTTCCTGGGTTCAGCGTTGCCATGGGTCGTGTCCAATGGTGAGTCCAGTTGTGAGGGGGGAGGTGTCAGCCGAGCCCTGGCCTCGGTCTCCAGCTGGAGAACCGGTTACCCCTGGCTGGCGGTGGTCCCTTACTGCCGGCTCTTCCTCTGCCTGCTTGCTTGGTCTGGGGTGGAGGGAGGCGTTCAGGCCCTGTTGCCCCTGCAGGCTGTGAAGGCTACCTAGGGCGCTGGCGGTAGGCAGGAAGAATTTCAAAGCAACCTCCGTGAACTTGTGGGACCTCTCAAGGCTCACATCAATGGTCACTCCAAACATTTGCCCTGGTGTTATAGGGGCATCTAACAGCTCCACCTTCTCGGTCTCCACGAACTTGGTCTGGTTTAGCCAGAGGTGTCGACAAGTGGCTACCAGCACCGCTAGAGACCTGCCTGATGCCTTACCTAACTCCCCCATTACGTCAGCCATTGCCCTTGTCACCGCCTGGAGAGCTCCCGCGTCTGCCTCATTTGCCCGTTCCTGCAGCCTCTCCGCCAGCTGTGACTGGTAAAGCACCAGTATGGCCATTGCATTCGTTGCCCGGGCTGATAACGCCTTTGACGCATATGCTTTCTTGAGCATGGGATCAGTAGTCCTGCAAGGCTTGGACGGGCAAGTGGGGTCTTTGTCCCCTCTGGTGAAGGTGGATCCTTGCACCAGCACCGTGACCATGTCCCCGATGGTAGGACACGTGCCTAGGCCAGCTTCTTGGGCTCCTGCAGTGTGTAGCAGTGACTCTGCTGTTCTGGAGCCTGAGGGAGCGGACGCCGGTTTGCCCCAAGTTGAGCAAACCATCTCCAGGAAGTCCTGGCACAAGGGTAGGACCCTTTTTGTTTTAGAAAACGGTTCCCCTTCCCCTCCTGTTCTGCCGGCCAGGGAACGTCCGTGGCAGTAGCTGCATGCTGCATCAAAACCCGGAACTCCTCCTTCTGCAATGCATGCGGAAGGGGCGGTATGGAGCCCCCTGCTGTGGCTTGCCCAACTGAAGTGGCGGGGTCAGACAATTCCGACCTTGACGCTGTGAATGACAGCTCGCCTGGGCTCGGGGTCTCGGTGGGGCCAGGGATGGAGAGCGGGAATGAAGAAGCTGGGGCTGTCTGGTGGTAGGGGGCAGTCCACCCTGAGACTTCAGGAGGGTCTCTAACATGGTCTGCTGGGCCCTCACCATCTCCGCGAGCTCCTGGAAGCGCCACTCAGCCGAGCTTTGGAATATCTGTAGCGACTCAGATGGAGAGCGCCTGTGCCTAAGTGGGGAAGGAGAGCGGTACCCGTCCAGCGGTGTCACCTAAGCATCGGCCATTCCGCGTCTACGTAGAGACTCCGCTGGGGAGAGGGCTGAGGAAGCGCGGTCGGTGCAGAGTCTAATCGGTGCCAAGCAGTCAGTGCCGAGGTCAGTGCCAAGCTGTTCTGACCAGTGCTGAGTTTAACCCTTTGCGGTCCTATGTTGGACCTGGTCCAACATCGTGAAAATCCCTTTCCGGTCCATTGTCAGATTCTGTCCGACATTGCCGAAAACCACAGCATGTGTTGCATTTAAGCCGAAAAAAGCCAAGGCGAGGTGTTCCCTAATCGTCTCTGATCGGAAAGAAGGTGGAGACAACCAAATAGACCATATACAGGCTGAGCAAAGCTGAATTGAACAGACGGAGACTGAGACACAAAGAGTGAGAATGGCGCAGAGAAGGCAGAAAATCAAGGCACCTTGATGAACTTGCATAGATGATGGATGAGGCAGAAAGTACAAACGAAAGCAGTTTGGATGATGATTTTGATCAATCTAGTGATGAGGAAGTAAATATTTCTCTTACTGAGGAATCTGAGGAAAGTGACCACGAACCAGACGCGCAGCCGGAGGGCGAATGGAGACGCTCATCGGTAAGTGCAGATGCTTTCACAAAACTCCCATTTACTGTGGTAAATAGGGGATATCAAGGGAGTACTACTTTGAGGACTGCACTGGAGTTTTTTCAACTGTTTTTCACAAACACTTTGTTTATTGAAATTGTAAATGAAACCAATAGATATGTGAGTGTAAAACTAATGGGACCATTGCGTCATAATTCTATTTGGAACTTCTGGAAACCTGTTACGTTACCAGAAATGAAGGCATTTTTTGGTGTTCTGCTGAATATGGGACAATGTTAAAAGGACATAAAAGAATATTTCTCAGAGGAATGGGCCGACAGAATGCAGTTTTTCAAAGATGTATTCAAGAGATCACGTTTCTTGCAGATCTTTTGGATTCTACACCTTTGCCCTCCCCACCCAGGTGCCTCAGGCTGCTTTTGTTAGCAGAGGACAAAAGGTCAGGAATGTGGTCAGCTACATAGACACAAAATGCTGTAAGCTTTTTATCCCAGGTAGAGACCTTTGTATTGATGAGAGCACCGTTGGCTTCAAAGGAAGGATTATCTTCAAGTGCTACAATCCTCAGAAGCCTACTAAGTGGGTGATGCATGTGTGGGTTTTAGCTGACTGTGAAACTGGTTATGTCTCTGCTATTGTTCCTTACTTTGGTAGCCCAACCACAGACTCCATGTTGAGACTTGACATGCCATTTTCATCAAGAACTGTTCTTCACCTGTGTGAAGCACTGCTGCAGACAACAAATGGACATGGCTTTCACTTGTTTACAGACAGATTTTACACAGGTTACGACCTGGCCTTGGAACTGCTAAAAATAAAAATCCACGTTACTGGAGCAGTAATGGCAAACAGAAGAGAATTGCCAGTACCAGTGAAGCAATGCCTCAAGCTAAAAAATTATTTAGCAAGGACAACAAGGTCATGGTGCTAGGATGGAAGAACAAAAGACTAGTGCTCATGATAAGCACCTTCCATGGCAGTGACTGTGAGAAGGCACAGCGCACCATCAAGAGAGGAGCCATTGAAGAGCTGGACAAGCCTTCAGCTACCTGTTATTACACCAGCAAGATGGGTGCAGTGGAGTGGGCGGATCACTACTGTGCCAGCTATGCTTTCAAAAGAAAGTCTCTGAAGTGGTGGAGGAAGATGTTCTTTTGGCTGCTGGAAGTAGCAATTGTGAACTGTGCTATCCTGTTCAATTTGATGAAGGTGGAATCAAGACAGCTACCTGGAAAGCCTTACTGATACAACTGGTGGGAGATGTGCGCAACCCTAGCTCAAGAAAACGTGGTCGTCCATCATTAACAGACAGAGAAGAAAGGCTGAATAGAAAGCCATGTTTCATTTAAAAATATATCAAAGAGCACCAAAGACTGTGCAGTGTACAGTGACAGAAAGACAAAAGGGGGGAGGAGAGACACTGTATGGTTCTGCAAAAGGTGCTCAAGGCAGCCAGGGTTACACCCAGGTGACTGTTTTGAAAGATACCACAACATGGACACAAACAGAAAATTTCTGTAAGTAAATGCCTTTTTGTTTGCAAACCTCGCTTGGTGTAAGTAGTTATACCATTGCTGGTAGAGGGGTGGTTCTTTTCCTGTTTTATTATTATTAAAAACAGACATTTTTGGGGAAAAGACTGTTTGGACATTGTTTTATTCATCACACCACTCGCACAGTTCACAGTGTAATTGATTTGTAAAGAGTTTTTGTACCTGTGATTATTCCAAAGGTAACATAATAAAGCAAAAACTCAAACTTTGTGACGTAGGCCCGAGCTGGAAGATAGCTGAGGCCGATTAAATCGGCATAGAGGACGGCGCCGCGAGCCTGCGGGGTCACCTTACAGCACTACAACAGCTGTGTCAACAGTGATTTAAACTACACGAGGTAGTGAAAGAGAACAATGGCTGCTTGCCAATCTCAATAGAGGGGTCGAAACCAACTCTAATCAGTGGCGACTACTGACATGAGACTATCTATTGCTAGGCAATGAGCAATCTCAAAACACTCGAAAGTGTAGCTTACCGTGTATATGAATTTTGTAGGTCGAAACCGTACAAAATCAGCCAATTTCCAGAACAATGAAAGCACGATGCAGTCTATCACCAGTCTCAGTGGAATGAGAGAGAAAATGGTGATATGCTACTGTGAAGACGATCCTCTTCAACAGGAGGTGGGAGGGACTTCTTCCTCACAGCAGGGCCCTGACAGGGCAGCTTTTTTATATATGCTCAGTGACTGACGGTCAGAGAGGGCTCTTCCCATTCGGTAATGGTTGTCATTCCACTTGAACGGGAACCATGGATTCATCGGGAAACTGGATATGTCAAAGAAAAGGGGATTCCTCAGTCACCCAATCTATAATAGTCAATTGCTTGTTTTCCTCACCGAAAGGCACTTTGAAAAACAACATAGTATTCAAAACGTGTTTTAATAACACTTCTTACAAACCAAAAGCCCTGTAATTGAATATTCAGCGTTTCAAGGTGCATTTGTGTGACTAGTAGCTGACAGCACTTGTACTGCAATTCTTGGACACATACAGCAGCGTAGCGTACTTTACATACAGTTCAATACACAATTGTGGGCATGTATAGAAGTGCTGTCCTTTACCTAGGCCTATATAACGAACAAATAAATACAGTTGCTTCACAAGTCATGGACACAACATTCCTGCAGGCCCAATGTGGCAGACACATCTCTGAGGACTACTGTGTCATGCCTGCTGTTCAATTTTTATAGGGTGTCATTTTCCACTTCACCTCAGGGTGGCAGTGGTACTCTACATGCAGCAAAATGATCAACAGATTCATCCTACATGGCAAGGGCACTGGAACTAGGGGTACTGGGGGTAGCACCCCCTGGCTTAGCATGGCTTCCGTCATATACAGGGGTTCAGTTTTGTTCAGTGGCTTTCAGCACCCCCACTTTAAAAATTGTTCCAGTGTCACTGCTACATGGTGTCATTTGCAAGTGAAAGTGTAGCTTTAAAGTATCTGGATGGAGTGAGCAGTGAATTTAGCTTTGAAAAACATATGTGTTTACCACATATTGTGCGTCTTTTATAAAGGAAAATGTGATACCTGTGAAATGGTATGATGCATTGCAATTATTTTGTTATATCTTTGTTCTTCAGTGATCCAGTCTCGGCTCTCTTTAAAGAACCCCTTTCTTGTCTCCAGCGAGTACTACAGGTGAGAAATACACTGCCTGGACACATTATAAGAACCTGTATCTATACCAGATTGGGCCACCGTTTGCCCTGATCACAGCCTGGACACAACATGGCATCGACTCCACAAGATGCCAGAATGTATCTCAAAATATGTTAATCCATTCAGTCATTAATATTTTAGAGAAAGGATCATGATGACAAATTCTGATCCTCAAACCATTCCAGCACAATTCTGGCACTGTGGATGGGTGCATTATCATCTTGAAAGTAGCCATCGGCACCAGGGTACAATTGCAGCTCTGTTGGATGGACCTGATCAAAGACGCTTAAGTAAATTACAATATTCACTCACCTTCCAGAGTAAACTAAAAGATAACCTTTAACCTTTCATAGCCACATTGTGGTTAGAAAACTATCAAGCATGCCCCTGTTGCCACAAGTAATAAAAGACATAAATCGTTCTGAACACATTTTGTGGTAGTTGTATGTAAAACATTACAGTTGAAAATAATGAACATCATTGATCTGTAGAGTCCAATAACAATGTCTCATGATTTAAAAAGGTCATGCCTCTGTTGAAATGGTCTGTGCTTGTGCTTTGTTGTTTTGTTCTGTACAGACCTAAAACTTTCCATGCCGGGGTTTAAGGCAGACCAGAATATAGGCTTATAAAAATGTTTTGCGCTGGTGAGATCTGATCTCAAACAGGGTGTGGATTGAGCCTGGGTTGTCAGCCCTCTCTGGCATTGTGTCTCTCTCTGGCAGTGCGGATGCAGTCTCTGTGGGTGGGCTCCCAGGCTGGCACTCAAACCCAGGATCTCAGCGCTCCCGCAGCAGGTAGAAGAAAAAAGCTTTTAGGAAGTGGCCACCGGTGCAGACAGCTCTGACGAACCAGTTTTTCTGGAAACTGGAGTCGTTGTTCTCTACACACTTGTTTATATCAGCCTGGAGAGGGACAGAGAAGGAGAAAAGAAATAAAAGATTACAAGACCAAGCTTGTGTTCATTCATTCTTCCTGTTCAGTGCAAAGTGTCTGGAGACGAAATACACCCAAAACATGTATGCCTCAGAAAGTATATAAAACTAGATTGGTAAATTAGGGTCTTGTGATCACAGCTATAAGTTTGTATAAGCCTGACGCTTTCAAAAAGTAAAAAATACTGGACTCAAAATAAAGCTGGACTCCACATCTCCACTATCCACAACGGCACAAGGATTACTCCATGCGGGTTACCTATTGCACAGACACAAGCAGTACTGTTCACTGGCTGGCACTGCCGGACAGATGGATGCTGCGCATATATTATACTTGTGCTTTGACCCCAGTAGTCCTACAAACACATGAAAGGTATATTCTTGATTCTGTGGAGCAGGAATGTGAATTCTGCAGGCGCAATGGTGGTGTATTAGATTAACTATGGTCAAGGGGAGTGTGCAGGATTACCAATGTCCATTTGTACTTTTCTTTCAAGAGTGAACAGAATTGATTGCCTTTTTCATATAACACTAAAGGGCTACAGGACACCATGGTTATACTATGCATTAGTTTAACATGTGTTGCCATGTTTTTTAATATAAATGTACCATACCTCTGAGATTTATAGTACTTTCCTATGCTTTCACTATGCTTTATTAAACTTTACTATGTGAACTATCTTACTAGGTACTTTTATAAGGGTCTGAAGGACATGACATTCACAATTAAAGGGAGATCACAGGTCTGTTCCATGTGCCAACCCATTTTTGCCAAAACATGACAGCCAGACATTCTCATGGAAGTTCAGATTGGATGGTGGTTATATTTATCTATTTAATTTGAAAACTGCACACCTGTAAAATACTTCAAATATCAGTAAAAATGGCTGAAGGAAACACTGATGCTCCAGTGCAAAGATTACAGCTTGCGCTCAGCATTTAATGAATTAACAGAACAGTAAACAAAAACACAGGACACAGCACATTCGCCAAAACAAAAGAGACAAACAAAACAGACTACACAACAAACACGGTGAGCTTCTATTTTACTTATTATTACTATTAGTATTAATATTATTACCTCCGTCTCCAATCCCGTTCTCCACTCACCGAACACACAACCCCGAGTGAGTGAAAACATGCAGCTTTTATGCAGCTGTACCGAGACTCGATTGCTAATCAATCATTCAGTTGGAGTCTAGGTACAACTGCACGTGAATTAATAAAGTGCAAGTCCCCGTGCTCATATATTATTACTTTTTACTTGCACGTGAAGTGCTGTGCAATCCTCGTGCCTAAATACAAATATACGTTTTAAACACTCATGTTACACAGACCTGTTTATATCCTGTGTACCAATGACTATACACCAACATTAACACACAACATACAACACAAAATACACACAGGGGCAGGCACTTTGCCACACACCCACAGTATGGTACCTACAACATAACCCTCAGTAAAACCAGTATGTTTCTTCTTATTAACCAGCACATTCTGGTGCATCAGCCCACACAGCACTGACTAAACAGCAGTAGGGACTGAGCTCCAGGAACAAGACAATCTGGAATATGTATCAGAAGAACACAAATGTTAAATTTAATTTTGACAGAGAACCAAGTTTCTCACATAGGCCGATAGCCAAAGCAAGCAATTCCCCAAGTGCTCTGTCTCATACTGATTCTGCAAACCGCCACAAAACCACATAGTTTCCCGCATACTAAAAAATGCACCCAGAACCCTATTCCAGTAAACATTCATTCCCATTGCCAACAAGCACCTAAAAAACCACTGAGCTCTCCGGCTCTGCTGCACTACACCTTAAAGTAACTGTAGCTAACAAAATAGTCCTATAAATCTTCCATGTTTTGCACTTAGTTACAATCTCCTTTGTTTATAGACATGCCCATGTTTTTTGTTTTTTTAAGCACTGTTACAACCTTTTCAGACTTTGTTGAGATCTCTGTTCCTGACACACAGAAGACAACAGCACTGAAAAGGTTAATGCCTTCACGCTACAACTCTTTTTGCTGTTTCACAATTGGGCTGGTACTGTTTCAGTAGGACAGGCTATATGGCATTCATTTCAGAGAGAAGAAGGTTAAAGTCTAATGTTTCACGCCTACAGTGGCTTGGAAAGGTGATAAAAAGAATTACAGTAACCTTGAAGTATTTTACACGGTGCTAATGAAATAATCCCAGTAAATGTGAAACAGTGAAAAACACCTTCGTCAATGTCATTATTTATAACCGCTCTGAAAGAAAATGCCATTAAAAATCACACAGACGTTTAACATAATGTGTGCTTCTTTCATATACAACAGTGAGATCTAGCAAGTCCAGCAGCACATGAAACGGATGTGCTCTTACCCATCCGCCCCGTCTCTTGATCCAGGTCACCAGGCTGTTGCTGATGAACTCCCCTAGGCAGTCCACGATGATGTGAACCATTGCCGGCTGACCCTGGCGCACGCAGTCCACCGCCAGCCCCCCGGCCACAGTGTACAGAGAGACCACCTTCCCCCACGTAATCCCTGCAGGGGAATCATAGGTACAGACCGGGGTTCACAGACTTGCTTGGCTCAAAACTCCCCTGACATTTGGTAATGTGAAATGTTCTAATCACACTTGTCTTTTATTATGGTACTGGATATTGAGATTAGCAATGTACAATAGAGTCTATTTCAAGTGACCTACAGTAACAGTAAATGGGGGACACTGCTTTGTCAGACAATTGCTTGGTATGTGCGGAGGCCCCATGAATGCTGTTTGGGAACCACTGTGTGTGAGGCTGTATTCATGTTAATAACAACAGAACATAAGAAAATGTATGAACGAGAAGAAGCTTCGAGGTCCATCTAAACCAAGTAGCTGACTGTTCTCAGAACTTTGTCAAGCTGGTTCCGAAAGGATCCTGCCTCAAAAGCATGCTTAGGTAGCCCGTTCCATATCTTCACCAAAAAGAAGTGTCTGCTACCCTGTCACAAGTCTATCTCCACTCTCCCACTGATTCCTCTAGTCCTTGTTTATTTTTTGTGTCAAAGTATGGGTGAGGGTTAACTTTGTGAACTCCTTTAATGATAGTGATATTACTAGTGAAAAAACTGGCGTTAAACACTTTGAAAATATGCACAAATATTTCTCTGTGTGGGAAGCTAGAATAATACAAATGTGCATAACAAGACATTAGAAAGTAAATAAATGTATACACATTTTGGGCAAGGTACAGATCAAACCATTGTGTAGTGCAAAAGCTACACCCTTATACATATTGTTTATACACATCATATTGGGATGCATTGCATCTTGTCTTTACTTGTCTATTGTTACACATCTAACCACAACACAGTGCAACTGGAACTGTTATTCAGACACCCCAGTCTGAGGGTAAAACATAACTGAACACTCCCTTGGCTGGTCACAGCTACCAGTCAACGATAGATATAACTATCACAAATGCTCATTACACAGATATAGTGATTAAAACCAATAGCAGCAATATGCAAGACTGAACTAATCAAAGAACAGATTACTGATTACATTGATTTGAATTATTTTCATATTGATGCTGGTAGTCTCTGTTACTGTAGTAGGGATTTTCCTGACAGTTCCAACTATATTTAGATGGAAAAACATAAATAAAAATAAACTGTACACAAAACATAATGGATTATTAGGCCTAATACATTTATTTTTAAAAAGGCAAAGTCTGTTACTGTATATACACACCACCCTAACAAAACAATAAAATCAATTGAGAGGAATTGCTTTTGAAATCGTAATCACAATAAGCCACCAGGTAAAATTCCACAGAAAGTTCTTTAGATCTGTTGCTTTATCTTTGCGTGACAAAAGGTCTCAGCAGGCAGCCAGCTTGTGAGTGGATTGGGAGAGAGAAAATCTGATAGCTGTTAGTACCTTCCATCTGGACTGCACTCGCTGAAGACCTAAAGTATTTTAGTCAATATTGGAAAAGCCAGCATATCTCCCTTTCCGAATTACAGGAAATTACTGGTCCCTGGAGAAATGTGATAAGAATGAAATACAGCAGAAGCATGACGCAGCAATACTTACTGGAGGCTTATCCTAACCCTTAAAATGCTGGAAACAAATTCTGTAGCCCCAAATTGGAGCAATGCTAAGCCAAGTGCACAGCATTTGTGCCTGTGTTTTTTTGGGGGTTTTTTTGTATTACTCCCAGCAAGTTTCCAAGCATCTCATACATATTTCATGAAGCTAATTTCCAACGGTCAAGTTGTCTCAAGTGTTTTATCTCTGTGTGAAGAAGATACCCTCTGTCCTAAGTCTATCTCCTCTTAAATTCACACTGTTTTCTCAGGCCCTGGTTCCTTTGTTGCGATTAAAGTATGGGTTAAGGTTAAAGATGTCAATTCCTTTTAAGATTTTAAAGACTTCAAATCAAGCCTCCCCTAATACTTTTGTTCTAGGCTGAATAGATTCAGTTCTTTTAGCCTATTTTCATAGCTTTTTCCTTGAAGCCCTGGGATTAGTTTGGCTGCTCTTTGTTGGACTTGGGATAGAAAGAGTGAAACATCTCTCTAATCAAAATACCCACCTTACACTCTGTGGGGGGGATAAAACATGCACTATTACAGCTCGGCATAACAAAGCATTTCTTCAAAACCCTCCAGATTCCACGTGGATCTTAACAGACCACCAGTTGTGAGCACATACTGGCCTGATTCACCAGTGAGGCAAGCATCCTTCTTGTTGTTTGTATTGCACCCCATTTGGCATTTCCTTCAACACAATTCATCCACCCTGGACAGAGTGATGTGAGTGAAGTCGCTGAATGTCAATCCACACCAGACGCGACTTGGAAACAGTCCAAAAGACTGGAAAGAAATACATGAATCCCATCCATGAATTTCCATTGGACATACTAAAGATGGGCTGTCCAATTACAAAACAGGTCTTGTTTTGATAAAAGGTTACCACCTTGACCCTCAGCAACTCCGTTGTAAAATAAAGATCTACAGATCAGAGTTATTGAACATATATTCAACAGTTTTATTGTTATCATATATTAGTAGTAATTGTACAGTTGTAGTCATGGTATTTCTTTTTTTTTTTGTGGTATCAGTAGTTGTAGTAGTCGTCTGATTTGAAGCCCGGTACACAATACTAGTATAGTTGAACTGATATTTTCAACAAAATTATTTTATTGTTATACATTTATTTATATATACAGCTTACTGCAATCTCAATTGTGTTTCTTTACAAATTCCTTCTTTGATCCTTTTTTAAAGTATTTTAAAGTGCAATTATTATTATTATTATTATTATTATTATTATTATTATTATTATTATTATTATTATTATTATTATTATTCCAGCTGGATTTGGGAAGCCTATTGTTATTGTTTATTTATTTATTTATTATTATTGTTGTTTTTCCTCCCAAAACCTTTAACTGCTCTAGTTTGCATGCAGTGTAAACCAATCAATATGAAACTTGATAGGTTTCATCCCGTGTAGATTACAGTTCAGGTGCAAATGGAAAAACCTTTCAAAATATTCTTCTTGGGAACCGGTGAACCTTAATGCTTACTATACAACAAAGACAGGAAACCATATATGCTCTAACCAATAACCACCATGCCTGTGACCTCTGACCTCTCTAAGGTCAAATGTAAAACTAGCTTATAACTCCTTACAGTGCACATAGGGTTATGGTTACTACACAACACATTTTGGAACCCACATACGCTCTATTAAAAAAATACCCTGATCGTGACTTTTGACCTCTCCTTAAGGTTAATGTATAATTAGCTTATAACACCTTACAGTGTGTAGATAGGGTCATGGTTACTATGGTGTTTAAAGTTGTAAAGCATCGTCAGATAATGAACTAATGCAGTATTCTGAATTGAAACTGCCTCAACTGTTGCTGACACTTGTGTTGCAATACTACAGCTTGTCAAAACTTCTAACTGGTACTGAGTTTGGAAGCCACAAAACTGCCTGGCAGTTCTAGTTATTATTATTATTATTATTATTATTATTATTATTATTATTATTATTATTACATTGTTGTTATGCACTACATAATCACCATATTTATTATTATTATTATTATTATTATTATTATTATTATTATTATTATTATTATTATCATCTGTGTTGTTTTGCGCAGGTCATCACTTACCTTGTATTATTATTTACTTTCATTTAGTTTTTCCTTTTAAAAACAGTCTGGTGAACATGACAGGACATGCTTTATAAATATATAGTCAGAACTATGTGTGAGCTTGGTAATACTGGGATGTGTCACAAATTAACTTTTCGCCATCCATGATTAACTCATTTTGAGTTGTGGCATGTTCTGAGGCATATGTCTGAAATGTGTCAAGGGTGTTAACCTTGCTTCCGATCGGTCATTTTCATTCCACTCGCACAACAAAAACACAAAAATAGAAACAGGTTATATTTTAGCAACGCAAAATTCTCTCAAAGCGACGTCGCTTGCTGCTGGTGTGGATACTCCAATTTGACTGCAGTGAATTATTCACTCGCATCCAGTGTGGATACGGCTTAACCCAACCTGCAAGAAAAAACAGGCACTCGCATGCCTCGCTTTGAAAAATGTTCCCAGGAAGGGGTTTTGACATTTTATTTTGTTTAATAACCAAGATACTGTACAGGTTCCTCAAAGCATTTGCCCTGAGGTCCAGCAATGTTTTACAACTTATCTGGTTAAGCTCATCAGTTCACTCATGCATGTCTGAGCCAGAGTAAAGCAGGCTGAGATCAGAAAAAGAGTCCGAGATAGAGTGAGAGATAAACAGAAAGAGACAGAGATAGAGAGAGAGCTATAGAGAGAGCAAGAGAGTGTGAGAGCGAAAGAAAGTGAGAGCAAGAGAGAGACAGTGAACGAGAGAGAGTGAGCGAGAGATAGAGACAAAGAGCGAGACAGAGGCAGCTAAAGATCCACAGAGATGGGCTGGCTAGAGTCCAGGAAGTAAACCCTGATACAGAGGTGGAAAGTAAGCTGACTGAATATTACCCTAACAGTTCAGTCTTGGAAATGGCATAGTCAGTTACCGCTGTATTTGAATATTCAAATATTCTTACTTTACTTAGCTTTATAATACACAGTAAACCCAACACATTACAATAGAAAACACTCTATAGAATGTGTTTTAATCATGTCACAACAGATGCTTTGAATTTCCATACACCCACTTCTCCAGTCAGCTCATGTAAAATCGAAATACCAAACAGAACTAGAACAGGCTCAACAAGAGAAAGCCCTTGGAGTTGTAATAAACACCTTGCTAACAGTAGCCAAATAGTCAAAAAGGAATCAAAAAGCCAAACAGACGCCTTTTATATGAGACTGGGCACTATACCTTGGAGCAACCCGTACAAACACGCCGTCTTTATCCAATTATTTATTTTTGGCACAAGGCACAAGAACCTACAGCAAAACCATAAATGTAAATTATTAACACTAAGACTTACATTATTGGATTAATGTTTACAGTTCACAGGAAATCGCAAAAGTAATCTTTCAATGTGGTTGCAAATGATTATTACAGAGTTTGTACCAAAAAAAATGTCTTACGAAATGTCTTACGAAAACTGTAAATAACTTGTTGAAGCAAAACAAAACCACTTTGAGAATAAGTAGGCTATCCCGCTGAAGTCTCTTGTCTTTGTTAAAACTTGTATTCTGTGTTTGTTGATCAAAATACATTCTTCCCGCTAAATTAAAATACACTGACTGAACAAAATAGAATTTCGGGGACATGACTGAAGTCTTTAAAATCTTAAAGCGACTTAACAAAGTTAACCCAAACCAGCACAGAAACCAGGACCAAAGCACACAGTTGGTAATAAAGAGAAGATAGACAGAGGGCACGAGACACAGAGCGGTGAGGGGATGGAATGAGTTTCCTAGCCATGTGTTGTGCAGTTCTGTTCTCTTGACCCCAGGGACCCCACAGATAAGCTGATGATAGTTTGAAGGGAGAGGTTTTGATATTTGCTCCTTGGCACAGATTCCCCTGCTGCCAGTTCTCTGACCACTCCCTCGACATTCCAGCAGACTCCTGAGCACATACCCGGGGCTAACTATTCCCTTTTATGACAAGCGTTGGTTCATCAGAGTTATTCAAGGTCGCTGTTTTATTACCTTTGCAGTGCATCCTCTTCAGTGGGAATAACCTCCTTACAGACATAATTTTTAAGAAGCATATGGCAAAAAAGCAACACATAACAGGATGTTCACATACGGTCCAATATCTGCATGTTTTTTGGCAAACCCAAGTGTCATCATACAGCCTAGCCCTGCAGATTATGGTGACAACAGTAGGCTTTGCCTCACCCACCAGCACATCTAGTTACAGTCCAGTGCAATTACAGGATTTACCTATAAAACAGCTGTTCTTCTCCACACTCTCAACCCCTGGCCTCTCAAAGCTCACTTTTTCATTCGATCTACAGACAGATTGACAGATTTGATTTACCTGTGGAGAACATCTCCGCAGACACAGCTAGGAATGCTTCTGAAACCACGTCCTCCGAGCTGACCGAGATGTTGAGCTGCTGTGCCACGTTGTGGTACACGTTCGGCCGAAGGTTCTCCAGCTCGTCCCCTGTGCCAAGGAGACAGAGGGCAGCGACAGGGATAGAAATCAAATTACTCTAACCAATTTGAAATGCCCATTTCGAATCTTGCTGCAAATCCCACAACACGAACATTTGAAATGTTTTATTGATGATTATCTAAAGTACAGAAATAAACAACTGTTTTAGAATTTATTCAGGAATACCTTTAAAGGACCACACTTGTCAAATTAATTGTTCCTCAACTGAGAGTCATTTGCAAAATAAACAAAATCTGGAGTATTTAAAATTCTGTATAGATGGCACTGAATGCTATAGTAAAGTTTAATATAGCTATGTGTGTTGCATTAGTGCAGTAAAAGTACTTGTGGAGCAATACACTGTACAAAAGCCCACTAGAAGTGTGAGCTCACTGTAAAGGTCTCTTACTGCAGCAGTAGTTAATCTCATTTCAGGAGTTATGCTACAAAAGAGATCTCTAATCACCCTAATTCTCCTCAGAAGTAGTTTCTTGCCCATATATGTGTGTTTCGAAAGGCTTAGCTCAAATTCTTTCCATTTTACCAAATGTTCTCCCTGTATTTAGATCTCTGGATCTCTATTATTAATCCAATCCATGTCCACTGGGGTGTAAGCCAAACATGAACTCAGGGGATTCAAAATGCTCTTCACCCCCATTGTCTCTCTGTCCCTGGATTTTAGATTTTATAAATGTGTGAACTTTGAATAGCTTTTTTGTTTTTGGAAAAGGAAAACATTATACAATATTGTGGTTCAGTAAATATGAGCTCATATCTAAAACAGAACAGCTCACATAAGTGGCCTGAGTGAGATGACATCTGTTTAGAGAAGTAAGCAGCCACTGACAGATTATCACCGCTGACCTCTTGACCTGCTGGCGGCTGGGCTTTCTCAACAGCAGACCATAAATGTTTGTTTTACAACCAGATAAGTAATTATGGGTGTAACTACAGTGTATAGTCTACCTAATTCATTATCTAGGCTAACTACAAACGCCTGCATGTACTCTTTGTTTAAAAGTAATTGCTGTCTGTGGTTGCCAATATTAGCACAGATAAGTTTTCAAGGTGTTTGAAATCATGCACATTGATTTCTGCAGGGAAATGTTCTTTACTTTTTGATTTGGTTCTTTCACATAACGCTGAACTTCCTTGTAGGGTACAAACAAGAAGAGAAAATGAAATGAGGAACAGAGATTAAAAAACCAAAGAAGAAAATTTACATTAAAAGCAAAGGTGTAACCAAGCTCAACTGCTAAACAGCCACTTGAGACATGCAGGTGACCCCTGCAGTGTCTTCCATGGACAGTCATATTTCCTGAGCTCATGGAAATGCAGGGTAAAGATGGATTACAATATACAATCAAATATTTAAATATATTTAAATATATTAAAATGAGCTGTGAATAGATGAGCAAAATAATCCATGTCCTCGGATTCTACTTCATTCGGATATTTTCAGAAATAACTTTTATGGGAAGTATGAGTGCAATCTGCTGGTGTAATAAACTTAGTGTTCCAGAAGCCCCTGCAGAGTTTACAAGAAACACATTACTTTACCTGGGTGTATCCTAATTTTCTTATATTTCTATTCCTACATAATAGGGAAATCAACTAGGTGGTTTTTTTTTTGGTTTGGTTGGTTTTTTTTAGCTTTTACTCAAAAATATATAAACCAGGAGGAAGATATGTTTTCTTCTAAACATTGCAATGCCTCCGCTTCACACTCCCTCCTGCAACAATGCTGCTTCTCTGATTGAAATGAGTAGTGTATTGTGGGAACAGAAAACCAGCATTGCTGGTTAAGTTAATGTTTTTTCCCCTGTTGAACGATCTTGATTAAATGGTAAGAAATGTATTGGCTAGTTGAGTCTTGACCCATGATCAAAAAAAAAATCAAGAGTTAAAAGATATAACGCTGCAATACAGACAACACAGGACTCAGCAAGTGTAACATAATGCTTTTCTGTACACTTTGCAAGGGTTCTGTAACACTTTAAATCCGCTGGTGTCTGGTTATCCACTGAATTACAAAACAAATAGAAATTCAGAAAATAAACTGAAGGCATGAGGATCTAGTTTTATTTATTTTCATTCAAAACTGGTAGAGTTCTATAATTTAAAATACCAAAAAAATCCTTATTGTCTTTGTTTGTTGTATAAATACAGATCTTCCTAAAATGCTTTTTACCCGCTAAAAGTGGATTACTGGTTTGGAATTCTGCTTCAGTTTCAAGTGAAATTAGTTACTGTTAGTGCTGGGACAAATATCCGAATATTCGAACAAACCTTACTCCATCAAAAATCCATGTTTGTGTGCCCCAGAAATTACATATTGCATTAGAAATACGTATCACAATGTGTTTTGCCTTGCCCTGATTTACCATCTTGCCAGACCCTGAGTGACAGTTGTGTGACAGAAAGTGAAAAACAGCTCAGTCTGACGTGTAGGAACAATAAAAAAAACTAAAGTGAACACAGCTGCTATTAATCTCCAAAATAAAAAGGTTTTGGCAGCAAGAAGTAAATAGTCCAAATAGTGATCTGTCACGACTAAAGTCAACACTTCAGACTTTTGGAGACTTTTGTCTTTAAATGATCATTTGATCTTACTATGCATCCTACAAGTAGCCCATCAGAACCATCCCAGGTATCGCGATACACATCGTATCACTGACTGTATATCATGATACACGTTGTGACATTAACTTAGTGATACATCCATTCCCCCTAAGAGAGAGTTCCTTCCAAAATAATCATCATCAAGCATAATAATTTAAAAAGAAATCCTTCAGTTCTAAGAGTGTAGCACCATTTATTGTCCTCTCCAGCTACCTGCTCACTTACCCAGCAGCAGCAGCACAGTAGACACCTCTCCTAGGGTCCCTGCTGAGGCAAGGAGCCCATGCTCTGGTCTGGACCAGCCGATCCCTGCTCTGTTCAGCCTGGAATGGATGAAGTTTCGGCACAGAGCCTTGGACTGGGCCACCAGCTCCTTGTCTGTGGGGGAGCGGTCAAACGCCTCCATGACCTCTGCCGCGAAAATAGAAGACCTTCGTAACACCTCCATGCCTGGCCCAGCTTCAGTGTCTCCAACAGAGAGCCTGAGAGGATGATGGATATGCTTGTTGGTAGTGTCTCCAGTGCCTGGTCATCCAGACCTCACTCCTGAGAACCAAGCTGCTTCTCTGTGGTTGTTTGTTAATGTTTTAGATTACCATAGCTTAAAAAATCACATGCTTGTGGAAAATCTTTTTTGCCTGTAATTTCTGTAAAACAAAAAATACAGTTTTTTATATATATATATATACATACAGTGCCTTGCAAAAGTATTCAGACCCCTGACCAATTCTCTCATATTACTGTATTACAAATGGTACATTGAAATTTTGTTCTGTTTGATATTTTATTTTTAAACACTGAAACTCAGAATCGATTATTGTAAGGTGACATTGGTTTTATGTTGGAAAATATTTTTAAGAAAAATAAAAAACTGAAATATCTTGCTTGCATAAGTATTCAACCCCTGCGTTGTGGAAGCTCCCAGTTTGCACCGATGAAAGAAATTGCCCTAACGAGGAAACAATTACCTTACCATTGGCCTCCACCTGTGACCCACTAAAGTTGCTGGATACAAACCCCACTGTTGAAGGATCATTGGTAAGGCTGTGAATCTGAAGGAAAATGAAGACCAAAGAGCATTCTACAGAAGTTAGAGATAAAGTAATACAAATGCATAGATTAGGGAAAGGGTACAAAATAATATCCAAGTGTTTGGATATGGAAGCTGCATCACACCACCCAGGCAGTGCCAAGAAAAGGCCTTCCCTCAAAACTCAGCGCTCAAACAAGAAGGAGACTTGTGAGAGAAGCCACAGAGAGGCCAACAATTACTTTGAAGGAGCTACAGAGTTCAGTGGCTAGGAGTGGAGTAATGGTGCACCAGTCAACCATATCAAGAGCTCTGCATAACACTGGCCTGTATGGGAGGGTGGCAACAAAGAAGCCGTTACTCAAAAAGTACCATCTGAAAGCATGTCTGGAGTTTGCCAGAAAGCATGAGAGTGACCCAGCTGCTATGTTGGAAAAGGTTTCGTAGTCAGATGAGACCAAGATAGAGCTTTCTGGCCAAAACTCAAAGCAGTATGTGTAGCGCAAATCTAACACAGCCCATGCCTCAAGACACACCATCCCTACAGTGAAGTATGGTGCTGGCAGCATCATACTTTGGGGATGCTTCTCATCAGCAGAGACTGGGCATCTTGTTACAATTGAAGGAAGAATGGATGGAGCAAAATACAGGAAAATACTGCAAAAGAATCTGCTTCAGTCTGCTAAAAAACTGAAGCTTGGGAGGAAATTCACCTTTCAGCAGGACAATGATCCCAAGCACAAGGCCAAAGCAACACTGGAATGGCTCAAGAACAAAAAGGTGAATGTCATACAGTGGCCCAGTCAAAGTCCTGATCTCAATCCCATTGAGAATCTGTGGCACTATTTGAAAATTGCGGTCCACAAGCGTCGTCCAACCAACCTGAACAACCTGGAGCAAATCTGCCAAGAAGAATGGGCCAAAATCACTCCGACACTGTGTGCAAAGCTGGTACATACTTACCCCAAAAGACTTAAAGCTGTTATTGCAGCGAAAGGTGGCTCTACCACATATTAATGTGTGGGGGTTGAATACTTATGCAAGCAAGATATTTCAGTTTTTTATTTTTCTTAAAAATATTTCCCAACATAAAACCAATGTCACCTTACAATAATTGATTTTGAGTTTCAGTGTTTTAAAAAAAAATATCGAACAGAACGAAATTTCAATGTACCATTTGTAATTCAGTAATATGAGAGAATTGGTCAGGGGTCTGAATACTTTTGCAAGGCACTGTGTGTGTGTGTGTGTGTGTATATATATATATATATATATATATATATATATATATATATATATATATATATATATATATATATATATATATATGTATATAAGGCTGTTAAAATATGTTTACAAGGTTTTTAAAACCTTTACACTGTCATACACTTTTTCTGTGAAACAACTTCCTTTAGTGTTTACATTTTACTTGTGTATTTATTTAAGATTGTATATTGTTTTTCACAAGCTAGATTCAATTACAGTGTTGTTAATAATATGACTCAAATGAAACAGTCAGTTTACAATGTTTGGTAAAATATTATGATTTAGTTTTTTTTTTTCTTTCAGACTAAATAGAAGATATAAATGCAATATTAAAAACAATGTTGATTTGAATAAAAACACAAGTTAGCATAAATTAGACTCATTACAATAAACTACCACTAATATATATCAAATATCAAATATATCAATATCAGATGCCAGACACATAAATAAAAACCCCTACCATCCAGGAAAGAATAATAAAGCTGTGAGAGACCAATGTATATATACCAGCCATTCCTTCAGTTGCTTGCGCTAAAGACTTCCCTTTCCAAGTTTCATCACAATTGAATACTGTATGTAAAATGTAAGTGTGATAAATGGACTTTACCCCAGATAATATAACTTTGCTACCAAATCATTGATTATAATTATGATATGAATACCAGGCTTGTAATTATAACACAATACCAAAACCCTAATCCAGTGTAAAACCGCAACCCCAAAGCAAGTTCAAGTACGACTGTATCACCCTAACGTTTAACACCGCAAACTCCGCCAAGGTCTGTGTTCAACGGGATCACAACCTAGAAGCGAGAAACACAATACAGGACCCTGTATTTCAATAATACATATCGCCCATTAATGGTGTTGGAGTGATACTATAAGTATAAACCACAATAGTTCTTTACCTGTGTTACAGTCCAATCCAAGAATATTTCAACGACACAAGGTAATCACCAGCTCCAGGCTAAGGTGCCTACCTTCGTTTCCAGCCGGAGCTTGTTTGTGCAGAAATACAGAGCTTTAAATTTTATTTCTGTGGAACTTTGCAAATTAAGTACTCTCTTTCTGTTCAGCACTACCGATTACTTTTCTTTACTGCTCTGAAAGAAGAAAAAACCACGGTGCAACTCTGTTGAAAAAAAAAAAGCCCGCAATGTATTTTTAATTATAGTCTGTTTAGGGCAAATCAAATTGCAATAACCGTGATGCCCCCGCTCTCTTCTGAGTCCGCTGGCACATCGCTCCTCGAGTTGTTTATTATCACTGTAGTTTCATGTAAGTGCGATCACGTTGCCAGCCACCAGCAGACCTCAAAGCTCTTGAGTAAACTTGCTTAAAACTGAAGTTTCCTTCTAAGGAATATGATTCAAACCGCAGCAGGGCGGGCGGGGCGAGGAAAGCCCACGCGTTTTTTCTAGCTCCGCCTCCGTTATCATTACAACCATCACAATACCACTGGCTCATCTGTCTCGAATTGTCAGACAGCGCTTTTGTTGCACCTGCAAAATCAGTTATTTGACAATTTCTTAACCACAATTGCAATTTATTGCAAACTGTAAAGTTGTCAGTTAGTTCACTGGCTACTGCACAGAGCGCGTTTTTACAGAAGGATTGTGTGTATTGATGTATTCAGCTGTGGGCACCAGGTGCTGATTTTTGGGGTGTTTGTCTGAAGTATTTATAACTCAAGGGTGCCCGAAGGGGTTAACTCTTTCATGCCTGGCTACCTCATATGGAGGCGGATAAAAAAAGCTTTTAGTTTTTACATATGTAAGATTGAAATGCATGATGACTTCACACTTTATATCTCCTACATAGGACTTTTCCCTACTAGGACGCTTCTGTAGAAACCTGCACAGTAATTGTGCAGTTTTTCAGTGTTTCTTTTTTGTTGTTGTTTTGTTTTACTTGTTATATAGTAATCATGGTTTGCCATGTTTTTAGTATGCTTTGCCATACTTCTCTGAGCTTTACAATGCTTACTTGTGCTTTACCATGCTTTCGCTATGCTTCATTACCGGTTCCAATGCTTTTACTGTGGGAAACTTTTATAAGGGTTAATACATCAGAACTAATAATTATTCATATATGTGCCATTGGAGCTTTACACATTATTACATTAGTATGTTAACACGCTATAGAGTGATTTTGCAGGTGTAGTGACACATACAGTTTTAAACATACAGGGACCAGTGTTCTTAATGCCGACTAGGGGCTAATGCACAAAAGAGCCAGGCTCTGTAGGTGAGCAGTTAAAGACTGCTTTCTAGTGCACTACCCCATTTACACCACAGGGGTCAGTCTCGTACCTACACTCCCTGCATCTCTTACCCCCATCTCACCCCCAACTCTCCATCCCACACAATATTTGAAAGGGTTGTTACTTTATAAACCATGAAATATTAATTCTACAGGTATTTCTTGTAACATTGCAACCCCCTTTTCAAAATTAGTTTTTTTTTTTTTTTTTCCTAAACTGAACTGGTGCAAGCAGACCTGCATGCAGGATATTTAACCCTCTATGGCCTAATGTTACCTCAAAGTAACATACCCGTTTTTCCTCCTTTACACACACAAAAACATCAACCATAATGCAATTCTTTGTCTTTAAGGGAGGAAGTTAAATAAACCAATGTCGACTTACATTTGGTCACATGACTAGTATTTCCTTTCTTCAACACCTTTTAAAATCACAACATAGCACATGTGCGATGGCCATTAGAGTGCTCTTAAAAATTGCTCTAAAATAACAATTTTTACAGCTTTTTCTTCAATAAAAAATGGATTCACAATCTTGGGTAAGTTAAAAATTATTTTTCATCACTTTACCTCATTTTTACAAAATATATATTATGCAAATTAATGAATTAAGTATGTTGCCTCAAAGCAACATTGAACAATGGAATCTCAATAAGCAACATTGAACCACAATGGAATCTCAATTACAACTTGTTTTTGTTTACATATGGTCATATTCTAAAGCAAACAGTCTATTATTACCCTCATTATTATGATTATCATCATTATTACTGTAATATCATATTGTTCTACCATATATTGTATTATACTGTAATATTGAATATTATATCAAAGCTTTTCAGCACTGCATTATCACATCATCCATGCCGTGTCGTACAGTTCAGTATTACAATGCTATTTTATATTTTCTATGTTTAGAAAATGAATACAACTATGTTTTATGGCAAAGGAAAAAGGAAAAGGCAGAGTTGGCTTTCCCCCTTGATGATAGTGAGGATGAACTAGGGTTTAGCAATGAGGATGAGGAAATGAAAAGAACCATGGATAGAAGTGGTGATAGTGAGGATGAGTCAGATCACAGTACAGATACAGGTATTTTGAGAGAATAATTCAGTACAGCTACTGCTTAGGCTTTGTGTTCATGTCTACATGTATGGGTATGCATTTACAATACATTTACAATTTCTATAACATTTTATTATTTTTTTCCATTCATTGTTTCTTGCCTTTGCAGAGCAAATGATGCGGGAGGAAAGTGTTGCCCCTTTTGAATCTGCTCTACCAGCTGAAGTAAGGGCAAGAGGCCTGGATTGGCAAAGCAGGAGGAGCATTCCTCCTGTTCCCATGTGGAAGTGCAGGCTGCCTGAAGCTTTTGCAGTTAAACAGCCAATTGACTACTTTAGACACCTCCTGAAGCCAGCCACCGTTGAATTTATGGTTGAGCAAACCAAGCTTTATGCAATACAATCAGATCCAAACAGGCCACTAAATGTCACCAATGAAGAGATGGAACAATTTATCGGCATATGTTTTTATGTGTCAATGTATGGTCTGCCAGGATCCCGCATGTTCTGGTGTACCTCCACTCGAGTTGATTGTGTGGCAAACACAATGGGAAGACATCGCTGGGAGACTATCAAGCATTTCCTTCACTTTGCAAACAATGATGATCAAGTTCCTGCTGGACAGCCTGGGCATGATAGGCTTTTCAAAATGCGACCACTGCTAACATCTCTTCTGAAGAGCTTCAAAGCAACCTCAATGGATGAGATGCTCTGTGTAGATGAGCAAATTGTGCCATTTAAAGGCAAAAGTGCAATGAAGCAGTACAACCCAAAAAAGCCCAAACGCTGGGGATACAAAGTGAGGGACAGCAATGGGATCTGTACAATTTTGATATCTACACAGGATCCATTTTCCCAGTTGATGGGATGCCAGATATTGGTACAAGTGGGAATGTAGTTTTGCAACTTGCAAGCATCATCCCAGACAACCTCTCCTACAAAATATTCTTTGACAATTGGTTCTGTATCGTTGACCTGCAAGTGTCTCTACAAAAAAAAAAAGATCCACAGTGTGGGGATAGTTAGACAAAATCATCTGGCTGGATGCACCTTCATGAATGACAAGGAAATGAAAAAGAAAGGAAGGGGAACCTTTGAAGAGACAGAGGCAAAACACAATGGTGTTTACCTCAGGGAAGTCAAATGGTTTGACAACCGTCCGGTGACTCTCCTGAGTACCTATGCAGCGGCCAACCCAACTTCCACAGTGGAGAGATGAGACAAGAAGAGAAAGGAAGCTGTTCAAGTGACATGCCCCAGTATTGTCAAATTGTACAACCAGAGCATGGATGGGGTGGACCTCCTGGATTCGCTCATCTTACTGTACCGACCCAAGATAAGATCCAAGAAGTTGTACCATTGCATTGTTTTCCACATGATGGATTTCACACTTGTGCAGGCTTGGCTCCTGTACCAGAGAGACTGCAGAGTTTGTGGCATCCAAAAGAAAGAGCAGCTCAGTTTATTGGAGTTTAAAACCAAGGTAGCAAGCTGTCTGCAAGCAGAGCAAAATCAACCTGAAGTGGAAGGGAAGACCATCCCACTGTCTGGCTGAGAAAAGGAAGAGAGGGTGTGTGGGTCCAGTGCCACCGACACCTGTCCGCCAGGACAACACAGACCACTGGCCTGTTTGGGCAGAAACCAGAGGTAGATGTAAATACCCAGGCTGCAAAGGGATCATCAAGTTACAATGTGTGAAGTGTGATGTTTTCCTTTGTTTCACTGCTAAGAACGGCTTTGTGGATTTTCACAAGCAATGAGTTGTTCAGAACACATTTGAGGAGGATCACTGGACAAATGTAGTTTTTGTTTGTTTTTAATTTGTTTTTAACTCAAAATGTTGCATTATGATTAATTGTTTTTAAATGTGAGTCAAAATGATCATTTTGTTCCAAGAAGAACATGTAATGTCATGCATGAAATTAAAATAAAAAAAGTTTGATTTTCAAAAAGACTGTGTTACTTTCATTTGTTCTACAGTGGTTCAATGCTGCCTCAAGATAACAAACCCCAAAGTAAAAAACTTTTTCTGGGGGGGGGGGGGGAGTTAAGTTTTGGTAAGGCTAAGTTGGACCATTTTAAGTGCTAAAAACAAATGAAACATTTTTTTCAACAAATGTTTCACAATGTGGGCAATAGAGGGTTAACTAAAAGCATGATGTAGTCCAAGAGGGGCTGAACTACTACTGTGCTGTGAACAAACTGGGGTTTCAGTTTAATCAAATATTCCCAACAAAACCGCCCTGACCCTTAACCTTAACCACATCATAAATACTAAAGAAATGAAAACTACAGATTTCAAATCCATTCCTACCTGTTGTTATCAATGCCTGCATTATAAATGCTCTGTTTTCACTGCTGAAGAGATTTTGTCCTGTATTTTCTACTAGTAGCCAGAGAGTGACAAAAACACGAGATAGAAAGCAGCAAACAGCACAAGAGCAGTTTCGCTGCACCTGCAGCGCACTCCCACCTCATTCTGTGGTTACAAACGTTCCTCTCTTTGCCTGTATCTCTGCTAGAGTCATAGCAATGGAAAATTCATTGGTTTTGTTGTCAAATCGTGCACATCAGATTAGGGACGCGGTTTCCTGGCTAGAAGACTGAAGGTAGTTTCCATCACATTTACATCACGCTCGTTTAAATTTAGCCCCACTTGGCTTTCTGTTCTGAAAGAGCAATGTACTGCAAGAAGATATTTAAGCCTTCACACCCACTTGGTAGTGTTGGAATGCACTTCTAACCACAGTGCAACAGCAGACAGCTTTCTGTAACTGTTACTACATAGTCGGCGTGTTTATAATATGTTGTTCAAGCCAACAAAATGGGCCAAAAGTGACTTTGAATACTAGCAATGCACTCTGGTAAGATAATGCAATACGAATACATAGACCCAGTTCATTCAACCTATCTTCATGTGTCCTGGGATAATTGTGGTTGCATATGCATATACATATATATATATATATATATATATATATATATATATATATATATATATATATATATATATATACTGTATATGCAATACAGTATAGGATGTTGATGTTAAAAAAAGAATGGGTGTCTATAACATTGGAAACAGATAACAAGCAAAATTATGGTAAAGAGCCATTACGGCATTGAAATGTTTGGCTCCCCACAGCAGTCAAGTTTAATAACTGGTGTCAAAAAATGCTACTTGTTCCCCATGTTTTACATTGTTTTCTATTTGAACAACTTTAGACCTCATGTATAGCACAATTATAGATTGGTTCCACAGGGAACAGTGTAGTACATTGCGTCAATGGGGAAAACCTAACATTGTGATGAAACATTTAATTCATATTCTGTTCATACTGTTGACACAGTACAGCATATCGTGGTCATCAACTTTTTCACAATACCGTCAGCCCTAAGTTTGAACTTACAGTCGTGGCAGGGGATGTTACTAACATACTTGTTATTACTTTGCGTCAACTGAGTTTTCACTTTAATATGACTTCAGAGCTTTATCTGTGCAGTCAGGCTTGGTTGTTTTTGTCTCGGCAGTGCTGTGTGCAGGCTTTTCTTGGGAGAGGCTCCGGTTTTGGTGCCTGAAGCCATTCTAATTGTTCAGTGTAGCAGATCCTCCATATCTAGCCAGTTTCCTAAGAACCCCCACCACTGAGGCAGACAT
Organism: Polyodon spathula; assembly: GCF_017654505.1. Classification (NCBI taxonomy): domain Eukaryota; kingdom Metazoa; phylum Chordata; class Actinopteri; order Acipenseriformes; family Polyodontidae; genus Polyodon; species Polyodon spathula. Next base: position 42,418,582 of record NC_054544.1, read on the forward strand.
GCCTTTGCCTGGGGAGAGCACTTTGCCTGGGCTTGCTGAAGGAATGCATGGTGTTTAGCTTCTCTCACACTCCTGTCTGCATCCCGCCTCCTCTTTCTCTCTTTGACTAACCCCGCTGGCACAGACATCATATTAAATCTCAGCAGGGAGAAATCCTGCACTCTGACTTGCTGTTAAGGGTGAACAATGTGCAGCTTTGGATCTGGTGGGTTTGAATTGTAATCCGTGTTGGCTAAGTTACTTTTAAAAAGTAATCCGTTACAGTTAGAAGTTAGAGTAACTTATTACCTTGAAAAAAAATGTAACTAGATACAGTTGCATTTACAAAATGTTACTCCTTAGCCACAGTGTACATATTACAGTGCTTTTTTTTCACGGTTTGATCAGGCTGCAGCTCGAAATATTATTTTGAAGATCTTTCTATCGAACCCTCTTGTTCCCTCCACTGAGCAGAACAATGTGGATCACTCCTCCCACAGAAAATGACTGCAATAAAATAAAAGACAAAGACAAGGGATAGTGGTTTTAACAAACAAGTCACTCTCAGTTGCAATAAAGAGTGGTTTTTGGTGTTCTTTCTCGATATTGTTACAATAGTTTTTTTCTCCTCAGAAAATGTGCCTTTGATTGAAAACAGAGCCTATAGTTGCCCTTACAAAAGTTTCCCATAGTCAGAGTACAGACAACTGTAATAATGTAGAGTAAAAGCATGGTAAAACATGGGCAAGCACTGAAAAGCACAGCGAGGTATACTTTTAAAACACATGGTAAATAATGGTAAACTGGTAAATTCAAAGTATAAAAGCATGGGAAAACTGCTAGATTACTGCGGTAAACTTTTAGAAGGTTTTGATAGAATACATTGGCTTCATCTAACTGAAAATAAAGCTGCAGGCAAAGTGACAAATGGCTTCTTGTTATTCATTCGCTTTACCCTTTCAGGACCGGTGAGCTGAGAATGAAGTGCTTTCATTGTTAAAGTCAGGCTCAGAGCTGAGAATGGAGTGTTTTCATTACTGAAGTAAGGCTGAGAGCTGAGAATTGAGTGTATTCATTACTGAAGTCAGGCTGAGAGCTGAGAATGGAGTGTTTTCATTACTAAAGTCAGTCTGAGAGCTGAGAATGGAGTGTTTTCATTATTAATCAGGCTGAAAGCTGAGAATGAAGTGCTTTCATTGTTAAAGTCAGGCTGAGAGCTCACAATGTTTCACTGTTCATTCAGGCTGCAGGACGACAGCAACAAAATACTTGTATCAGATAAGGCAAGACTGTTCCAGAGACAGAAAAATGCTGCATAAATGCCTAATTGCTTCCTTTGATTAACCTCCTGCCCAATATAAAAGCCTCTCATTAAACTAAACAGTTGCTTGCTGTAGAGTACTGTCTCTCCAGTTGGCAGTTTCCCTACCAACTCTCTGTTTACAGTCTCTTATGCAAGCTCAAACTGATGAACTACATGTCAGCAAGGCTTATATTTTTCTAGTGCCTACGGTCATTAGTGCTTCAGATTAATGAGCTCCAGTTTGCTGGGGAGAGGTGCGCTTTACTGCCATCTACAAACCAACCCTGGTATCACCCCCATGACATACAGAACTAATTCTCTAAGGTTTCTGCTCTGTTTGTACCTAACCTCTGAGTGTTGCCTCATCATGCTCTCTTTCTTATCAATCAATCAATCTATTCTATATAGCACCTGTCATAGTGGACCACCATCACCAAGTGCTTTAAAAGATGCAGTAACAAGAAGAAAATCAATAATACTTTAAATACAGAGAAATGCATAATACATGACATACAATAAAAAGCAATGCATAATACATTAAATACAGTGGAAAGTGCATAATATGAAATAGTAGCAGCAACACAGCAGCTAATAGCAGATATGAGGCTTAAAGAGCATGGAAAGCAAGAGAGAACAGGTAGGTCACGATATCGATCACGATATTCTGAAATAGTTGCAGTCGGTTTTGGTGTGTGCCGGGGACCACCGTATAGAGAGTTGCAGTAATCGATCAAGAGAAGACAAATGCATGACAAAGTATTTCCGCATCCGGGAGAGAGGGATTGACTTTTGAGATTTTTCGAGATGGTAGAAGGAAGATTTGACCACGGACGATATGTGGGCATCAAAGGAGAGGTTGCTGACAAGAAGTACACCAAGGCTTCGTACTGTGGGGGATGGCAGCAGCAGACAGTTTCCAAGGTTCAGGGCAGCTATATTTAAATTCTTAAGTTGAGTTTTAGATCTTACTAGAATGAGTCCAGCTTTGCTAGTGTTCAGCTGAAGAAAACTGGCAGACATCCAGGCCTCGATGTCTTGAATGCAAGCCGAGAGCCGGACATGGAAGAGGGGCTACCAGAGTTTTAAATAGAGCTGGGTGTCGTCAGCACAGGAGTGAAACATGAGGTTGTGTTAGTGAATGAGGTGACCCAAGGAAAGCATGTAGATATTGAAGAGAAGAGGCCCAAGAACAGATCCTTGGGGGACACCACAAATGACTAGGTTAGGTAAGAGGATATCCAGGAGAGACAGGTTCCTGAGATTCCAGCATACTTCTGAAGGCAGTCAAAAAGAATGCCATGATCTATGGTGTCAAAAGCAGCTGTTAAGTCAAGGTGGACAAGCACAGAGGGAGTACCAGCATTAGTATTGAGCAGGAAATGATTTACAATCTGAAGCACAGCAGTTTCAGTACTGTGATGCGGCCAGAAAGCAGACTAGAGATTCAAGCAGATTGTTGTCCGTGAGCTGTTTCATCAGCCCACTGCCTACAGCCCTTTCAAGAGTTTTTGAGAGAAAAGGGAGATTGGAGATGGGATGGAAATTAGATAGGTCAGCCGGGTCAAGGGAGGGTTTTTTGAGTACCGACGTAACTCGGGCAAGCTTAAGGGCAACAGGAACAGAGCCAGAGTCCAGGGAAAGGTTGAGAGTGTGCATAATAGAGGGAGCAAGATCAGAAGCACAGAGATGGACAAGGTTAGTCGGCCAGGGGTCCAGGGGGCATGAGGCAGTAGTTGATTTCAACAGTAAGCTGGACATAAGCAATGGAGAGAGGGAAGAAGGAGGAGAGGGCAGGAGGGTCAACAAGAAGAGTGTCAAGGTGGTCAAGTAGTAAACTGGGTTTGTGGTGGGAGAGTATAGAACAGAGGTTGTCGAATAGAGGAGAAATCATGATAGGTAAGAGAGGAGGATGAATGGGAGTTGGATCTGTCAGTGGCTGGATGTAGGATTTGGTCAATGGTCTTATAGAGAACACTGGGGTTACCGTATCCCATAGCTATGATTTCAGAGAAGTATTTCACCCTGGCCGCGGCAAGCGCACGCCTGTAGCTCGTGAGATGTTTCGGACCAGACCTCTCTGTGAACCGTTAGTCCAGACGACCTCCACTTGTGCTCAAGCTTGGGGCAGGAAGACTTAAGCAATCGAAGTTTGAGGGTGTACCATGGGCAGTTTCAATCTTTCTTGAGTAGTAAGCGGGGCAACAGTGTCGATGATATGAGTAAGAGTAAGGGTGGCGTTGTAGAGGGTCACTGCATCATCAACCGAGGACGGGAGAGTACCAGTTAAAGGGGATGCAGAGACACATTCTGAGAGTTTCAGAGGATTCAGCATATTCTTGAGATGGAAGGAGATAACATTATCAGTAGCGGAGGAAGTAGAAGGGAGATTAATATTAGCCCGTTGACAGATTGAGAGAGTCCAAGTCTAGAATCTTGTTAAAGTCAGTCACTAGGGGGAGGAAGGCAAGTCAACATTAATACTGAAGGCACCTAGGGGTAGGACTTTGTCAGTAGAAGTGCAGACAAGGGAGAGGAATTCTGAAAACTAAAAGCAATATAAGCAGAGTTGTTCTTAGGTGGACAGTAGATAACAACAAGGGGAGATGGGAGCTTAATGGCGAGATGCTCAAATGAAGAAAAGGCAGGCAAAGGAAGAACTGAGGAAGCAAGCACAGAATTTGCAAATAATAGCAGTGCCCCTGCCTTAACCAGTGAGGTGAGGTTTGTCAAAGAGGGAATTTGGAAAAGGTCCTTGCTTGGACTGCCACATCTCAGACTGCCTCTGGACTTGTGGCCCTTAGACTGCCACAACTCAGACTCACACTTAATTACTTTTAATTATTATTTTTTTATTTAAGTGCAGGCTACTTACCTAAATAAGCAACGATTCTAACAAATAAACTACAATCCACTTACCTATTTCAATGCCGATTCAAACAACAACGTGAATTCCAGACAGGGGAAGAAGAGATACCACACGTGTTTGCAGATTATGCTCTCAAAACTAAAATCATTTATAAAAGACCAGGTGTCGTTATTGTGAAAATGTTCTCTTCACAATACAAGAACCAGTGATTGCGTTAACGACGTTTAACTTGAAATAAAGAACATTTGGAAGTATTTAAATATTATGTTTGCTGCATCCTTATTAAAGTTTACCACAGTATTTCTACTGTACTTTTCCCATGGCTATACTATGCATTTATCACAGGTTACCATGGTTTGCAATGTTTTTTGTTTAATTGGTTTTACCTTACCTCTATGTGTTTTACAATGCTGACCCATGCTTTCCCTGTGCTTTATTATAATGTGCTACGCTTTCACTATGGGAAACTTTTATAAGGCAATCATTTTAAGGGCTGCATATGGCTTTACTCAAAGGCGAATACAAATAATACAAGAAACAGACAGACATAAAATGTGAATATGCCTGCCCACTGAAGCTATGTGCAGTTATTACCGTTCTCCTGCAGTTCATCGCTTTTCTGAAACATTCCCAAGCACAATTGTACTCTGGCGACATCTGCTGGCCTAATTAAAATTGTATTCCTTCCTGTATTCATTTTTTTACAGTTGTAAATTAAATACAATCTACTACTGTTTTTTTTTTTTTTTGTTTGTTTTGTTTTTTAATTATTATTTATTTAAACAATTTCAAGGATTTTAATAATACATCTATTAAAAAAAGTAAACCTATTCAATTTGCATTTATGTACGGTATGTAATATTTTCCTAATAAAAGTTGACCACGGTAAATGTGTGCAGTAGTTTCCCCGTGCTTTCCCCACTTATACTATACATTTACTACAGTATACTAAAGTGGTCTGCTTGAATTTTAACAGATATGTGGAAAGCTCACATAATGTAGTTCCTGCTTGTTTACTTTGTGGCATCTCTAACTACTACTACTACTACTACTACTATTAATAATAATAATAATAATAATAGAGAAGCAAGCAACCATAGAACCAAATATATGTATTCAATATATTTAATAGCACCACATCAAAGTAATAAGTAACACAGGGAGAGGATAGTACCTTGGGATTTGTAGTTCACAGCGCCAAAAAAAAAAAAAAAAAAAAAAAAAAAAAATTACAACTTCCATTATGCAATGGCGTAAACAGGAGTGACCCGCGCATGCGCAGTACGTACCTGTTCCTCTCAAGCTGTAAGAGTGAAGCTGGGAGAGCCTCTTCAAATACAAATTAAATATTTATACTCGTTTTTTTAAGTTAGCTTTCTTATCGATGGAGGTACGAAAAGAATACCTGCGGGGCTGTGAGACCTTTAGCTGGGCCAACTAAAGCCAAATAGACCGCGAGCAGAAGGGGAGGCTATCTCGGATAGAAGAACCCAAGAACAGGGAAAAAAAAGAAAGAAAGAAAGAAAAATAAATTAAGTCTTCCTCGTTCCAGGCGGAAAGGGCTGCGGCTGCCCTGTATCAGACCAGCCCGCCTGCAGAATGGCTCACCTCCTGAGGAACCAGGTAAGGCCGGTGGGTGAGGGCAGCACTTTTCAGTCAAATCCTAACCAAGAAACAGGGAGTGCGAGTCTGTTCGGTCTCGACTCAGCGGGGTGAGAAAACACAGACTAAATCATTATATCGCCGCCAATACAAAAAAAAAAAAAACCGTCGTGCTGTCTTAAATTCTACGGCCAATTTATTGGCAGAATACAATTCCTCAAAATACATTTTAGAAGATTGGTAATGCAGGTAAGCAGTTTAAGCACTGCATGTAATCGCGAATTCCTCCAGTTAATTCAAGTGGTCGGATGTGCTGTTGTACACGACTGCCTGTACCTGTAGCTTTTGCCAGTGCTGTGTTAAATAAATGTATTTTTAAACGCGTTTGTCTTTACGACGCCTAAAACTGTTAATAAGGTTTGAAAAACGTCCGACGGTCAATTTCAGTTTTATTTAAATAATGTATTTGTGTTATTTATGCGCTTTCTTTTTGGCCTCAGTAATCTTGTTTCGTAATATTACTGTTTAGCCAGCTAAACTATTTATATAAATCAAAGTGTTGAAAAAACTATCAATAACATATCAATTAATATCTAAAACCAGATAAAAGTTCTTATTACACCACTAGCAGAAAACATAATAAAGATGGTGATCCTGGCTAAAGAGTTGTGGTGAGTGATGGGAGAGTTAGGTCTTTGTACTGTACCTTTTGCACTAGCTGCAGAGCTTAAAGCAAGTACAAAGATCTGATAGTGAGTCTGACACAGATTGACCAGCAGCAAGAATCAAGGAGTTAGAGCAGTTTGTAGACTCCCTGGTGGAGTTGCATGTGGCCCCACTAGGTACACAGAGGGAGGTGGGTGGACCAGAGGGAGTGGACAGTAAGGAGGGAAAAGGAATAGGGTAGGACAGCAGGAGAGGAGAGTCCAGAACCTGCAAACGTATTTCCAGCTCGGGTCACAAGAACAGGAGTCGGATATCGACCAGGGGGAGAAAAGTGAAGAGTTGCAGCAGGCTACAGAACAGGTCAGTAATACAGTGGAGGATAGTGTTGGTGCTACTAGCAAGCCTGCTGATCAGCAGAGTGTGGACAGACCAAAACACAGTCATACCGGGGAATTCAGTTGTAAGCCATGCAGACAGGAGGTTTTGCAGCAGGGACCCAGTAAACAGGAGTGTTGGAGATGGGCTCAACAGAGTAGATCGTATCACAAACATGCAGGGACAAATAACATTTGTATAAAGAGGTCAGAGGTACTGAAAGACAGCATAACTGAAATCGCTGCCAGACAAAGATTTAACAATAATTGGGTTACATTACAGTGCCTTGCAAAAGTATTCAGACCCTTGACCAATTCTCTAATATTACTGAATTACAAATGGTACCTTGAAATTTCGTTCTGTTAGATATTTTATTTTAAAACACTGAAACTCAGAATCAATTATTGTAAGGTGACATTGGTTTTATGTTGGGAAATATTTTTAAGAAAAATAAAAAACTAAAATATCTTGCTTGCATAAGTATTCAACCCCCACACGTTAATATTTGGTAGAGCGACCTTTCGCTGCAATAACAGCTTTAAGTCTTTTGGGGTAAGTATGTACCAGCTTTGCACACAGTGTCGGAGTGATTTTGGCCCATTCTTCTTGGCAGCTTTGCTCCAGGTTGTTCAGGTTGGTTGGATGACGCTTGTGGACCGCAATTTTCAAATAGTGCCACAGATTCTCAATGGGATTGAGATCAGGACTTTGACTGGGCCACTGTAGGACATTCACCTTTTTTGTTCTTGGACCACTCCAATGTTGCTTTGGCCTTGTGCTTGGGATCATTGTCCTGCTGAAAGGTGAATTTCCTCCCAAGCTTCAGTTTTTTAGCAGACTGAAGCAGATTCTTTTGCAGTATTTTCCTGTATTTTGCTCCATCCATTCTTCCTTCAGTTGTAGCAAGATGCCCAGTCCCTGCTGATGAGAAGTATCCCCACAGCATGATGCTGCCACCACCATACTTCACTGTAGGGATGGTGTGTCTTGAAGCATGGGCAGTGTTAGGTTTGTGCCACACATAGCGCTTTGAGTTTTGGCCAAAAAGCTCTATCTTGGTCTCATCTGACCACAAAACCTTTTCCCACATCGCAGCTGGGTCACTCTCATGCTTTCTGGCAAACTCCAGACATGCCAGTGGTATTTTATTCAGGGCTGAAAAGTATTATTCGCATAGAATCAAAGTAAAGTGCCTGTGTTTAATTGCCACTGCATAACAATAACATTGTTGGAACTAGAAGCACATGTCAACTGAAAAGTAGGGTGTTTGGAATTGCAGAAACCTAGCTAGTCCTGAAGATGAGGAAGAATTTCATTATTCTGAAAATAGTAAACTCTTGTAGTTGGTTTGTTCTAAATAGTGGTGACGATTAGGGGTGTAATGATTCATATTGTATCAGTGAATCGTGATGCTTTCTTTACATGACATATCGTATCATAACAGAAGTATTTATCAGTTGTATCATGATACAAGAACCAAAGTATAGCTCATATAGTTCACCAAATGGTTCATGAATGGAAGAAAGTGTGTGTTATGAATAAATACTCATCCTGTCTCATTTCATTTTTGTCAACAAATTATTTGATCTTATAAAGCATCATACAAGTAACCCATCAGGACCATCACATGTATCGTATCGCAAACTGGATATTGAAGTTTTTAAATAAGGTACACACTTTTTTGTCTAGGTCAGCACTGTAATGGAGATCAGTGAGGTACAAAGTCTTCAGACATGTTCTCACCGTGTGAAGCTTAATTTGCCCAGCTTTTTCATGCTCCCCGCAGAACCCTTTTCTCAAGCACATGTATCATTGACCACAGCTGGAGGAATTTGGTCCCCCCCCGAGCTGGAATTCCGTGCCAAGACCAAAATCCACAGATGTCTAGACCAAAACAGCCAATAACAAACTGCTAGTATTGAAATTGAGTTTGAATCGTAGCGCAAAATCCAGAAAGTTAGTGGGCTTGTCTAATGAGGCCCAGTGAGAGTGGGTCTTGACAGTTTTCTCTCTGGGCCATGTTACAATGAAAATAAAACGTTGTAAATTCGGGGAAGAAATCATTGACCTTTTGAGCTGATATTCTGAATGAAAGGTCACATGTGAGTGTACTGAATATTAAATATTTAATCTGTCATTCAACAAAACGACAATATTGAAATAGGGTTTTTTTGTTGTTCAAAATAGTGCTAGCAAAACCTGTTAAATCAACAAGAAAGTTTGCATTCTCTTCCCTGCCCCTGACTTTCCCTGCAGAGCTCACACTGTCAACGTGAGTGAGCAAGCTGGTCACCCCCTGGCAACCAGTCTACCTGAGTCCTACGTAGATCTGAGACCAAAACAAGGTAATAATAGAGGGGTCTTTCAGTCCCATGAGAGGGGCGAATCCTGTGGTCTATTCATTTTCACAATGACACAGTGCGTTGGATATTGTCAGTCCAGTTTTCAGGGATTGTATTGTTTCGTTCTCAAGGGATAGCTCTGAGTGTGACTGTTGCAGATATTATTTGAAATGTGACCGATCTTTTGACAGGTCTGCAAAAAATCAGTCTTGGCATGCAACATCCAATATTCTCTTTAGATATAAAGTTTCAGAACATGTTAGATATCAGATTTATCCAAAACTACAGCTAATCCCTAATGGCTACACAATATTGGAATGCTCCTTAAATGCAATAATATTGATGCTGAAGATATGATAACGAATATTCCTGATTACATTGAATGTATTGTTCAGTGAATGCAATATTGGACATCGGTATCTCTTTTCTGATTGGGTAATGTGTGGGTATTTGTAGATGTGGGAATTGGAACAATTCTTTTTTCTTTTTTAATAATGATGTATTATGTGAATGCCTAGCTTATTATTTTACTTGCCTTGTAAACTGCCCCTCTTGTGCAAGATACATAAGTGTACAGCAGTGTAGAGTGGCTAACCAAAACAAGCATGACGCATTTGGGTGGCAGACTAGTTTTAACACTTTGAGTAGTTATAAATAATATGGCCCACTTCTCTTTTGGAGCAGCTATACAATACGCAAGGGGACAACTAGCCTGCATTTGCCATTTTTTAATCAGAACTTGAAGCCACAGTGTTGTAAATTGTGTTAAAGTTAACAACGTATAAATTAAAGAAGACCACACACTCTTATTTGCTCCATAATCCACGAAAATATAATACCTTGCTATCTCATCTGTACATTATCTGTATACACTCGGTCAGAAAGAATACTGTGTTGTTGGTTTACACTCCAAGTAGTCTGTATATGGGAATGCAAGCACCACCCGTTTTGCGATGGTACAAAGTCAGCCAAATATGCGTACTGTTACCTGCAGCAGTGGGTTGTTATGCTATTACAGCTCGAATCAAACACATTTTGAACGGTGTGACCTTTTCCAAATTTGTGTTTTTGTTAAACTGATGTGTTTTACGGTGAGCCCAACAGTTTTTTTTCAACCGGATAAAAAAAGGTCTACATAGTGTATCAATGCAAATTGCTGTAAGTCAGTGGGTCTCAAACTATGGGACGCGCCTCCCAAGGCAGGCGCAGGAATGTGTCAAGAGAGGCGTGAGGTGCGTCTTTTTGGTGAGGTTGAAAAAAAATTATTATATATTTTAAAATGTATTATAAATTTAAAGATAACTAACAAAATAACACAACAATATTTTATTTAACATGCTAATGTTCCTTAGCAACTGTGACATGGTTTTTCTGTCAAGTAAACTGTTATCAGTAGCGCGCTTAGAGAGAAACGGTTTAAGTGAGAAATGGATTATTGTGTGACAAAGTGAGAAAAACGTACAATACAAGCCGAAGTGAGGGCAGCAGCGGAGGTTCCTGCAAAACGCAGAAGCAGGTTGACAGGTTGACATAGCGGGCTTGTGACAAGGGTACAAGAAGTGGCCCCCACAGCAACCTGGAATCATTGTATGATCCACAGACAGGCATTGGCTGCTAGAAGATGCCAGAGAAGCTTAGCAATGTTCTTTCTGTTGCAGTGAAAATCGTAAACTTTATAAAGTCGCACCAGGTTAATTCAAGGATTTTTGCAATTTTATGCGAAGACATATGGGCAAACTTCACTTGTTGTTACACGCAGAAGTCTGTTGGCTGTCCAGGGCAAGATGCTGATAAGACTGAACTGCGTGAGGAAGTCTGGATTTTTCTTGCAGAAAATAAATTTCCACCTGTACAGCATGTCAATGACACTAGTTTGTTGTCCTTGTCATATCTGGCTGACATTCTCGAGCGACTGAATTCTCTCAATGTGTCACTTCAGGGACGAGGTGAAAATGTTTTCACTGCTAATGACTGGATAGCAGCATTCATTAAGAAACTTGTGGTCTTCACGTGTACAGCAGGGATCTGTGTGCATGTTTTCAACACTGGAGGACGTTGTGGAACAGAGCGCTGATCTGTCAGTTGACAGTATCAAGGACGTAATTGTTCAGCACTTGGGGGGCCTGCAGGAGCAGTTTCGTGAATACTTTCCTCAAGTGGGAAAAGACAAATGTAGTCGGTGGATCAGGAACCTTTACGCTGAAACCCACAGATATGCCGTCTTCGAAAGAAGAGGAAAGCCTTATCGACTCGTCAAGCGACTGTAGCAGAGATTTTCACAAATGCCAGTCACAGACTTTTGGTTATCAGTGGGATCTGAGTTTCGCGAGTTACAGACTTGGCCTTGAAAGCCCTCATTCCATTTTCATCCACTACCTGTGCGAGTCTGAATTCTCAGCATTAACTGCATTCAGAACAAAGTATCACTCTGGTCTTTCTGTTGAAGATGACTTGCGTCTGTTCCTTTCTACACTGCAACCCTGAATTTTACTACTTTGTAGAAACAAACATACCCCGATAAGGTTGGAATGATGGATGTTATACTGAATTAATCTATCATTGTTTGGAGTCATGTTTCTTAAAAGCTTTCAGCTGCTTCCATTTTTATTGTTTTTTAATTTGATTAATACTTCTAAAACTCCTACTGATCTATATTGATCAAATCCCTTCTACTTTTTATTAATTATTTTGCAGCATAGGATTTCCAGTTTGCTGTTTTGTTTTAGTAAACTGGGGAGGCACAGTCTTTATTTTTTTTAAAGCTCATTGAGGCTCACTATGACACAGTTTGAGAACCCCTGCTCTAAGTCTCTGTCTTTTTTAGAATTTGGAGGCCAGGAGATAAATCTAAACTCAGCTACTGACTTCTAGTACAGTGAGACCTGGGGGCTGGGACATTTTTGTGTATGTGTGTACAGTATTATTTTGTTGTTGGTGTGTTAACATACACTTCCTTCTGTGTTTTTGTGAGTAAAATAAATACCTTCATGATTTTCCCTGAGTTGTTTTAGATGCACTTTCAGATTGTATGACTGGATTTGTTTTAATAGGGCAGAGGTCTATTTTGTTTGAAGAATCCGTGAACTTTGCACCCAGCTCGTGCATGTGGCAAATGAGGTAATGAATGAACCTCTGATGCCAGATACAAATGTAAATTACAAAGATTTTATAACGAGGAACATAAAAAATAACCCCCTTTTCACACTGGGAACACTTGTAAGTGTACAGAGTACGGTACACTTACCAAGTGTGCTCTGCGCTTTTCAGTGGAAACCTCCTCTGATCTTTTCTCTTTCACACTGGATGTGTGCTAAGTTCACTTCCATCTTTTCAAGTGTACCAAGAACACTTCCCTTTCACATTACACATCTGCAATTGTACTGTAAAAAAAAAAAAAACAGCTAATAGCAACTAAAACAAAACTCTACAGTTTGATACATGATACGTAAAAACATATGAATTTAACATTTGGCAGCCTTATATTAATATAATATAATCTGACATATTCTATTCTGTGGTAGAAAGGTCCTTGTGCAGCTGATCTATATGATGCTGTAGCAATATTACGTTCTTGGCAAAACCGAACACAACTCAATTGTTTTTTTCATAGCACTGGGACAAATACGCATCTTAATTAAAATGTATTCACGTCACAGAATTTACAAATTAAAGTAAAACTACCATTCAAATGAAACCACTGCATGAGAGAAGCGTGAATGAAATAAAACCCTGTATTATTATTATAATAACTTTGTGTTCTTTTGGGATCTGCTGTTTGCACAAAATCTCACCTGGAGTTTGTAGTCTTTCAGCTACTGGCACGACTACGAAAACAAATCTCAAAGTTATCATTTGTTTATTATATAGGCCCGCCTAACATAACATATGACATAGTTAAATATTCTTAATTCTCAATTGTTTTAAATGTGGCGGTTTAAAAAAAAAGAAAAAAATTCTTTAAAAAAAAAAAAAAAGCTTTTAAAGTTTACCATCCCATATTGCAGTTAGCTGAAGTGTAAGTACAATATTTCTACAGCTGCAGAAGAGGCAACGGAATGCATTTCTTCATCTCCATGAAGTGACGTCTTCAATTTCAGGGTATGCTACAATGATGGCAATAATACTATTGTATACAAGATTCTTCTGGTTTTAGTTCCAACTGAGTTACATCAGTTACTGAACTAGATATAATTGACACTTTGGTACACTTGACGTTCGCAGCAGAACTGAGAACATTTTTCTTTCACACTGAAGCGAAAATAAGCGAACTGCCCCCAGATTGGATGCAGCCGTACTGAGACCACCTCTTTCATGGGGTCTCGGGACAGTTTGTTTTAATCGTTCCCGGGAACGTTTGGAGCTTTCACACTTAAGGGCAAACGTTCCAAACTCAAACAAACCATACTGGGAAACTGAATATCAGCCAAGTGTGAAAGGGGCCTAATATATTGGAAGGGTCAAGAAAACAAAGTAAAAAAGATAATCATCTATATTCGAACTGTCATTGACATGAAATGCTGTGTTTCTGTGCAGAACTCGCGGCTGGACCCAGAGGAGTACTTCACTAAGTTGGACCGGATAGGCAAGGGCTCTTTCGGGGAGGTGTACAAAGGGATCGATAACCGCACCAAGGAGGTGGTGGCCATCAAAATCATCGACCTGGAGGAGGCAGAGGATGAGATCGAGGACATCCAGCAGGAAATCACGGTGCTGAGCCAGTGCGACAGCCCCTTTGTCACCAAGTACTATGGCTCCTACCTCAAGGTACAGTTCAGCACTGCATCATACTGTCTGCATTCCACTCAACATGCCGCTGGTATGCAATTTCACATAGGCTTATCACTCTTCACATTTATTGTTCAGGAGGCTCACAAAATACTGCTTTCAAAAATCTTTTTTGAAAAGCACATGAAACGGGTTGCAGGGGTCTGACCAGCAGCTGACCGTGCGGTCGGGCGGAGTTATCCAAGCTAAGGAAAGTCAAGTGAAACCAGTGTCACTCATACCTGACGTGTTCCTAGTGTTGACTTTGGATAACAGAATATCTGTCCCATCAGTCACAGTGTGTCATCAGCTCAGCTGGTCACAAGTGACTCAAACTGAAGGTGGTAAAACCTGTTGTGTAACTAACATGGTGTTTGAATGAATAATCCCAGTCAAATACGTACTTAAAAGGTGAGTGATTTATTACTGTATTTTGTAAGCTCTTGATAAACATCATGTATTAACTAAATTAAAAACCTACTTCAAAACAAATATGTGTACCGTCCCACAGGTGAAAGCCTCCTTGTGAAACACATTTTAAATGGTCAACATGCTACAAGGCTAGGTTTTGGCAGATGTCTGTTTTTGTATTTCTTACACTATGCAAAACTTGTCAGTAGTCTGATTAATTTCACTTCCTCAACAGCTGTTTCCATTATGCTATCTTCATAGGAGGCAGTGAAACTCCTCGGGAGCGAATGTCAAAACACCTTCACTGCTAATCCACAGCTAACGCAGCCCCACAAACATGGCATTGATGTGTAACAATGTGCTACACTATGTTGATTTTGAGAAGTATACTAAAGTATAATATACAGCAGCACTTTTCGTTCTGTACTGATCAATTAAAAAAATTAATAAATACAAATCAGTCATGTTTTTTGGCAGAGCACAGTGGTGGCAAAGTATGTATCATTCAGTTACGCTTCGTACTGATAATCCAAAGGAGGTGAAATTTCAAAGTTTAATGTCCCGTTAAATTTGTGCATGTGTTAAAATTGAAGATACTAACCTTGACTTGTCACCTTGGGTTTTGTTAACCCTGAGTCAACCCTTTGTCCCATGGCAATGTTTGATCTGCTAACCATTATTGCTTAGTTATATGCATAGGCTGCGCTTGAGTTTTTTCATTTGGGGAGGCTATTCCACACTTTCCCCTTCAATTTATTGAACCAAACAATGTACAGTAAGATACACATATATATATCTATATATATATATATATATATATATATATATATATATATATATATATATATATATATATATATAATGTACTTGAATTAATATTTTTTTTTATTACTCTGTTACTAGTGAGTCTGAATATTCATTGTTTTGTTTGAAAATAATCGGACGGACACAAATAAAACATTGTGCATGTACGAAATTTCTGTAAAATCGGATTCAGATCAAGCTGTTTGTGTAGATAACAACAATTTGAATCAGTGTAGAAATTGTGAAGAGGATGTTTAGATGATTAGCAAAATTGATTGTTTTCTTCGGCTGCCTCCTGCAGTGGTGTGAGGGGCTCAGATCGGCAGGAAGAATGGACGTTAAACCAGCCAATCATTGTCTCCTCGAATGACATTGACATGCCAACTAAATCCTGTATCTTTACTACAGTGTTGGTTTTGATATCCCAGCTGCCCTAGTGGTCTGGCGATTGTGCAGTAAGAAAAGCATAAAATCTATCTTCTCACAAATATTTTTTTCATGTAGGTCAGAACAATTTCTTGTGAGGGTTTGGGCAATTTATTTCGGGGAGGCTTAGCCTCCCCAAGCCTCTTATACTGTGTTTATATGTTAATAAGTAGAACTCACTGCTCCATCTAGTTGCATTGAGATTCCAGATTGTGTTATCCTGTGATAACGCACACAGTGAAGTTTTGATAAACTGGGGACAGCTTGCAGCACAGCCAGATAGATTTACTAAAACCAAACCAATGGAAATTTTGACTAAGTTTTCACAATGGTGACTCCACTTGCTGCAAGAAGAATGAAATAATGGGCTCTACTCTCCTCTTACACTTGTGCAATAGAATAGATGTAACTGGTCATAAAAATGTCTCTGTTCCAACATTAATATACAATTAATATTACAGAAAATTCCATGGAACATGGTTCAGTCAAGCACAGAACTGCATTTATAAGCCCAAGCTTGCTAAGAGCTTCAAGCAGTTTCTTATTTGATTCTAGCATGACTTTATCTAAATGACAAACAAAAAAGGTGAATTTCAAACACAGTATTTAGCAGAAAATTAAGATAAGAAAATAAACCTTTTTATTGAAGGCATGAATTGTTATAAAGTAGTGTATGTAATACAGGAGACAGCCTTTGGCTCACACTGATTAAAAATGTACACATGAACACACTAAAGGGATGTCCTGCATTCTTTTTTTTTTATGTAAATATTGTTGTGTACATTTACCAGATCAATTGAACCCTCAGTCAGTCATGTCTGCCTTCTACAATGCAACACAAATATTATGTCTGGTGTCTGCTTTTTACATGTACAGTAAAATTAAACAAATAATAAAACAATCGTAATTAAACCTGCATTACCGTTTAGTCATCTTGAATCCCACAGACTGTTCTGTGCCAACTTAATAAGCACTATTCATTTTTTGGAACGCTCTATATAAATTCATGTGAAATTCTATGCAAATTGTTTTTCGTTACAAGTGGTGTTGTCAAGATATTCCAGGATGAATTAGAATAGATTAAGGCACGAATATGCTTATTTGTGAGGTTTTCTGTGTTTGTTTGAATCATTGTGTAATTCATATCTGCTCCTTATTGTGTTACCTGTGATGTAATAAGAACAAATATTAAAAATAGCAGGAATATGCTGAAAAACATTGTTGAGATATGGACAACAGCTAATACAGCAAAGTCATGTGTTGCTTGTAACCATTGCAGGGGGTTCTGTATTGCATAAAAAGTACAGTATGTATTATAACATTAATTATCACTGATTTACTTCTATTTATCAAATCATAAAGTTGCAAAATGCACTGCTTTTTAAATAATAAAAGTAAACTTTATATGATACACTTGAGTGTGATATCATTGTACAGTAAAGGCTAGACCTAATAAGACATATAGTTGAAGTACAGTATTATAATAAATGAGGTCTTCAGTTTGTTTAATATGTAACATTTGAATCCTGTTCTTCCATGCCATGGCAATCTGCAAATTAAGAAGGCTACAAAATGTGTGCATTTTTTTGTAAAGTTTTTAAACTGACTCGGTAACTACTATTTAAACTTGATCAACTTCTCGTCAGAGCCCTGCATCACCCAGAGCGGTTTGACCAGAGAAAAGGGTCCTGCAACAACAAAAATAAAAACTATATCTGAGTGACATTTAATGAACTTTAATGTTGGATGTACAATTGTGTTAATATGTACAGCTTCTTTCTTACAAATTTGCTCCAGTAAATAATAACATGCTGACCTGGAAGGAACACAGAATTCCCTAGAGTGCGGTTACTGGTATAACTCAGACTAAGAGCATCAATGTATCCCTCGCCGAACACTTTTTAAAACATCTGATTACGTGAGTGAGAACGAGAGTTTAATATAGAGCCTAGATTGTCAAATCATTTGCCACTTCACAGCATTGATTTGGGAAGCCTGCTCTTTAGTAATAGTTTTAGAAGTCTTGGGTGAAGGTGTACTTTTCTTTTTGTTTATTAGCCTTGCTGTGTTGCCTTGTCTTTGCAGGGGACCAAGCTCTGGATCATTATGGAGTACCTGGGTGGTGGTTCAGCCCTGGACCTGGTAAGTTCTCCCTCCCCGTGCCTCCCAACTCAGCTGCTGGACTAAGAGAAATGGCTTCAGTCAAAAAGCCTGCGTGCATGCTTATTATTTTAAGGAGTAACACTGTTAATCATACTATCTGCTTTGATGAAGGAAGTCTGTGGCACCAGTGTCATACTCACTGGGCTGTACGCCGATGCAGACTCGTTTACCTAGCAAATCACACTGAAAAAGGATTAGATACAGTGTAAATAACACTAAAATAGAGGCTGAAGTACAGTGTAAATAGCACTGAAATAGTGGCTCGGACACAGTGTACATATCGCTGAAATAGAGGCTCAGACACTGTAAATACCACTGAAATAGGTTCCTATCACACTGTCCTGACCCCCTTGTTCTTGTCTCCTAGCTGAGGCCTGGACCCCTGGAGGAGACCTACATTGCCACCATCCTGCGGGAAATTCTGAAGGGTCTGGACTACCTGCACTCGGAGAGGAAGATCCATCGGGACATCAAAGGTACCGGCACTCAGGGACAGCATTCACTCAGTATCCCTTCCCAGCTCAGCCTGCAAGCGGGTCCTATCTCAGTTCTGCCCAGAACAGCCATATTGATTTTCACTGCATGAATCTACAGTGCTTGACAAATTGTAGTGGACTAGATTGCTCTCCCTCTCCCTTTTTTTAATATGAGCGCAATCTTGAAAGAAGTTGCAGAAGTGGGGCTACATAGGATTCAGAGCACATGTCAAAAAGATAAGAATGTGGCAGTAGACAAGTTGTAGAAGTTGAATGGAATTAACCTATGGTAGTTCCATTCAATGTGAAAGGTTTCTATAGTAACAATTTTTTATTTATTTATCTTAATCCTGTTGTGTAAGCCATTGTCATTTCTAGGATTTGTCCAGTGAATGAGGTTACTTCTTTTCCATTTGTGATTGAATAGTCATTGTGACAAACTGAAATCCCCTAACCACTCCCACATTAAATTAGTCTAACAGTGTTCCATAGAGGACTTCAGTTCCCTTGAACTGTCAAGCATGTCGACAGAGCTATCCTTTTATTAATATCCTCAGCTGGATTCACTTATATCTTTTCTCCTGGCAGCTGCCAACGTCCTGTTGTCTGAACAGGGTGACGTGAAGCTGGCGGACTTCGGGGTGGCAGGACAGCTGACGGACACCCAAATCAAGAGGAACACATTTGTGGGGACACCCTTCTGGATGGCCCCTGAGGTTATAAAACAGTCGGCCTACGATTTCAAGGTGAGCCTCTGAACACTTTTCAGAGACTCGAGATACACCTCACAGACCCTGATTACCTGTAATACTTGACCAACTCATGTTACCTTAGATAAAGTAGACCGATCAGTGCTAATCCAGGTCTGTGAAACTAGCCATGTGTCTTTTTTATAGAATAAAATATAGCCATTTGTAAATTCACACAGTGAAAAGAAGTCATGCTAGTGTGCAAGCAACAAAAATATTTCTGCAGCTATAACAAAACAAAAGGCACAATATTTTTCATCTCTCTTCTTTTTAAAGGTGTAACCCTTATCCTGACTCTAGCGATGTGCTGCTTTAGTATTTCATTGTAGAGTGAAGCTAATCCCTGTGTTACCATTGCAGGCAGATATCTGGTCCCTGGGGATCACAGCTATCGAGCTGGCGAAGGGCGAACCCCCAAACTCAGACCTGCACCCCATGAGAGTACTGTTCCTCATCCCCAAAAACAACCCTCCCACCCTAGAGGGAACTTACAGCAAACCCTTTAAAGAGTTTGTGGAGGCCTGTCTCAACAAGGACCCACGATTCGTGAGTATTCGAGTCCCTGTTCACTCTCTACAGCTCCAACCCCCGTCCTTGCTGCAGTTTAGAAAGGATGATCTGGTCACCTTTTTTTCCAGGAATTTGTGCTGTGATGTCATTGTTATTTTATGTGAAGTGATTATCCAGGGACAGTAGAGGTAAAGCTACCATTCAAAGGCTTAGCCATCTTGATAATCCCTAAAAAATAGATGGCTGGCTAATCAAAAAAATAGACTAACACATCACTGCATCTGAAAGGAGGATGGAGCCTAGATTATGTAAGGCATTACTGCCCTTTGTAAGACACAGTTACCAAACCAAAAATACGTGTTTGCATATGCTGCAGGATCACTGTAGTCAAGCATCTTTGTGTATTGAGGCCAACAAAAGAGCCAGCACTTTTATATCTGTAAATTGTTTTTTTTCTTCTTTATAAATGTTACTTTAACTTGCTGGCAAATATCTTGTTTTAGTCAGATCAGGGAATAGAATCCACAACTGCTATCTGCACTTTCATCTCTTTGTAAAGGTTAAAAAATAAATAGACGGGGGGCAAAGGTGCTCCATGTGGATGTGCCCTGTGCCCTGTACCCTGGAGATTGCAGGTTCAAGTACAGGCTATGTCACAGCCGACTGTGACCGAGAGTTCCTAGGGGGGCGGCGCACAATTGGCCGTGCGCTGCAAGGGTGGGGAGGGCCTAGGTTGGCAGGAGAATCCACAGCTCAGCGCGCACCAGCGACCCCTGTGGCCAGTAGGGCACCTGTGGTTCTGCAGTGGAGTCTCCAGATCTGTATTGTCCTCCGACACGGTAGGTCTCTCTGTGGATCCGCAGTGCGAAAAATGATGGCTTGGCAGGTGCATGTTTTGAGGACGTGTGCTCCAGCCTCTGTTCCCCGAGTCGGTGGGGGGGTTGCTAGCGGTGAGCCAAGGATACAGATAATAATTGGTCACACTAAATATGGGAGAAAAACCAGGGTAAAAAATTGGAGATGACAAAGTTTATTATAGAATCTTATTGCTTTCTGAGAATTAAAGCAGATGATGATTAAAGTACAGACATTTAATTGAAATTCTTGGACAAATGAGTCCACCCCCAGAAAACCCATCTATCGAATGATCAGTACAAAACCTAGAGGCCATCGTTAATGGAGACAGGGGCACTTTAAAAAATAAATAAATAAATAAAATAAGCTTGGGCACCGTACCCTCTTCTGATTGTCTCTCTTTCTCTGGCAGAGGCCCACAGCCAAAGAGCTGCTCAAGCACAAGTTCATAACGCGCTACACCAAGAAAACGTCCTACTTGGCAGAGCTCATCGACAGGTACCGACGCTGGAAATCTGAGGGGCATGGGGAGGAATCCAGCTCAGATGATTCAGACATGTGAGTGTCCATGTTCCATACTCCTAACAGTGACTTGGGGGGGAAAAAATGAACTACTCTTAGGATACGCCACATAGTGTAAAGGCTAGTTTGTTCATTATAGCAATTACAACACTTTACCACACACCCTAATCAATAAGTGCAGCACACAAACCAGAGGACACAGTTGTAAATGAAGTGGAGTTAGACTTACAACAGAGGGAAGGAGACACAGGCGTATGTATGGAATGGGCTACCTAGTCATGTTGAGGCAGGTTTAATCCCCAACTTGACAAAGTCAAAGTCAGCAACTAGGAACTGGACAAGCTTAGATGGGCTGAACAGTCTCTTCTCATTTGTAGATTTTCTTATGTAATATGCATTTTGCAAATATATAAAGTGTAAAGACATCCTCTTTATAATTTAAATAGATTTGGATTAATGGATGCACATAGCGTATTTAGGATTGAAGTACATAAACATGTGTTTGGAGATTCCATGTCCAGTTGCTGATCTCAAAAAAATCTTAAGTTTAGCTTACTAATGAAATGCTCATGTGATGCCTGTGTAACTAGGTTGGGATCTTCATTTAAAGGTGTTAAGTTGTTTTCAGTGTTTCCCAGTCCCAATGCAATGGCACACAATCATTTAATAATGATCTCATCTAAAATAAATCCCTTTTGAAGACTGAAAATAAAAACTAGATTTCAGACAGGAACTTAATTGAGCGAAAGCAGTCAACCTGATTGCAAAATAAGGTAACTGGACATTAACAAAATGTTAAGTAAAAGTGTAAACAGAAATTTCAGTTTGTCCTGGTGTTCAAAACAACAGATATCTATCAGTTTATACTTCACATACAAAGCCTGGAATGCGGTTTTCTTAATGATAATTTTGGCATACTAGTGTAACTAATTACATTTGACACTTCTGGCAAAGGAAAATGTGCTCATTTTTGGTTTCAGATATTTTTCCAAGCACTTAACATTGATAGCCTCGTGTACAGGTCACCTCTTGATCAGACACTGACGGTCTTTTTTTCACAGGGATGGGGATGCAGATGACAGAGACCAGTGTCCAGTCTGGACATTTCCCACTGTCCGGCCAAGCTCTCTAAACAAACTCCAGAACGGAATATCCCTTCCACACTCGCAGAAGGTGAGCCTGGGGGTTAATTCGACTCAGCATCAGTATGTAGGGATCCATGTTCTATGCACTTGTGTTAAAACAAGCACAAATATTGTTGGACACAAATACATTAGTATTGCACTTTTTTTTTTTTTTTTTTTTTTAGTTTCCTCCTTTGATACATTGTTTTATTTCCCCTGTTGCAGAACGCAGATGCAGTGAAGAGACAGCCCAAATCACAGTGTCTTTCTGCACTGGTGACACCCATCTTCAGAGAGGTAGACTTCGAGCAATTCCATGCATCTGTTTAAATGCGTATCATGCAACTGAAAACATCACTAATTTAAGATGTTTCTCAAGGTGGTGGTAAAATGTCATTTGTGACAATCGAAGTTGACCTAAAAGGTCATATTACAAAATTCAATTTAAAGGCTTTAAAATTAGCTTATATTACAAAAAAAAAAAAAAAAAAAAGATACATAGAAAAGGTACTAGAGAACCTCTCGGAGAAGGAAAGCCCAGTCCTGCTGCCTGTCAGCATTTCACAGCATGGTGAGTTTCAAAACTTTATTTCTGTGAGCTGAACCTTGACGAAAATAATTAGAAAATAACTGCACACAGGCTCACATATGATTGCTGTGTAAGAATCTTTAAATGTCCCAATTTTGCAGTGGTATTTTGTTTGCTTTCTGCAGTTGAAAGAGAAGAGACGAGCAAGTGGTAGGAGTCTAGGAGCGATAGAGGAGCTTGAGAATGCCTTTAACCTGGCAGAGGAATCTTGCCCAGGAATCTCAGACCGCCTGGTCACACACATGTTGGAGAGGGTGCGGAGGTGAGCAACTGGAGGGGAATCTTACCCTAGTTTACATTTATTTGAAGAGGAGACTTCTCTTATGGGGAATTTCATTTTTTAATCTTGACACAACCAAAATGGTTTGACTTCTTGCCCTGGCAGATTAATCTGAAAATCTGACTAATATATCAAACCAATCTACAAAGTGGCCTGTTACCTGATCTGCAGGGTGAGCATGTCTTTACTGAAACCGGTCTGACATGATCATTCTTTGAGCACATTGTTCCAAGGGATTGCTATACCCAGCCCTCTGCCAGCAGATTAATGCGGTCCCAGGGCCTGAAGAGTAGATATCATAGGGTAAAAATAGAAACAAAAGTACCACCTCTCCAGCACAGAAAACTAAACCCAACCCAGCCTGGAGTACTGGAAATGTGATTTGAGGGATGAGCTATGTTAAAGTGTCAGCAGTGTTGTAGAATAGACTGCAAATAGAATAGGGTAAATGCTTACATTGCCACAGACACATGTGCCCTAGAGGCCATGGAAATGAACAATAAAGGCAACTTGTAATGCTATTCTTGTAGTCCGACTTTTAAGACCAGAGTCTAAACATGTATTGCTGATCATTTGCTTGTTCGACAGTAACCTACCTTTTCTCGCTCACTCCTCAGGTTTTCACTAAATGGGAACAGCACCCCTTCCTCGCGGTGAAGCTGTGTTGGTTTCTACTGAAGTTTTCGGTCCCTTCCAGGGAGAGCCATCTGGACAAACCCCTCCTGCCCCTATATCCAATCTCTGTGCCCTGCCCAGACCTGTACCTGACCAACCCCCAAACCCCCCCCCCCATTAGAGCAGCGCAGCGCAGCAGATGCCACTCCCCGGGAAAGAGGGTCAAGATCCCTTTGATCTTTTAATTAAAGGTTATAATTAAGATATTTTTTACAGTTCTTTAACAATGTTTAAAAAAAAAAAAAACCACACACACCAGAGTGCTATGTGTTAAGCTGTATTGGATGTCATGTACAATAAAATTTATTGGAAGTGTTAAATGTTTTGCACATAAAGCCGAATCTATGTTTTAAAACTTTATTTGATTGCTGGTTTAATTTTTTTTGTGTGTGTTAATGCGTTGCAGCGCTTCCCATGAAGTGCTCCTGGGTGAATGTGGGGGTTGGTTAAGTAAGAGGGCTTTGGACTTGAAAATCAGGCTATCTGGAATATTCACCTCTGACTGGCAGTATGTATATATTTTGCATTAATGCATATTTTCAGAGATAAAACAATTGTATTTGTAGGTGATAGCTAGGAATACTGGGTCACAGTAACCTCAGCAGCATAAGCCTAGAAATAGTTTTTGACTGCTAGCAGGTTTGAGTAAACAAGCCAAGTGCAGTTGAGACAGGACCCACTATAGATTCCAGAATGTTTTTATTAGAAAAGACCTACATAAAATCTGACACTTACCTGGCATCTCTGATTAAATATCTTGAAAATGTAATTTGTTTGCTCAATATTAATTTCACTTCTGAGAGTGTGCAATTTAAAAGCTTATTCCTAGAAAAAAGCCAAGTTAAACTTTGTGCCTGTAATGTGTACCGCCTCCAGATTGCTGCACTGTGTTACTGTGACCTAGTAAACTTAGTGTAATGTCTGATGTTTTATCAAATTGACTGTCAGGTACCATGACAGTCAAAAACAAACTAAATGCTTAAGACAAGAAACTAAACACTTGTTACTGTTTAAACCAGTTACATTTTATTTGTTAACATTTTCTATAATTACATGGCAAGAATCTAAACACTACATGCAGTTTCAGTTACGGAAAAGCTATTCCAACAGCATGCTATGCAATAAATAGAAATAGTTATTAAAAAGTTGTAATGGAGGAGGCTGTTTAAAACCTGGTTAATGTTTCTCTCTAAAACAATACAAAATACCCAGACAAACTAACCAGAGAGAGTTTAGAGGTCAATGCAGAGCCACACAACCTGATCTACAAAACAGCCTAGTTCAGTAGTAAAACATCCTGGAATTGTGTTTGTTGGATCTAACAGTTCAGTGAAAATGCACAGCTGTCCAGATTGAGACAGGGAGCCAAGGATTCCAGTCCTCTTAAATGATACTGCACCTGGTTGGTGATGCTGTATTAGTCTATTTGAAGGTTTCAATGGTATCTTTAAAAAAGTAATACAATTGAGTTTTGCTGAAATGTTTATTAGCTACACTTGACATCCAATACTAAAAAACTATGAAGCATGTTAAAACAGGTCCCTGGAAGTGTAAATTCTATGGTATTTGAAATAATGGTATTTGATAACTGAATGCCCCACTCCTAAAACAACCCACAAAAATCAAATACAATTAACCAAAATATGTATACAGTACCGTGAAAAAAAGTATTTACCCCATCTGATTTGTGACACAATGTTATCAGATCTTCAACCAAAATCTATTAGATAAAAGGGACCCTGAGTGAACAAATAACACAACATTGATACTTACTAAATTTATTTATTAAAGTTATGCAACACCCAATGCACCTGCGTGAAAAAGTAATCTCCCCCTTAGACTCAATAACTGGTTACGCCACCTTCAGCAGCAATAACTGCAACCAGACACTTCCTGTAGTTATTGATCAGTCTCACAGCACCGTGGAGGAATTTTGGCCCACTTCTTCATGCAGAACTGCTTCAACTCGGTGACATTTGTGGGTTTTTGAGCATAAACTGCTCATTTCAGGTCCTGCCACAACATCTCAATGGGGTTTAAATCTGGACTTTGATTGGCCATTCCAAAACTTAAAGTTTCTTGTTCTTCATCATTGTCTTGCTGCCTGAACCAGCTGCGCTTCAGCTTCAGCTCACGGACGGATGGCCTGACATTCTCCTGTATGATAGAGCAGAATTCATAGTTCCTTCAATGATGACAAGTCTTCCAGGTCCTGATGCAGCAAAGCATCCCCAAATCATGACACTACCACCACCATGCTTGACCGCTGGTATGAGGTTCTTACTGGGGTTTGGTTTTCGCCAGACATAACGGGGCCCGTGTTGGCCAAAAAGTTTCACTTTTGACTCATCTGTCCATAAAACATTGTTAAAGAACTCTTGAGGATCATCCAAGTCCTTTTTGACAAACTTTAGACAAGCATTAATGTTCTTAGTGGTTTCTGCCTTGCTACTCTGCCATGAATCAGAGTAGCAAGGCAGCAAGTGGGAGAAGTACAGGCGTGGAAAAGTACAGAGCAGTTTAGAAGCAGTAAGGAGAAATTGCATCTTGAATTGCTTTAATCAGAAAACAGAGGACATTGGGGAAACACAGCAGCAGCTCAAAGTCAAACAGCCGCGTGTGTTTTTCTGATAACAAACAAGCTGAAACTCGGGGAGCAGCTAATTCAAATTGAGCGCCGTTCTGAGACACGGGCGAGGGGAGGAGCCAACAGCACAGCAGAACAACACAGTTAAATGAGGCAGTCTTCCCAGCGACAGCGAGTGGGAGAAGTACAGGTGTGGAAAAGTACAGAGCAGTTTAGAAGCAGTTTGACAGCTGCAGAAGAAACTAAACTTCAAAAAAAAAAAAAAAAAAAAAAAAAAACCTCAACATGGTCTTCAAGCCAGTAATCTGTGACACCTGCTTGATGTGGGAAATCTGAGAAAACCCAGCGGAGCTAAACCAAGTGTGTGTAAAGTGCCGCGCGATCCAGGATTTGCATAAACTAGTAAGTATGCTAGAAATGGAGTTGGAAGAAGTACGACAGCAACAGGATCTTGAGGAACTGGCACACCCACAATTCATGGAAGTCTGCATCACCCCTAACAGACAAAGTCACCAGGGAGATAGAAGGTCAGAACAGCTGGGTTCAGGTAGGCAGAAGCAGGGAAAAAAAGAAACTTCGTCAAACACAACCACCAGAAATCAAAACAACCAACAAATTTGAGTCACTTCAGAATTTTGATGAGCAGAGCCAACAACAAGAGAATGAAAGGAACAACATCCAGGACCCCACTGACAGTGGTGACCAGACAGCAAAAAGAAAGGAGATCATGATTGTTGGGGACTCCATATTGAGAAACACAGCAAGTTCAATTTGCAGTTTGGACCCCCTTACTACAACAGTGTTCTGCCTTCCAGGAGCCTCGGTCAAGCACATCACTGAGAACGTGGACAGGCTCCTAGAACGAACAGGAGACGACCCGGTAGTAGTCAGAGAACCACTGGCAAACTCAGACCATAACATGGTCTCATTTGAAGTGTTTTTTAAAACCCCAAAAGTAATGACTAAAGCTAAGGTTTACAATTTTAGAAAAGCAAACTATGAAGGTATGAAACAGAGACTAACAGAAGTAGATTGGAGTAAAATAGAGAAAACACCCACAGAAGAAGGATGGTTGTTCTTCAAATATGTAGTACTAGAGGCACAAAACAATTACATCCCTAAAGTAGACAAATCTAAATGTAAAACTAAATTGCCAAAATGGTTTAATAGATCAATTAAAAAAAATATTCAGCGAAAAAAGGCACTTTACAGAGCAAGGACCAAAAAGAAAGTACGCAGAAAGAGTACACAGAACTGCAAACGCAAGTCAAAAAGGAAGTTAGAAAGGCCAAGAGAGAAACAGAAATGAACACTGCTAAGGGAGCTAAAACCAATCCCAAAATGTTTTTCCAATATTACAACAGCAAGAGAACATTCAAAGAGGAGATTAAATGTTTAAGAGATACAAATGGCAAAATCGTAGATGAAGAAAAAAAAATAGCAAATATATTAAATGATTACTTTTCACAAGTTTTTACAAAGGAAGATACTGACACCATGCCCCACATGTCATCCAGTTCCTATCCAGTTTTAAATAACTTTAGCATAACTGAGGCAGAAGTGTTAAAGGGACTAGGAGCTTTTAAAATAAACAAATCCCCTGGGCCGGATGAGATCCTCCCAGTAGTACTCAAAGAAATGAAAGAAGTAATTTACAAACCGCTAACCAAGATCATGCAGCAGTCTCTTGACACAGGGGTGGTACCGACAGACTGGAAAATTGCAAACGTAATACCGATCCACAAAAAGGGAAACAAAACTGAACCAGGTAACTACAGACCAGTAAGCCTGACTTCTATTATATGCAAACTTATGGAAACTATAATAAGATCCAAAATGGAAAATTACCTATATGGTAACAGGGTCCTGGGAGACAGTCAACATGGTTTTAGGAAAGGGAGATCGTGCCTAACTAACTTGCTTGATTTTTTTGAGGATGCAACATCGATAATGGATAATTGCAAAGCATATGACATGGTTTATTTAGATTTCCAGAAAGCTTTTGACAAAGTCCCGCACAAAAGATTAATTCTCAAACTGAACGCAGTTGGGATTCAAGGAAACACATGTACATGGATTAGGGAGTGGTTAACATGTAGAAAACAGAAAGTACTGATTAGAGGAAAAACCTCAGAATGGAGTGTGGTAACCAGCGGTGTACCACAGGGATCAGTATTAGGTCCTCTGCTATTCCTAATCTACATTAATGATTTAGATTCTGGTATAGTAAGCAAACTTGTTAAATTTGCAGACGACACAAAAGTAGGAGGAGTGGCAAACACTGTTGCAGCAGCAAAGGTCATTCAAAATGATCTAGACAAGATTCAGAACTGGGCAGACATATGGCAAATGACATTTAATAGAGAAAAGTGTAAGGTACTGCACGCAGGAAATAAAAATGTACATTATAAATATCATATGGGAGATACTGAAATTGGAGAAGGAATCTATGAAAAAGACCTAGGAGTTTTTGTTGACTCAGAAACGTCTTCATCTAGACAATGTGGGGAAGCTATAAAAAAGGCTAACAAGATGCTCGGATACATTGTGAAAAGTGTTGAATTTAAATCAAGGGAAGTAATGTTAAAACTGTACAATGCACTAGTAAGACCTCATCTTGAATATTGTGTGCAGTTCTGGTCACCTCGCTATAAAAAAAGATATTGCTGCTCTAGAAAGAGTGCAAAGAAGAGCGACCAGAATTATTCCGGGCTTAAAAGGCATATCATATGCAGACAGGCTAAAAGAATTGAATCTGTTCAGTCTTGAACAAAGAAGACTGCGTGGCGACCTAATTCAAGCATTCAAAATTCTAAAAGGTATTGACAGTGCCGACCCAAGGGACTTTTTCAGCCTGAAAAAAGAAACAAGGACCAGGGGTCACAAATGGAGATTAGACAAAGGGGCATTCAGAACAGAAAATAGGAGGCACTTTTTTACACAGAGAATTGTGAGGGTCTGGAATCAACTCCCCAGTAATGTTGTTGAAGCTGACACCCTGGGATCCTTCAAGAAGCTGCTTGATGAGATTCTGGGATCAATAAGCTACTAACAACCAAACGAGCAAGATGGGCCGAATGGCCTCCTCTCGTTTGTAAACTTTCTTATGTTCTTAATCCCATTTTTGCCCAGTGTCTTTCTGATGGTGGAGTCATGAACACTGAACTTAGCAAAGGTGAGAGAGGCCTGCAGATCCCTGAATGTTGTTCTCGGGTTCTTTGTAACTTCCTGGACGATTCCTTGCTCTTGAATAGATTTTGGCAGGATGGCCACTCCTGGGAAGATTCACTACTGTCCTATACTTTCACCATTTGGACAATATGGCTCTAACTGTGGTATGGTGGAGCCCCAGAGCCTTAGAAATGGCTTTGTAACCCTTTCCAGGCTGATAGGCATCAACAACTGTTTTTCCGGAGGTCTTCAGAAATTTCTTTTGATCATGGCATGACGTGCCTCTAGAACCTGTGTGCTGACAACTTCACTCTGATGGTAAAGGCTAAAGTTAGTCAGATTTATATTGGGCAGGGCTGGCCCAAAAATCAAGCTTGATTGTTAACCGAAATATTCAAACAGCTGACCCTAATTATCCCTTTAATTGGGTTAAGTTAACTGGGGGGGGGGTATAACTTTTTCACACCTGAAGATTGCATGTTTGATTACCTTGCACACTAAACAAATGAAAGAAGCACCAAACTGTCATTTTTTCTCTCAGACTCCCTCTATATACTACGACAACCCACAAGATGATCTGACCAAAAATTCAATGTGAAAAATGTGCAAAAATGCAGAAAATCAGACAGGGAGCAAATACTTTTTCACTGTACTGTTTATATACACACACACGCAAACGTTGAGCAATCATCTCTTCACAAAGGGACATGGAAAACTGGATCTAACAGGCACCAGAAAATAGTTCACACATAAATTAAACACATTGAGGCTTTTACATCTTAAAATACC
Organism: Polyodon spathula; assembly: GCF_017654505.1. Taxonomy (NCBI): domain Eukaryota; kingdom Metazoa; phylum Chordata; class Actinopteri; order Acipenseriformes; family Polyodontidae; genus Polyodon; species Polyodon spathula. The sequence continues at coordinate 42,448,610 of NC_054544.1, forward strand.
CATTATTATAAAAGACTGCGCTGGAAAAAACATTTCAGTCATCAACAGGTGGTGGGCTATTCCAGTGCAAATGCCACATTTTGCAGTTTTTAGTGACAGATATGCGCCCCACAACTGCAGTGAAAAATTGTCCAAGAAACAACAAAATAAACTAAACTATTACAAAAAAAAAACTGGATTTTGAAATAAGGACTGTTCACAATAGTGCTCTCTGTTATAAAACAAAACTCAATTTAAAAAACTGTAAAATGTAAAAGATCAAATCCTTCACTACTGACCATAAAGCCCAACAATATGAACAACCTGTAACCATCATTCTTTGTGAAGATGCCCATTGGTAACCAAGATTGGTTAACAAGTAAATTCACAATGATATTCTAAACCCGAAGGTGTCACAGAAATGGACAAAACAACCAAAAACAGCAGGGATACTTCACTGCTTATTGAAGCTGTACCATTTTTAGTAGCCAAAAAACACACATCTTGAAGTGGGGAAGCATGCCATATGGTGAACTTTGCATGGCACACTAGCCCTAACACTTCTGTGACTTAGTCTGTTTAATGTTAATTATATTTGAAATTGTACCCCCCACAAAATAAAAAATAAAATCCGAGTGAAATTCATCAGCTGAGCAGCAGCTTTATACTAAACTGAATCAGTGCTACCAAGACTCATGTTAAAATGACCATCCTAAACAAACATTATTTATAACTAAATCCAGTAAAAGACAGGCCTTTTATATAAACGCCACGGCATGCTTAACCTTTCTCTAGGTAAATCTATGTAAGAGTTAAAATGTTGCAGGGGTGTTGTACTTCTGCATATTTCCCAGTTCAAACTCCTTGCATGTAATGGCCTGTTCCTTCCAAAGGGAACCTGTTCCCACGTACTTGTGTACAGCTGCAATCCAGCTAAGAAATCGGTTCTAGCACCTGGTTCAAACAAATCACACATTTGCAAAATTGGCAAGAACACAGGACAACATGTTGTCTTCAATCTAGTATATTCCTCCTCATCTGCACTCTATGGTATATTTCAGGGTAGCAACAACCTACTGAAATTCAGACATGCCTCTCCCTTTTATGACTCGCTCCATTTGAGTGAACTTCATATAGAATTTTAGTGCTCAAGTCCAGCCAGGATTTATTTTGATTTTCTAGTTGTGGCTGGAAAGCTATATAAAATAGATGTATTACCAATGAGTTCACTTTCTTTCTATAATCCACCTCTAACCTTCCCCCCACCCCTCACCACTTACTGTCACCTTCACAAGATTAAGTTTTTTTTTTTTTTTAATTTTATGTACTTATTGTTTTAACATGATCTTGCAGGCAGCATCACCCACACCTAGTGTTGTCCCAATTGCTCCACCCCCTGGTCAGAGTTTGGTGACTTGCTAACTACAGTAATTAGGCTGGGTTATAAAAGTGTGCTACAATAAAGTGAGTCGATGTCCCATGTCCTAGTGGGGGTAGATATTTCTGAATCACACCTGTTGACAGGAACAAATAGTAGCAATCTTTTTGCACTGGGTGTGCCAATGTACAGCAGTTAGTGTTTTTAATGCCTGAAGAGAAGCCTGTTCCAGAGTCTGAAAGGCCCTGCCCACAGACTCTGCAGGCCCTGTCCAGTCCACACACCCCAGCACTGCTCAGTTCCCGTTCATTTCCTTGGTTTTCTTTGGTATCAGAAGGCTCATTCTCCCGGTGGCGCTGGCAGCACTCTTAATCACCTCCATCCACCTGCCAACCAGTAAACAGCAGGTCAGTTAAACACAGAGACACAAATATACTGACACCCTTAAACATTCTGAGTTTGATTCAATGTATCTTAACAGCTACAAATACCACCAGTTATCTCACTTAGCTATGTTTACCACTAGAAATACTAAAAAACTAAGTTGTAATGCTTGGGACCCTTAATAGTTATTTAAACAGAACCACTGGCTGTATTTGATCTGTCAATATTGAGAGCAACTGAATTTACCCCTCTGTTAATAGTTTAAATAGTTGAGATGCGTAATTAAACAGAACTTTGACAATGTTAACAGTTCCTTTTGCATTGTTTGGGCTATAGCACAGAAGGTAGTGGGCTTGTTTAGTTATGCTGTTAAGGTACTGGGTTTGAGAAGCTCGTGGTTAGGCAAAGCATTGGGCTGTTGTGTGGAATGCTGTGGATTTCTGAACCTAGGTGTGTCTTTACAGCCTAAGAAATTGTATCAATGTTGATCAAATTACTGGAAGCACTTTTTTTTTTTTTTTTGTCAGAGAAATTGGATCAAGGTTAGAGCAGATTTATTTGATGAGCAAAACATTAAAATGGCACCAGCTAAGTCAACAACAAGCTGTCACTGCAAGCCTGTCAACTAAATCAGAGGGAACTGGGGAATGGATATAGGCTGAAAGAACTCAATCTATTTAGCCTGGAACAAATAACTAAGGGGACATAACTGAAGTCTTACTCTTGAAATGAATCAACAATGTTCACCGAACCAATACTTTAAGAGCAACACAGAAACCAGGACCTGAGGACACAGCTGGAAATGAAGTGGAGACTTGGAACAGAGGAAAGGAGACACATCTTCACTACAGAGTTGTTAGGGTATGGAATGGGCTACCTGGTCATTTGTTGAGACAGAATCACTTACATCCTTTAAGACTCAACTTGACAAAGTTCTGGAGATCAAATTAGCACCAGTAACCAGACCGATTGGCCTCCTCTTTGCACATTTTCTAACATTCATTGATGTTTATTCAAATTGAAATGAGTTGGGAGCATGTTCAAACTTCTTCAAAATTAATTTCATTTACTTGGCTGGTTGGATCCAATTTCTTTGACAATGAAAACAGACTAAGGTTTGAAAAGCCACCAGGCCAGAATGGCCTTCACAGTAGAAAGATTAAAAGGAAGTGTTGTATACCTTTCAAAGGTGTATTCACTCTCAGCTCTGAAGTAGTACACGTGCGATTTGAACTGCAGTTTGAAGACGTAATCTTTGTGAATGCTGTCTGCCTCAGCCGGGGTGCTGACTGTATAACCTAGTAACGGGAGACTTGCCAACGGGAAGTCATCCTGCCAAAAGAGTGAACACAGTTACATTTATAAAAAGGTGTTGGAGGGGGCTATCACTAGACTTGGTGGCTAGCAAACAACCACAGATCTGAATGGCTCCCTCACTTCCAAAGCACATGCAAGACCAAGCAACTTTTCAAAAACTGGGACATTTTCAAGCAAAGTTCCTCAAATCAAGATTTAGATTGTGGCTTGAACCATTTAAATGGTCGAAATTGCTTAAAAATGTCATATACAGCACTTTGCTTCATAAGGATGTCAGGAAGCCCTAGGCTATACGGGCTTGAGCGATTTCCAGCTTTAGGCACTTGGGGGATACACATTGCCACTACTTGACCCTGATCTCACTGATTAACTAGGGTAGATGCATTGGGATACTGACAGTCCCTAAACCCTGTAGGATATCTCCGTATAAATTTTATGAAAGTGACAACTGGGACACTAAGCAGTGGCTTTGAAGTACAGCATGCTGGCTTATGTAGGTTTGGAATGCAGTCTAATCTGTTTGCTACAATAGCTTTCCTGCTTTATGCAACACTTTAATCTTTTGTCAGCAGACTATTCAAATTTGAAATGCACCAATACCATTTGAATTCCTATGTATGCAACCACAAACTACAGGTAATACTTAAGGATTTTTTGTTTGTGTTATGTAATGGAAGTATCATCTATATTATATAACTAAAGTACTAAAACTCTCAATAGTGTTAACATCTAAATGTTTGTCATTGAATGCATTACATTATCTTACTATTGCTACATGTAATGGAAGAACCTTATGCTGATACAAAAGCAGTACATCCCAACTGAGCATTACTCCCTTTACTGCTAACATTAAGGATTTTTTTTTAGTTTATTTTTAAATTTGATATCGTTTGTCGCTTTTGTAGTTTTGAATTGCACCTATTTGTATTTTTATACTGCACGCAGTTGTCTTCTTGTGAATCACCTTCTAAAGCGGAATGTTCTTGTTTTTATTAAAAAAAAAAAAAAAAAAGAAAAAAAAATCCAGCAGGGGGCAATATAAACCAAAAATATATAAAACCACAAGGCCACAGTTTCGGACCGAATTTCAAAAACGGCACTGTGATTTGCAATTCTGCTGTATATTTATTAGAGATTTGAGGCGCTTTAGCTACGTGCTCACTCATTCAATTCTATACATTTTCCAGAAAACAAACAAGTTGTATGAATAACGTCCACCTTCCACTTGTAAAGCCAGGGTCTCAATATTAAAAGATTCTTCTAGATACCTGGTGTGTTTTGTAGAAGAAGAGACAGAAGTTGGTGAAGACGACCCACAGTTTCTGCCAGCCATTGCTGTTTTTAAATTTTCTCAGCAGGTATCCGGAGAGCTGGTTCTGAAACAGGGGAGCAAGACTAGCTGTCAAGAGGAATGACACAACCTAACGAAATTAGCACTGCTGTTTCTAAACTGCTAGCACAGAGACTGAAGCAAGGTACAAGCCTTCATGGACCGAACCATCTCACTTTGTTCCCAGCATTTATTTTCTGACTAATGTCTTACTGGTAAAGCCTGTTTTTCCAAAAGCTTAGTGATGTGTAGGTTCTTACTGCTTTCATTACTAAACTAATTTGATTCAATCTATTTGTCTGAGATTCCTGAGGGGGCTAACTGTTCTGAAACATGTGTTTTACCACACCTTGGCCTATATGTAAATTTACAAAACAAAAATTCACCTTTGAATTTATTTTTACCTGAAAAATCCACACAAACTGCAAGTCACTATTTTTTTTTTTTATTTTTAAACCACAGCAACACTCCTTGGATCCCACCTGCAAGCCAAATGCTTCCTACACCTAGCAGCTCCACAGCAGATTCAAACCCTGGAGGAGAAAAACTAGTCCTGTGAGGCGAGTCTCTGTCTATTTTGACTATCAAACCTTTGGAAGCATCAGGGCCACCGGAAGGCTGCCCTTGCGATACCAAGCCAAGACCGTCAATCCGGTCCGATCATCTTGTGAGCTACAGGCATGTGCTTGCCGTGGCCAGGGTGAAATATTTCTCTGAAACCATAACTATGGGACTTGGTAAACCCAATTTTCTTTTTAAAGACCATTAACCAAATCCTATCTCCAGCCACAGACAGATCCAACTCCCGTTCATCCTCCTCTCTTACCTGTCATGATTTCTCCTCTTTCTTTCGGAACAAAATCGGACAACTTCTATTCTACGCTATCCCACCACAAACCCACTCTACTACTGACCACCTTGACGCTCCTCCTCCTCCCCTCCTCTCTCCATTGCTGATGTTTCCAGCTTACTGTTTTAATAAACTACTGCCATACGATCCCCTGGACCCCTGGCCAACTAACCTGCTTCTGATCTTGCTCCCTCCACTATGCACACTCTCAACCTGTCCCTAGACTCTGGCTTGATTCCTGCAGCCCTTAAGCTCCCCCACCCCGCCCGTCTTATCCAGCTACACTGGCTAACTGTAAACTACAATGTCCTTTATCACACAGGTCCCGAGTACCTCCTCAACCTGCTGACCCGCTAAGTCCCTGACCGCAAGCGGAGGTCCTCTGACTCTGGTCTGGTTGTCATCCCCCCAAGCAAAAGTGCACCACACTTGGAGAACGCTCGTTTAGCTTCATGGCTCCGACTCTTTGGAACTCTCTCCCAGCTTTGGTGCGTGATGGTCCCACCATCACTTGTTTTAAATCAACTCAAGATACACCTGTTCTCTGTTGCTTTCCATGCTCTTTAAGCCCGATATCTGCTATTAGCTGTTGTGTTGCTGCTATTATTTAATGTATTATGCTACTATAATGTATTATGCACTTTCCATTGTATTTAATGTTTTATGCATTGTCTTTTACTGTATATGATGTACTATGCATTTCTCTGTAATTAAAGGATTTTCTTGTTCCTGCATTTTGTAAAGCGCTTTGTGATGGTGGTCCACTATGAAAGGCGCTACATAAAAAAGATTCATTGATTGATTAAATCACTTATGCACTGCTCCACAGAAAAAGTACACGAAATTACATCAACAACTATCCTGCAAACATTCAATGCCGATTTAGTGTTCTTATACCTTGTAAATAACTGACACCCGACTACAAGGTCTGATACACCCCTCTCCGAGTAGCTAAGAGAACAGTGGATTAGATGAGCTGGGCAGAACAGGTGACATTATTTAAAAGAATCTGTCTAGAATCTGTCTAGCAGGCTCCAGCTGTACCTGGTTCATGCGCTGGTAATCAGACAGAGAGAGGTTCTGGTTACGGTACCAGCACACATGAGTGATGGTGTTGGGTCTCTGGCCCTGACCCAGGAGATAGCGAGGGGGGAGCTCCGGGGAGACAACAGGAGAGCAGAAGACTGAGATCCCAAGTGAACGGGGAGAAGAGAAGACAAAGGAAAGGGTGATTAGTACAGTGAGAATAGCAAACACAGAAGTTAGTGACAGGAGAGCAATGAAGTCTCTACCCAAGTCTACATGAAATGTCAGAAGCACGAATTCAAAAGATGCTGAAGGTCATTGAGAGGATTGAAAGACTTTTGTTGATGTGTGTCTCAGTCTATTTCTAAAATAACTGCTGCAACTAGGATAAATTCTCAACATTCGATTTGAATCTACAGGAAAACTCCAACATGAAATCAGATTTCCAAATTGATTTGGTTAGATGTGTCAGACAGACTAAGGGCCTCATGCACTAAACGGCAGTAAGTTACCTGAAATACTGCATGGCAAGGGAAACCCATACTGCACGCAAAAAGGAAGGCGTGACCGCTCTATTCACTAAGCTAACTATATGCACAAATAAAGCGCTCTAATGATTCATTTGCAAGCTGTCAACACACAGAATTCAGCACTCAGAATTCAAACAGACAGAATTATGCATTAGGTTACCACACACTATTATAGTGTGTGTGTGTGTATATATATATATATATATATATATATATATATATATATATATATATATATATATATATATATATATATATATATATATATATATATATAATATACACATACACACACACACACACACACACATATACACTCAAAAGAAAATTTAAGCATGGTTCTGAGTTTGTCACAATGATTGTGACAAAGGGCAGAGTGAGGAATCTAAAGTTTACAGACCAGGAGCTAAATGTATTAGCAGAAGTAGTGGTGTGGAATTATGAAAGGCTTTTTGGCGCTGAATCAGTGAGAACATTAACTTCAAATGAAACATTAAGGACAAAATAAATTGACTCCATAGGAGGGCAGGGGTCCAGTCAAAGCAGAGAAGGTAATGGAACATTTATACACATCAAAAACATATGTTCAACTTGATCTCCGTCTGATTTATTTTGAAATATTAATCCAAAGTCAGCAAAGCACTCGCTCAGTCAATAGTCAACTATTTATATTTCAAAAGGTGTTCGGCAAAACATCACTAATATTAGATGCCGTTTGATTGCTTGTATTTATGACTTTGCCTCAACTCGCATTCTGTGTACATTCATTCATTGGACAGTTAGATTCTATTGGACAGTTAGATTTTAAACATAGCCTGCTTAAACAGCCTATCACAAGTACTTGGTGACTCCATAAATATATTAACACAGCCTGCCTAAATTTTCATATATCCCGGACTGTCTGGGGGTGTACGAGTACATTGTAACACTGGAACTTGAGCCACTATTGAAACAATCCTTAAAAATGAAACAAACTTTTGCTGGAAACAGCAGTTTAAAATGATCTGTGTTGGTTGTAAAAAAAAAAAAGGCTAACAATCAGACAAAATCGATTTTTTAAAAACAACCTTGAATGACGTATTCAGCAACATTTGAGTTTTCTAAACCTTTAAAAACGTATGTTTACGCATTAATTACAATGACCGTGTAATTCCCATTGACTATTTTGCTGCCTTTAACAATCCCAGCTCAGCTGCACAATTAGGGTTTTTTTTAGGTTGCACAAAGTCGCACTAATTCAAATGCCTTGGCATTGTGTGTTTCCCCACTTTGTGCTTTTTTAAACAACCTTGTGATTGTGACCAGCTTGTTTGGTAACTGTTTAACCTGAACTATGATTTTCTTGTTTTTGTGTACTGCGTGGTCAAAGATGCTTATCAATAGTACCTTTTAGATGATAGGCATATTTTTTTGTGAAATTCATAATAAAAGGCTAGTAGGTATGATCTGTGCTCAGTCTGTATCTAGTTATTACCTCCCCTTCACACAGCCCAAGCCTGATTGATCCAAAATACTCGCTCCCTGACTTCTTGCTCTCCTGTGCAGCTCTTCTGCTGCTTCTGTAACATCGCCTGCTTTCAATAAGCAGTACTTTTAACACATGCTGAGGCATCTACTAAAGTGAGCACCCTTAAGTGAATACGGTTTGCATATCAAATACCTCCCTTGCGGTATTTTATTGCGTGATTTGTATACATTTCCACACATTAACATTATTTATTATATTTAAAGACTCGAACGTGGTTCTTTTTCCACATGCTTTTTTTCACGCGCTAGGTTGCCTGCCACTGGTTGGTTGGTTAGTGCACAAAGCACGCAATAAAAGGGGCTTTCTGCATGCAACACACGTTACCGCTGTTTAGCACATGAGGCCCTAAGTGTGGAAACTAGCGTGTGCATAAGGCATTTTAAGGTCCTACTAAAATAAGACTGCTTTTGTTTTGTATAATTGCAAGTTTCTAACTTGACATTTTAGATTCAAAAGCATCGACTCCTGAGAAATGATCAAATTAAAATATCAAAAGGTGACACGGCATGAGTCTGCAGGTAACCATTTCAATAAGCAGTACTTTTACATTGACCAAATTATTTTCCACAATAATGGAGGGGTAGGTCTTGAGAGTTGTTTTATTAAAACTGCCTTGAACTCCATCACTAAATCAGCATGATTTGGATCAATTACCAGTCTCTGCCAAGGTCTGCATGGCAGAAGCTAGGTTATTGAGGTGTTCTGGTACAGTTTCTTGAAAGGCAAGGACACGGACAAGCAGAATTTCACTTCATCCTGCCTCAGCTTCTCACTGAGAACTCATAAGTACTAAGCAAACCTCTCTGAACTGTGTCTGACATCCCACAAAGAGCCAGAGACAACAGGTTTTTGTTGTTTCCCCTACAGAGACAGGCAGAGAAGAGGAAAGAGAGACGAATGAGCAGTGCTGAAACAAGAGAAAAACTGATGCCAGAGCGTGCTGAAAGAAAATGAGAACAGAGCATCTGGAACGGGCTACAGACCTGTGGGAAAGCGAATAGCAGTGTTAGTGAGTGAGTGTGGCCAGTGAGTAACCCAGGGAAACAGAGCACCACTTTGACACTAAACCATCAAAGAGGCAGCTTGATAGCTAAATCCCTCCGGTTAGATTATCTGTTGTCCAAAAAGGGCCTCTTACTCTAACCTTGTGGGACTCCAATAGACGGGATACCTTTTCTCCTATTGGTTTCATGTTTTGAAACAATACCTTTCTGACTGTGTATTGATGAATGGTGATTCTTTATTAACATTATAATTTGTATCACAAGGGGTCTGTATTATGTGTATTGTGACACAAGACTAAAAGCACAATATCGCTCTGAAGTTCACAGAGCGGTTCCTTTAAGAATACATGTGTTCTATAGTTGGCATGAAGAGACATTCTCCCTCTCATTTCATTTTTGTCTTCATTTAACGATGGACCATTTTGTCATTTGATCTTATTATGCATCATACTAGTAGCTCATCAGGACCATCACTGGTATCGGGATTTGCATATTGTGATGCGTTTTGTATCCTTTCACCCCTATCAATGACACGAGTCTAAGGATCCCTTTATTTACCAAAGGAGATTCAAACAATGCATGTCAGCAACAAATATCCCCTGCAAATTGTTAGCCATGAAAAAGTAGTTCACCATGAACTACAGCCACAGCAGATGCAGCAGCAGGACCTACTTAGTTATCAAGGTGTCTCACTGGTGTGGACCTGTGGAATCAGAAGCCTCTACCCTACACCCTAAAATTTGGCTGATGGTGTCCCTGGGTTCTCAGGGAGAGGAGAGGAGAGGAGAGGAAAGGGAGGGAGGGAGAGAGGGGTACCTCCACGGCCAGGCTGTGGTCAGACATGGACACACTGGTGTTGCGGTGCCAGCACACATGCATAGTGGTGTTGGCACGGTGGTGCGTCTGCTTGTCCAAGGAGCTGTGGGAGGAGTGAGTGTCATCTTCAGACTCTTGCTCTAAAGACACCTCATCTGAGGACCCTGCGGGGAGGGGTTGGGGGGAGGGGAGCAGAAGCGTTTGTATACTTGGTAGTTTTAATTTATCTATTGAAACAGATGCAGCACATTTAACATACACTCTATTCTACTAAGATGCTACTCTAAACAAAGAGTCTACCATGACAGAACAAATGCAAAAAGACATAACCCGAACTATCTAGATATTCAATGCTGGGACAAACACAGGATTTTCATGTTAGGATATTTGCTCATAATTTAAATATTTGTTTGTTTTCCAAAAAGTAATAAAAGCCATTGCATTGCTCTGAACGCAGGCAGACAGAGTACAGCAGAAGGGCTGTGAGTGCACCTTTATTTTATAGCAAGCCCTTACAATGTGTAAGACATTAAAATAGAAAAATATCCCAGGAGTAAAGAGTAAGTTGTGTAGGACTTGCTTTACCACAGTGAACTAACTACAAAAGAAAGAATGCCAAATAGCAGTTTAAGCTAAACTTTGTTTTGTTTATTCCCGAAATAAATAGTGCATAAAAGTTGACAACAAATTGTATTTAATTTATTTATTGCCATTATCATTTCTTCACAGTAAACAGTGGTCATCAACACATTTTCATAAAGTAAATTTAAATTAAAAATTAAATCAAAAATCAAAGAAAATTGAAATTGACCTAACACTTCAAATAAAACAAAAATGTGGAAATGGTGTTGTAAAGTGAAGGGGAAAAAAAAAAAAACTTACTGTTTTGGTTCTCGTTTATTACATTCCACATAACAAATATAACACAACCTTGACTGTGCACCCTTACGTGTTTCTCATCACCCTTGACATCACATATGACATCAATGACATCACTAAGCACATGATAAATTCTCCCCAAAGTCTGGCCATATGGACATAACACTGGGGAATTATAGTCCTTGTGATTGGTAACATGTTCAGTAACTGCATTAGCATTGCGTGGCTACCTTAACTTGCAATTTTCTTGTTATTTAATTTTTTTTATTTATTTTTTTTTTTTTTTTAAAAGCCAGATTTATTGAAGCCAAATCAAATGTGAAAAATGTTAATCCCTGCATTGCGTATCATTACACTGAAATCATTGCTCATCTTTTTGCACCCAGGCAACATAATGACCATGACTGATGGTTTTCCCTTTGTGGAACACAACTGCCAAAGTTTTTCTATCAATTACAACTCTGTCATGCTTTAAACTGGCAAGTGTTGGATTAATTACAATATCATATTTTAATAAACAATATGGGGGAGAATTCTGTGTTTGAATTTTAAGATGGTGCTATATAAATCTGGTGATACAGCACAATTTTTTTATTTTTTTTATTTTTTTACACTAACTCAGCACAAGTAACATTCCAAATAAGTAATTTTTGGTAGGAAGAAACTATTTTGTCTACAAAATCCTTTTCATTTCAGAATCTTCTTTTAAACAGGAGCATGTTATCATTTGTCTTGTCAACCAACATTTTATTATACTTTGCTAAATGTGGACCTCAGTACTTCCCTCTGAAAGAAATCTGTACTGTAAGTGTCGTTGCTTGCAATTGCTGTACTAGCTACATGCTAGAGGTTTCATACCTAACAGTTTAATTTAAGTCTTAATTGTATAATAAGTAACACTATACACAGGGTTACTTTCATTTTTCATGTTTTATTATTTAAAAGCACAGAGAAGTTAACAGTTTTAATACGGACAGCAATAGATTTGTTTATGGAAATGAACGGTATATCTCCTGACCGTACCATAACAAAAGAGGTGGAAAATGAAAATCTTATCGCCGATTACCAACTTTAATCCAGGACAGAAACACAGATGTGCCCAGTGTGCGCTGAACTACATATTCTATGTCTCCCTATTTAGTGCAATGGAATGGTTGCAAGTCACTGCCTAGCAACGACATCAGGCAGCAGTGACGTCAGACTTATCTTTGGGGTTCAATTTCTGTAAAACTAGTACCCCCCAAAATATATAAATACTCTGTTACACATCTACATCCCCGGGACTATATATATATGCTGAGCATGGTTCCTTAATTTGCTATACTTTGAGATGTATAAAAAAAAGTGTCTTAATTTAAAAAAAAAAAAAAAAAAAAAAATATATTATATTATCTATATATATATATATATATAGATAATATATTACGTGGTTAGTTGAGGTTTTATGCTTTCCACTCAAACAAAGTGTCCTTAGTCTAAATGCTTTCCATTTCACAGAATTTGCCGAGTCTGCCAATCTGACCACACATACACATTTTCATGCATACTGGCGGTGCTTTACCCCCCTTTTGAGCTGGTTGTAAAACTGACTTTAAAACAGGACCTTCGTTCAAACCTTAATTATGTCTGTGCAACCGCCAGGCATAATATACAGTCCATATAAAAACCACTACACAACATTTTCAGGAAGTTGGGTACTGTGTAAACGAGGCATTTTAGAATGACATGCTTGCCTTTTTTCCTGTCCTGAGATTCTGGGTCGCTAAAGCAGCAAAACACATTTTTATCGCAGATGGCTTTCCATAGAGATCACTATGCATGCGTGCGCATAATCTGGTTTGTTTACTTTCTGCCGTCTAAAACTTTTAAAATAGCGGCTCAACAGCTGCTGTGTTGATTCTGGGCTTTTATTTTTTTATTTGTGAAAAACTTATAATATATATATATATATATGTGATTTATCTATATATACCCAGTGAGACTTTCTTTCTATTTCTTTGGGGGGCAATCTATTAAAGTAAACGAGTCTCATGCTGTTTGGGTGAACCTCTTTCATTTGCCGATTTTTGAAATGGTTGCGCAAATTCTAAGAATGATAAATGCAAGGTATTTTTGTCATTTGTACTTTGCAGTGAATATGAACACCTGATTTTTGTATCCAAATACATGTCAATATTCTGATTTGTCCCAGCACTAAAACATACAAAACAAAAAAACTACTAATTAAATGTCAATGAAAAAGAAAGCCAAACCCCCCGTTCAGATTAAAATGTGTTGCTCGTTAGATATACCAACCTTACTTCTGCTTTTAGCACACTGGAGGTGGCACTGGCCTAAATGTTTGTTTACTTTACTTGGATTCTTATAGTTTTGCCTTTATGATTAAATGTTTTGCATTTTTTTTTTGTAATTGACTTCCTTTCATATCCAGCACAATCGTAATTTCAGTTGTAAGTAGTCATAGTGAATTACCTTGGCCTAGGTCTACACAGATGTTACACTTACTGTTGGATTGATCGCAGACACTGTTGTCCAGAAACAAATTCGACACCTCTTGGGACATCTTTGCCATCTCGATTGCCAGATTCAGGTCTTCAATCCACTTCCCCATCTCCACCTTGGAACTGTAGGGAGCAAGGAAACAAAACAGGGTTACAATCGTCGACTGGCCAGTAACTAACAGTGAAGGAGTTCACCTTGAAACTAAAATTACAAGAAGATTAAATTTAGGAATCTCAACAAATTGGCACCTACAATATTTCCAAAGGTACTTTAAATTTATCTGACCTGCCAGGTGGCTTGTGCCTTACCTTGCAGCTACAACGATTGTCCTTTGGGCAGAGTAGATGGTAAAACAGTGAGGGACAGACAACTCGTTCTCATTCTCCTCAATCTGAAAGCAATTGAAAAACCAATTAGAGCCAAGAACAGACTTCTACACAGAATGAAGACCCTTGCATTGCACAGGAGACTATGACCAGTGCACAAAGCATGGGATGGTGCGCACAACCGAGGTTGTGGTAGGATAAATAGACTTTGCCCAATCCAAAAGTGAAGACTGGGAAACTAAATGAACGGGCCGTACCAGTTAATGTAGTGATGCTAAGCCATTTAACAGAAAATCAGATCCACAAAAAGCAAACTTTACAATCATTTTCAAAGATGTTTTCTCAATCGAAGCACTAAACACTAGCCTTCTGTAAATGAATGTTAGGAATATTAGAGCACTACAGAATAGTTTTACAAGACCACGTTACCGTTGCTATGTCCCGTGTTTTTCATATCTATGGAGCATTGAGTCAAAATTAAATCTTTTTTTTTCAATTCACAAATTAATTAGTCAATTCATAAATTAATTTGTCATTAAATTACTCAGTTAATTTCAAAATCAATTAGTTGCATAAGTCATTTACTGTTTGCCAATTGATCTTTCAATTTCATTTGGCAAACAAAGACTTTAAAGGTTGTCAATCACTTGAGGGGGCTGGCTTTGTCCTCACAAAGTGACCAATCAATCATATGAGGGGCGTGTTCAATCGACTGTGCTGTAATTGTGAAGCAAGACGTTGTGGGGACAATTGGCCAATAGGGGAGAAGGGGTGGTTCACTCCGTCCAAATTACTATTGCATTCTAAAATCAGTACTCTGGGGAAACCAGGGGTGTGCAGTGTAACCAACTTAGCGATTTTGTCACTAGATACAGCGACTTTTGGGTTTCCCTAGCGACAAAAACATTGTCAAAGCGACTAGCGACAAACCTACAGAGTTTAACTGCCAACGACAGGGATTTTCAGAGAAAGAAGTCGCCAAATTGTAACATCTCAACCAGAGTTGCAAACTGATACCAGAATTTACAGACACATTAAGCCAGGTCAGGTCTTTTAACTCGCCTCTCTAACCAGAAATTAATTGATTTTATTGAGCATGTAACATTAGTGTAAATTGCATGAGTTGTCGCTAAAGGAATGTAATTGTTTTGCTAACTATTACTAAAAGCACACAAATGCCTGGGGGCAGGAATTGTGAGGATCGTTTCCATCAATCAGACCAAAACAGCTTGCTGATTTGCTGTATTTGTCCGATTGAGGCGGGACTATGCGAAGCAGAAATACGTACTTCATTAATAGAAACTTAACCCCAAGGTTAAACAAGAAAGAGTGTGGGTGAGTGCAGAATTCTCTATAAACCACGGGATTGCACTATTTTGATACAAATTGTTTATCATATAACATTTAAAGCAGTATGATTTTAATGCATGTTATGATGCTCTCTGGATAGAAATGCCACCTCAATTAAACAACTGAACACATTTATTGAAAACGCTCAAGCAGTTCACACCCACTTGTTGATTTAACATCAATTAATTTGTGGTTTATTGGCGAGGTAAAAAACTTGACCTGGCTTAGTGTCCATAAATGCTGAAGCCAGTTTACAACCCTGATCATAACATAAGTCACATGCAGCTCAATACACCACGCTTCTCTCGTCCTGAAGTAGTACAGTGGTGGTGTTTTTCACATAGGGCAGATCTCCGCAGTTCTGCACAGATTTGCAGAGTTCGACAGAATCACGTAGATGCACGTTATTCAAGGGCTGCAGCGTGACGTCACTCAGTTGCACCCACAGAAATCTGTGTAGATCCTGCACAGACCAGCGCAGCTTTGAGAAGTTGCTGCGGAACTGGTTGCTGCTATGAATCAAAGAGATCACGAGTGACCTGCTAATCATAATGCAAATAACTACAACTGCTGCCACCTTGTTAGCGGAAATGAACAACATCAAGTATTTAAACAATGTACTAACTCAATAAGGGATATATAATATTACAATAAAATCAATTACATCAAACTAATTGTATAGGTAGATACAGTGGCTCTCAAGTATTCACCCCCCCCACCCCCCTTGGACTTTTCCACATTTTATTGTGTTACAACATGGAATCAAAAAATTGATTTAATTAGGAGTTTTTGCCACTGATCAACACAAAAAAAAAAAGTCAAGGTGAAAAATAAAATCTACAAATTGTTCTAAATTAATTACAAATACAAAACAGAAAATAATTGATTGCATAAGTATTCACCCCCTTGAGTCAATATTTGGTAGAGTCACCTTTGGCAGCAATTACAACCATGAGTCTATTTGGATAAGTCTCTACCAGCTTTGCACATTGGACACTGCAATTTTTGCCCATTCTTCTTTGCAAAATTGTTCAAGCTCGTCTAGTTAAATGGGGACCTTTGGTGAACAGCAATTTTCAAATCTTTCCACATATTCTCAATTTGATTGAGGTCCGGACTTTGACTGGGCCACTCCAGGACATTGACCTTTTTGTTTTTAAGTCACTCCAGTGTGGCTTTGGCTGTATGTTTGGGGTCATTGTCCTGCTGGAAGATGAATCTTCTCCCAAGTCCCAGGTCTCTTGCAGACTTCAGCAGGTTTTCCTTCAGGATTTCTCTGTACTTTGCTGCATCCATTTTGCCCTCTATCTTCACAAGCTTTCCACGCCCTGACGCAGAGAAGCATCCCCACAGCATGATGCTGCCACCACCATGCTTCACGGTAGGGATGGTGTTCTCAGGATGATGTGCAGTGTTAGGCTTGCGCCAAACATAGCGCTTAGCGTGGAGGTCAAAAAGCTCTATTTTGGTCTCATCAGACCATAGAATCTTCTTCCACTCTCAGTCTCAGAGTCTCCCACATGCCTTCTGGCCGAGATTTGATGAGAGTTTTTGCAACAATGGCTTTCTTTTTGCCACTCTCCCACCCTCTTGGTGGCCTCCCTGACTAGTGCCCTTCTCGCCCGGATACTCAGTTTTTGAGGACGGCCTGTTCTAGACAGATTCACGGTTGTGCCATATTCTCTCCATTTCTTAATAATGGACTTTAGATATTCAATGCCTTAGAAATGTTCTTATATCCTACCCGATTGGTGCATTTGAAGAACCTTATTCCGGATTTGCTTTGAATATTCCTTTGTCTTCATGATGTAGTTTTTACTAGGAAATGTACTAACCAACTGTGGGACCTCCAAGAGACAGGTGTATTTAACCTGAAATCATGTGAAACACCTTAATTGCACACAGGTGGACTCCACTCAACTAATTATGTGACTTCTAAAGACAATTGGTTGCACCAGAGCTTATTTAGGTGTGTCATAGCAAAGGGGGTGAATACTTATGCAATCAATTATTTTCTGTTTTATGTTTGTAATTTAGAACAAATTTGTAGATTTTATTTTTCACTTTGATATTATGGACTTTTTTCGTCACCGTTTTTTTGCAATTAATTTAGTAAACCTAGGTACACATGTAAGTGTATTTTACACGCTTTTCAGTGGTCCACCCCCCCCCCACTTTTTGAAAACTCTGAGATATTAGGTCTAAGTTTATAATACGTGTGTGTGTGTGTGTGTGTGTGTGTGTGTGTGTGTGTGTATATATATATATATATATATATATATATGTCTATACATAGTCTTGTGACTGGGGGTTGGGTAGTGTATTGTATTGTACTTTAACACCTGTAAACCGTGCTGGATAAGAGCATCTGCCAAATACATACAAATAATATTGTTTGAGAAGAGACAGACCTCATCCACATAACAAGCACACTTGAAAAAGAATCTGAGCAGGCATGAATATCATTGGATCATCATAGCACCAGAAGGATAAACCCAATGAGAATCAACACTTCCCTCCCAAAGGTCTTTATAATTATTTGAAAAATAATTGTTTTTCAATGTTCGTCATGAAAAGTGGAAATGGAAAAAAAATTGATTAGTCCGAATGAACCTCCCCGCCTCCTCCTCTGTTGGCTAATCGTCCCCACAATGAGTTCTGCTTCACAATTGCAGCACAGTTCATTGAACCTACCCTTCGTACGATGGATTGGTCACTTCGTGGGGACAAAACCCTCCCCCTCAAGTGATTGACAACCTTTAAAAGAAGTCTTCGTTTGCCAAATGAAATTGAAAGAGCATTTACCAAATTAAACTAAACGATCAATTGGCAAACAATAAATGACTTATGCAACTAATTAATAGATTTTGAAATTGATTTATGAATTGACTAATTTATAAAGATTTAATTCCGACTCTTATAATGCTCCATACATGTCAGTGTATACGTATATTTTTAAACACATCATGGTTTTCTGTTCCCACATGCCACTCATTTCAAAATCAAAGCATTGATGCAGTAGGGAGCATGAAGTGGCTACACTGCTATGTTTAGAGGAAACATGACTGTTCTTGAGTAAAAACGTGAAAAAGCAATTCCCATGATGTGTAAATAAAAAAATAAACAAATAATGCATTTCTTGAAAAAACTGTAGGGGGTTCTGTAGCACTAGTCCTTTTCTTTTTTTGCTAAATATAAAACAAGGGAAAAGTGTCCAGGGAAATAGATTTAAGCCTGTGGCTATATTTGCATGTCTATTATAAATAAAGTTTGCACTTCCTCTTCTCTCCTTAGGCATAAGCAGAAAGGTCACAACACTGCCAAATACCATTCTGTTACTGCAGCAGCATCTGAGGAGAATTACAGCACACATTGTTTACAGGTGAGTTCCAGAGCAGTTTCTAAGGGGCAAATGGATGTTCTACAGTTGCTACAGTGAGAAGCTACACACAGCTCTATTGGTGACCCTTGCGGAGGTTGGTTGGTGCTACTGGGTTTGGGGCTGAACCCCTCAGGTTACTTACCGGCGCATCCAGAACAATGAGCTGCAGAAGGGGAGTGAAATACAGTCGCTTGTTACATCTTGATACTCGCAAGGTGCTGCAGCATATGGACGGTTACCAAGGATCCAATAGCCCCAGACTTCAAACTCAAACACAACTACGTGGCTTTTAAGACACACATACCACTAGCTACATTTTCTTTTAGTTCTATTTAGAGTTGAAGTTTACATACATTTGAGATTTGTGCGAGTAGTATTCCCAGAGGCATAAAGTAAGGGGACTGGTAACTGCAATTACGTGATCCGTAAATACAAAGTAACATATAATTACTGATATGGCCAGAGGTTGAAACAATGTGAAAAGGTTGCATTTTACTGGATACCTGTAATGCTTATAGAACCTTAAAGACTGATTCAATAGATCAGAGATACTCACAATCATGCCGTGTAGAGGAAGCTGCCCATGCACTTTAAACTGGTTGCTGGCTGTGACACCCTTACTCGTGTACAGGAGCATGTCTGAAAACTAAGACACACATAATCAGCATGGGACCCAGACTGCAAACTATCTCTGTATGCCAAGCAGCAAAGCACTTGCAGGGCACACTGTCTGCAGTAATAATTAATACATTGTTTAAGCAAATACAAACACATTTTTAAAGTTCAAGTGTAAAATAATTCCGCCGATGCATTTAAATGAGTTTCAGTGAGAAATGTACCTTTACACATTACACAGAACGTGTCATCAGGAAAGCTCTGTTGGTCAGATGCTGTTCTATTTTAATGATTGCCATAACACTCTATGGTTCATTTGCATTGTCAGTCACCTTAAATGTAGGCTTACAGCACCACACCGTTCAAGCATTGCTCTGTGTCTGAGCAAAGTAATATCCTTATCCATTATAAACATTTCACTAAAAAGGAAAAAAATCTCAATCCATATCAGTATCACAGGTGAAGCAAGATTTAGTTTTGTATAAGCTTTAACACATAACACTGTAACAATTATTTTTTTTTTTTTTGTTCCTGGGTAGTAAGTGTTATTTCCTAATTGCTTATGCCTCAAAAGTATAGAAAATGGATATTATTCCCCACAAACTTTGCTTTTGTGACCAGGGCAGTGATATTTCAAAATGTCACTATTTCCAATGGGAAAACGGGCAAATGTGTCTTTTCGTTCACATAAAGTCAGAAAAAAACAACATATGAATCCAAATTAACATTTATGCTAAAGTAATACAAAAATGACAACAAAAGATTTAGAAGTGAGTAGTTTTTCAAGATTTACGATTATACTGTAAATACAGTATAATGTATTCTCATCAGTCTCCTTCATGCTCGGTCATCCAGTTTGGCGGGACAGCCTGATCTAAGCAGGGTCTTGGTGGTGCCATACACCTTCCACTTCTTAATAATCGTCTTGACTGTGATCCAAGGTATATTCAAGACCTTTGAAATTTTTTTATACCCATCCCCTGATCTGTGCCTTTCAACAACTTTGTCCCAGAGTTCTTTTGAAAGCACCTTGGTGCTCATGGTTGAGTCTTTGCTTTGAAATGCACAGAGGGAACCTACAGGAACTGCAGAATTTATCCTGAAATCATCTGAATCACTACAATTTAAACACAGATGGAGGCCACTTAACTTGGTTTGTGATTTTGAAGGAGATTTTCTACAAATTTCTAGAATATTTTTTCACTTGGAAGTTGTGGGGTAGGATGTGTAGATAAATGAAAAAAAAAAAAACACTATTTTAATGACAGGCTATAAGGCAACAAAAAGGTGAAAAACTTGAAAGGGGGTGTAATATATATTTATTTATTTATTTATTTATATATATATATATATATATATATATATATATATATATATATATATATAATCACACACACACACACACAGCTCTGGAAAAAATTAAGAGACCACTGCAAAATTATCAGTTTCTCTGGTTTTACTATTTATAGATGTGTGTTTGGGTAAAATTAACATTTTTGTTTTATTCTAGAAACTACTGACAACATTTTTCCCAAATTCCAAATAAAAATATTGTCATTTAGAGCATTTATTTGCAGAAAATGACAACTGGTCAAAATAACAAAAAAGATGCAGTGTTGTCAGACCTCGAATAATGCAAAGAAAGTAAGTTCAGATTCATTTTTAAACACCACAATACTAATGTTTTAACTTAGGAAGAGTTCAGAAATCAATATTTGGTGGAATTACCCTGATTTTCAAGCACAGCTTTCATGCATCTTGGCATGCTCTCCACCAGTCTTTCACATTGATGTTGGGTGACTTTATGCCACTCCTGGTGCAAAAATTCAAGCAGCTCTGCTTTGTTTGATGGCTTGTGACCATCCATCTTCCTCTTGATCACATTCCAGAGGTTTTCAATGTGGTTCAGGTCTGGAGATTGGGCTGGCAATGACAGGGTCTTGATCTGGTGGTCCTCCATCCACACCTTGATTGACCTGGCTGTGTGGCATGGAGCATTGTCCTGCTGGAAAAAACAATCCTCAGAGTTGGGGAACAGTGTCAGAGCAGAAGGAAGCAAGTTTTCTTCCAGGACAACCTTGTACTTGGCTTGATTCATGCCAAAGCTGCCCGATTCCAGGCTCGCTGAAGCACCCCCAGATCATCATCGATCCTCCACCACATTTCACAGTGGGTGCGAGGCACTGTGGCTTGTAGTCCTCTCCAGTTCTCCGTCTAACCGTTAGATGACAGGTGCTCAGCAAAGCTGAAAATTGGACTAATCTGGGGGTGCTTCAGCAAGGCTGGAATCGGGCAGATTTGTCTGTGAAAGGCGCATGAATCAAGCCAAGTATAAGGTTGTCCTGGAAGAAAACTTGCTTCCTTCTGCTCTGACAATGTTCCCCAACTCTGAGGATTGGTTTTTCCAGCAGGACAATGCTCCATGCCACACAGCCAGGTCAATCAAGGTGTGGATGGAGGACCACCAGATCAAGACCCTGTCATTGCCAGCCCAATCTCCAGACCTGAACCACATTGAAAACCTCTGGAATGTGATCAAGAGGAAGATGGATGGTCACAAGCCATCAAACAAAGCAGAGCTGCTTGAATTTTTGCGCCAGGAGTGGCATAAAGTCACCCAACATCAATGTAAAAGACTGGTGGAGAGCATGCCAAGACGCATGAAAGCTGTGCTTGAAAATCAGGGTTATTCCACCAAATATTCATTTCTGAACTCTTCCAAAGTTAAAACATTAGTATTGTACTTATTTTCTTTGCATTATTCGAGGTCTGACAACACTGCATCTTTTTTGTTATTTTGACCAGTTGTCATTTTCTGCAAATAAATGCTCTAAATGACAATATTTTTATTTGGACTTTGGGAGAAATGTTGTCAGTAGTTTATAGAATAAAACAAAAATGTTCATGTTACCCAAACACATATCTATAAATAGTAAAACCAGAGAAATTTTCCAGAGCTGTATATATAGTGTAACACAGCAGAGGGGATTAATATCCTGCAGAAAACACATGCAAATGTCTTGTTTAATTATTTCATTGTTAATTATCCCCTGTACTTGGCTATCATTGTAAATTAGAGCTAGGTGCAGGGTATTTAAGGAGAACAGTCAGCCTGCTCGTGACTGTTGAGTAGGAGGCAGAAGGTGTGCTCTGCTTCCGAGCAGTCAGTACAACAGTAAGTGCTGTGTGAAAATGTTTGTTTTGACAGGTAAACTGCTTAGCCGTCCTGTGTCTTAGTCAGGGACCTGGTTAAAGTTTAGTTAGTGCTCGAAATGAGCTAGGTGTTTATTTCATTGGTTTATTTTTGTGTATTAAAAATTTTATCGCATTCGTAAAATTTTTAGGTAAGACACACGGCCCATTTTAAATGGGGCCCGTTTACTTACTGATTACTCACTGACCGGTTCAATATATATATATATTTTATATATATTTATATTTAGATAATATATATATATATATATATATTATATAATAGTAAGCAGGCACTCTCAGGTTCTCTTGGTCGCACAGTTTGCTTAGGCCCTGCCAATACCACCCACGCACTACACCGTGCCTCCATGCACCATACCACATTTTGCACTGTACTGTGCAACGTACCACACCGTAGATATCGTGCTTTCGCACCGCACCATGCTTCCGTACTGTATCCTGCCTCTGACTCTCAAGAATGTGAGAGCTGCTTCAACGCGCTCTCAGTATTGATACAAGTGGGGTGTGTTCTAAATTTGGTTTCTGACGCGTCAGGTTAATCACATGACTTGTCCAATGCCAGTCATTCTGCAGTTTTTGCAGGACATCTTTGATATGGGCACAACCCCCTCAACTCTGAAGGTTTACTTGGCAGCCATTTTGACTTGCCATGTTAAAACTGACTGTGCCCCCAGGGGCTCATTTTTTGGCTGGCCAGTTCTTGAAAGGGACGCGGAGGCTTTGGCCTCCTTTGAAGTGTGGTGCTGCATGCAGTCACAAAACCACCCTTTGAAACTTTGCATTTTACAGCTCTTACATACCTGTCTGTAAAGGCAGCATTTTTACTTGCCATCACCTATGCTAGACGTGCAGGTGAGGTGCAGGCTTTTTCACTGGCAAAAGCTTGTTTGTTTTTTATGGAGTCTAGGACTAAGGTCACACTGTACGAATCTGGCCTTTGTGCCCAAATGCCTATTGACCTTCCATGTCAATCAGGCTGTGGAATTGGAGGCTTTTCATCCTCCACCATTCCAGTCAGATGAGGAGCGTCGGCTCCATATGCTTTATCCAGTTAGGCCACTAGCGTATTACGTTGACAGGACAAAAAGTTGGAAGCAATCTGAGGAACTGTTTATATGTTTTGGAGCTAAAAACCAAGGTCAAGCTCTATCAAAACAGAAACTATCCAATTGGATCGTGGAGAGTGTCAAGATTACAAGCAAGCCAACTTGCCCCCTCCAGAGAAGGTCATAAGTCATTCCACCAGGGGTTTTGCTACCTCTTGGGCTTTGTTTCAGGGGTCATCGCTCTGACATTTGCGATGCAGCGGTGTGGGGCCACTCTTCACACCTTCACAAGGTTTTACAAAGGTTTTTGGATCCTCAGAACCCAGCCTTTGGAACCAGAGTGCTGACAGCTGATTCAGAAGTACATGCATGAGGTCATTATGCATTCTGTGCACTTCACCATGCTTTATAAGTATGGCAAGCCATCAGTCTCGCTAAATTGGCTGTTCTGCAAGTCATGTCTTGCGACAGCTTTGGTATACTTACCCACTACGTAATGGAATACATTTCGTACTTGAAAGGGAACGTTAGGTCATTATCATAATCCTGGTTCCCTAAAATAGAAATGTATCCATTACAATTTTTTGGTCGCTGCATACATTCTATGCAGTAGGCTGAAGAAAATTTATGGCACTGAGCTTTGGTAGAGTGTTCAGTTTAATCGTGCATAATAAGTTAACCCACTGTGTAATGGATACATTTCTATTTCAGGGAACCAGGGTTACGATAATAACTCAACGTTCCAATAATTCAAAAAGAAAAACAATGCAAAGAAACCTTGTACTTTTTGTACCCCCCCCCCCCAACCCCCCAACCACACACACATTATCAACTGTATTGAAAACGTAGTGGAATTACAGCAGCACAAATAACTACAACACGTGACAATTCGCTTTACAAAAGTGAATTAATTTATTTCAAATTTAGAAGCAGGTTTCCAAGATACAGCTTAATTCTTGAAATGTGTAAAATCTTGGTAGGGACGTACTCACCAGGAAGAACATTCTCTGCTGCAGCCCCTTTTTCGTCAGTTTAAAAAGACAGCCCTCCCGGATAAACTCCTGGGGAAAAGAAATACAATAAAAAAGAGAAAAACAGTGATGTATAAAAACAAGAAAAAAATCTACACTTAAGGTTTTGCCTAAAAGGTAGGGAGTTCTCCCAACATGGATCCCAATGATTCAGCATCAACGACATGCTTGCCAGTGAGTCAGCATCAGTGATTTAACCCATTCAAGAGTGCATTCTATTCTATGCCTAAGTGTCACCACTAAAATTTCAAAATGTGTCTTGTGTTAAATACTGGCTCATTTTCTTTTAGGATTTTTAAACTTCAGTCAAGTCCCTTGGGGTCCAGGCTTCATGGATTCACTTAAAATAACATCTGTGTGTGCAGAACTATTAAAAGGGACAGGTACACAATAATTTGAAATGATAACATTGTACCATACATTAATAATGTTTTATTTAATGGGACTAAGAGGCATACTGTGTTTGAACAAAAACCATGTTTTTAAAGATCTGTTGCCATTTTAATATTAGTCAGTTTTAAAGCAGTCACTTACTATCTAAATATGGTACCAGGAATGAAGCCTACAGTAGATATTGTCTTATTAGTCAGCAAACGCAGAATTAGGTTCAACATCACCATATGTTCATTAAGGCCCTATTTAGATTGAGGGCAACATTTTGAACAGTCTAGTTTGTTGGACTCCCCATGTCCTTTCTGCCAAAATCTGCATGAAGTATTACTCCAATAAGAGAACACAGTAATGTGTCTGCACCCCCTTCCCCCTGTGGAAAATGCAGACGCACTCCTCCACTGAAAGAAGGGCTTCCAGATGCCCAGCCGTACCCACCCTGCCAGAGGCGGTGAGGCTCTCGATCCCAATCAAGTCTCTCTGCAGCTCTGTGAGCTTCTGGAAATTCTCCAGCCGGATCAGGCTGCTCTGCAGCTGGGCAGCCATCTCTGCCACCTCCTTCAGGGCATCTAGAAGAAGAGGGAAGTGTTGGGACAGGGCTCTAACCAGCCTGGAATGGCTGCAGCTTTCTGTAAACTCACCTTTGCAGTCACTGTAGTCCTGGTGGTCGGGAGTGTAGTGCTTGCACAGTCTCTCCAGGATGAGCTTGTAGTGCATGAGTCTCTGGATGGGCTTCAGAAGGAAGGTGTTGAGGGGCAGGTAGCAGACCTTCTGCAGCTCAAAGTCTTTGTACACAGTCTCCAGCTTCTTCAGCCGCTTGGTGGCCTTCTCTAGCTCTGTCAGCACCTCATCATGCTTCTGCAGGTAGCTGGTAAACTCCTGTGAGGGAATGCACACAACAGCTTGGCAAACAATCACATGTTCAATGTACAGTGAAACCAGTCTCTTAGTAACATAATGCACTTCTTAACACAGTTAAGGTGGATTTCTATCTTCTTCTGCCAGAGCATTTTTGTGGATTTCTGTAAATATACTTGTTTTACGAAAAACAACAATTAATAATGTGAACGGAAATTGTAAAAAGTTGCCAGTAAACCGTGTCAATGTCATTAGATGCTTTATTCTTTAAAACGTATTAACTGCCAATAGTGTGAATCACAAAATATATATAGATATGTATTTTGTAATTCACATTATTATGTGTGTGTGTATGTATGTGAGAGAGAGACACACCCCTGTATAAGAAAGACATTCAAATAAACTGGGTGACTAATATTTGTGGAACCTACTGTACCTGAAACATGCTACAACAGCAGCCACCACAGCCTTGCCTTGACTACACCTATTGAACCAGTACGGAGACAGAGCACAACCCTACCTTGAGAGAGCACATGTTCCTCAGCATCACATCACCAATCCTCTGGTAATTCCCCTTCACATGAGCATTGGAGCGTCCCTCCCTGGAAGAATCGAAAACCGGTTAGTGATATGCCTGAGTGTTCAGGAAAAGTGCGTTACAACTTTAGATCACAGACTCACCAGAGTGCCAGCCTCTGGTCAATCTCTTTCAAGAATCCACGGTGAAATTCGTAAATGGGGTCAATGTTGGAGAACAGCAAGGTCATCAGGCCTTCAGGCATGGCGTTTTCCTTTATCACTGCACTGCGGAACCACTACAGAGTAAAAGCATTGCTGTTACACATCAGCTACAGCCTGAAAGCACTAATCTTTGATACCATTAAGAAAGGGTTGAATGACACACACAATATGTATAGTGTTATTCCAGCATGGAACCATGCTTACAAAGAAACACTTGTATGAGGGCGTTTCTCTTCTCCAAGAAGAAATAACCACATGGCTTTGAATTAAACCTCATAGCCTGATCTATGGGCAAAAAATGTCAGGTACTCTGTTCTGCAGGAGTGCCCTAAGCTTATATCTGCATGCAACAATGCAAGCAAGACTGCTGAATAAATATCCTATAGACTTAACTCAGACTAAACCCTTTTATATCTATTGCCTCGTTTTTCATGAAACCCAAATTAGATGCTACAGGACAAAACAGGTATATTTAAACCTCCTTCAAAGTACAAAAGTAATGCAACCTATAGGGAAAGAATAAGGCAGAGAGATGCTCACCACTGTGATAACCTCCAAATCCTTCAGGTAAGTTCTCTCCGTTGTCAGAATCTCTTTGGCAATGAAGTAGGCTTTGTCTGCCGGATACCTCTGAGAAAAAAAACAAAACACAAAATAATTTCCACTCGTATCCAACAGCATGTTTCCTTTCTCTTCAAATTGAGTTTAAGGGGATTTTAAACTCATTAGGTTAAGGGAGTTTAATGAGGGACACCAAGTATATTGAAGGCAAGGGCTTCCACACAGGTGTGGCTCATGCGTTAATCAGCAGCATTAATTCGAAGTGCAAGGCAAAACAGGCAAGCAACTGCAGATCAATTGACTGCAAATTTCAACCTGGGGCGCGGCAGCCAGTTTCATCAAAAATAATGCGCCGAGAACTCCACAGAGTGGGATACCATAGTCGGGTTGCAATGTACAAACCTCTTATCACAGGCAATGGACTACCGAGCAGTGGAAAAATGCGATATGGTCAGATGAATCATACTTCACCATTTTCTCGACAAATGGATACGTGCACGTGTGGCGCCAACCTAAAGAACTCTACAGCCCCGAAGGGTTCTGGTGGTTCTGTAGTGTTGTGGGGTGCATTTTCCTGGCATGGTTTGGGTGCACTCCTTCCCTTAGAAGGCAAGGTCAATGCTAATCGCTACTTAATGGTACTGAGTGATCTTCATCCCATGTTGCAGCATTTCTTTCTTGCCGGGGGGGGGGCTTCCAGGATGACAATGCCCCCATCCAGAGCACGTGTGGTCGTCCAATGGTTTGATGAGCATGACACTGATGTTATCCACATGTCATGGCCTTCTCAGTCACCAGATCTGAACCCAATCGAGCATTTATGGGATATTCTGGAACGACGCCTGAGACAGCATTTTTCACCTCCATCAGCCAAGCATGAGTTGATTGACTTTCTCGTTAGAAGAATAGTGCCGCATCCCTCCTGCAGAATTCCAGAGGCTGGTAGACTATGCCACGGTGCATACTGGCTGCACGTGGTGGCCAAAAGTGACTTTACATTTGGCATTTCCATTTTTTTGTCCACTACCTCTGTGTGTGTATATCTATCTATCTACACACAGGTTTCTTTTTCCCTGCTGCCCACACTCCTCTCAAGATCTTCGTTTTTCACTTTCCAACATAGCCAGACAGCAGTAGTTAACCAATTACAAGAAGGAATGGGCACTGAAACACAACCAATTATTTTGTAATTATGAATTATTCTATATTGTACTATTCTACAATTTCAGGTGTGTCACTATCTATGGATACAACCTATTCACCCTTTGCGCAAAGGGGAAACATGCTTGAATGTCTCACATATCACATCATTTATAATAGGTGTAAAGTAACTAGCTATTGGGTTTATTGTATAAATTTCTTCTCAAAATTCATATTAACAACTCCATTGCCAAAATACTCCCCCCCAGCCCTCACACTGCAGAAGCCTGGGTTGTTTTTCAACTGCAGAGCCGAGCCGTGCTACTGACGTCACACGCAACAGGATTGCCAAAAGATGTGCAAGTGAAGTTAAAAAAAATTAACAGACCAATGGTACAGTTGTATTGCTATATTTTGTAAGTATATTTAGGAATGTCTTCATAATCCGCAAATTTTAATGATTATAAATCGACTAAAAGTTCAATTAGTTCTGCAGAAGACGTTCCGTTTAAACATAGCTTTTTCTAGTGTGTTTTTTTTTTGTTTGGGTGCTTAAAAAAAAAAAAAAAAAGCACAACGGGAGCCCTAGTTGTATGTATAGTACAGCTGTACAGTATTCAGCTTCAAACAGTCAGAAATTCGGGCATAAACTTTCTCATTTCTGATTCACGACTCCCGATCTTCCTGAATACTTCTAACTGCCCAAAGAGAAACTAGAGCCTGCACTTCCTCAGCATCCCAAAGCTGTACTTCTCTCATCACACTCGCTGCCTCCCATGTTTGTTTTTTTTCTTTCTGAAGTGTACTGACTAATGCAAAGTAATGATAATGACAAATCCTTAACCCCAGCCCCTGGCTTGTCTCGCAGCTGGACTCTATTGTCTTGTGAGGTTCAAGTTTTATGGTTTGATTCTCGCCCGGCTTGACAAATAGCCAATGGAGAACCACCCATACCCGTACCATACCGAGCCCTCATGGGTCAGAAGTGCCAGTGGAGAAGGGGTATGTGTGGCCCAGTGGATGGGGAACAGTGTAGCCAAGTTCAATTGAATGCAGGGGTTTACTGGGTGGTAGAAGTTTAGTAAAAACAGGGTACTTGGTAGATCCAGAGGGTGTGCGGTGGCGAACTGGCTCAGTTAGGCTGGGATATGGACAGTGTACCTTCTTCCTGCCCTCCTCCTCCTCATCCAGCCTGGCAGTGCCCACTTCACTCAGGACGGGGCTCTGCAGGGGTGAAGGCACCTGGCCTGGCAGGCTGAGCGTTGACATCTGGAAGGAGGGAGACAGGGTCAAATGGCTCTTCAGGGCAAAGGGAGAGAGCTGAGGGTTGTCCATCGATATCCCTGCCAGGAGAAAAAACAAAGAGCTCTCAGCACTTACTGAGACATGTGGCCTCTGGAACATTTGTACTTGTGAACCTCTTACCTAATCAAAAATAATGCAAAAGATAAATTAAAATGAGCATAACATTTAGTTCATTTGTAGACAAGGTATTTGGAATTCT
The DNA here is from genome assembly GCF_017654505.1 of Polyodon spathula. Lineage (NCBI taxonomy): Eukaryota > Metazoa > Chordata > Actinopteri > Acipenseriformes > Polyodontidae > Polyodon > Polyodon spathula. The sequence continues at coordinate 42,478,290 of NC_054544.1, forward strand.
GTTTGAATTAAAAAATCTTGAATGAATGCTTGATCGTTCTGTAACCTCGTTCCACAGTTCTCTCTGCTTTAAACAGCAGCTAATCTTCAAAGGTGTAAATTCCAGTATTGCTTCCAGGAGAACTCACGCAGTCTATACACAGCAACTTATCTGTATCACATATCGCATAAAGCCTTATATATCAAATCACATAATACTGACTTGTTTGTTTTAAGCATCCACTTAACACCAGCACAGAGCTCTGGCAGCATGGCATCTCTTGAAAGGCAGTGGTTTGTAAATTTCAAAAAAATGTGGGAAATGACACATCAATGCTAATTGTATTAATATTTTGTCTATTCATTTTTTTCTGCCCTGACTGCTGTGGAATATCTACCACTATAACTTGAATCCTACTCATTTCAAACCTGCAGGTTATGGTAAATCAAATCACTGCATTTACTATATTCACACCACGATTTGCAGGGTATTGTCACCATATTCACCTGATTGTACTTGAATAAGACAGCAATGTAGTAAGCCGATTCCATTTGATTATCAGTGCAGTGAGCCATGAGCTCCAACTGTCTTCTTCAAATCGATCGAATCATTATCAGTGCAGTGAGCCAATTCAAATCTGTTCTTCAGATCGATCGAAACAATCACAGTGAAGTGTCGCTCTGGCATCATGACATACACCTCGCCCACAGGGTAAAATGGATTATAGTATGCACCAGATTGGATATGATGAGCTTGTATGCTTGGGCTTCCTGCTAAAAGTAGGATCATGGACAGAAGCCTGACCAGATCTTCCTGTAACTGCTTGCATATTCTAAATCCTGGCATCAGTCAAACAGAGTTGTGCGACTGCTTCTTATTCTTAAACACCTATACATGTTAGCTAACAGCGCAGGCTCTTACATATCCTCCATTGAGAGCACATGACTCAACATGCATAATTAAGTAAACAACACTTTTTTTCTTTTAAAGAAACAAAAAATAAGCTTACACAGGGAGAGGGAAATGACAAAAATACATATAGCAAAAAACAGGCACAAATTAAACCACATAATTACCAGGCAGATAATGTTAATGAGAGGAGGATCATAAAGAATTAAAAATCAGCCCCTTTTCATGGCAAAATGCTTTCTCTTCCTTCTAGTAACATTAGCGAGTTCATCTAAAAAATTGGAATAAGGATTGCTACCATGATCACATGCACATTTAGCATCTCCTGAAACAAAACATAACCATCGTTATAATACATACCTTTTTATTCCTCTTCCAAAGATGTTTAAATGTGTTATAGTAAGAAAGCATGGGTATGAAACTCTTGATGTGTGTTCTGTAAAAAACTGTTTTCCACTCAATGCCATGGCTTACTATCACATACAGTGTAGTAACCATTCAAAACATGCTCCTGATACCACCTTAAACTACATCTCTTCCAGAGTCAATATAGACATTTCTACACACATTTTCACTAAGCAGACTGAATTTCCCACAAATTTTACAAAAAATAGCAAATAAAACACATTTAAGCAATGCAATTGCAGCCTGCAGTACAAGGGAGCACAGCTTTAAAGTAGAAATTTTATGAAACTTAACACTGATATGTGCTACTAAATGCAATTGATCACACGAATATTTTTTTTTTTTTTTTACTATAAATGCTTTTTTTTTTTTTTTTAATTGTTTAATTATCCCCATGGCTACTACGGGCACAATGAGTAAAACTACATAATGTAGTGGCTTCAGCATATTTAGTACATTACTGAGGGAGTTGTATGCTAGTCCAAGAAGCACAACAGATATCTGACCAAAACATTTTACATGTACAAAACCAGCCAAAGTAAAAAAAATAAATAAAAAATGAAAAAAAAAAAAAAAAGATTTGGCCTTATATATCAAACTTCTATTTCTGACTGTATATCAAACAACCTTTGGCAACCATGTTAACAAGATTCTTGAGCTGTAGGCTGTAACTGAGCAACACAGTTCCAAACAGATGTGCCAGTTTCCAAAGGCAAACATTTTTCTGCACATTGTAGTTGTAGAATCTAAGACCGGAAAAATTAGAAGACCAAAATACAGTATCTATTTCTTACTTTGACATGATTTCCAGCTCAGACGCTTCCAAAACGTGGGATCAAAGATATCAAACTGTTTAAATATATATGAAATCGTCCTTGAAAGCACACTTTCATAGTGTACAGCCTTAACAGATAAGGAGCAGTTTTCCTTACCCAGAAGTAAAACAGAGCTCCAGAGGATGATCTGTGACCTGGAACTAATTTGTGGCAATTGTTTATCAAGAATGTTGCCAGCATTTTACACAACCCCGTGCTTTAAAATAAACCCTGCAGCAGAAAACTAAAGCAGACAGGGCAAAGGTAAAGAAAAGTACTGTATTGCATTGGCCATGTTCCAAAATAAACATGGAGTCTTAGTTAGAAGGGGCCTGTGAAACCTGGCACCAGCACACAAACACACATACCATAAAAGCATTAACAATTGAGGGGGTAGTGAATTAAAGTCATACTGTAGGTCTAGATATAGTACAACTACTGTTGTACTGTATCTGTAAAATATTTATTTACAGAAGAGAAAAAGTTGTTTATTTCAAGTGAAATAGCAAGGCTATTTAGATTAGCAAGATATATTTAATGAAGCAAAACAATAACCAAATCCAGCGATAGGAAAGTGACTCAGGGGAGCAGTGTGTGCTAAGTAGAAAAGGAAACTAAAGATATACAGGCTTCAGAAAGGATGGAAAGTGATCCATACAACGCAAACAAAATGCAGACTTACTTTTCAGATAGGGGATGTGAAATATGCTTGGACTTTATAGAATTAGTAGTAGAATATAAGTATTTATAGAAAAGTCTCTTGGCTATCCCATAGGGGACTTGCACTCTACTAGCCAGTGACCACAAGTTAAATGTCATCAAGGTAATACACTCCTAAAATTCCATTAGCATGAAATCAAACATGCTCACAAGGTTACTAAACTTTATTTTCACTGGACTTGGAAGCAGCCAGTTACAGTAACCCTTGCACAATATTGTTTCTTTTTGTGTACAGCACATATATGGAGACCCGAGTGTCTCACTCAGCCCAAGACATTGTGGTGTCAGTTTATAGTGTGGTGGTTAGATGAACTGGCTTCACCCAAGTATTCATTTGAAGTTTTTTGCTAATGACATGAAAGAATCTATTACATAGCAGAGTTCTAAACTGTATATAGTTAGGGTATTTTACACATTTTTAATTGTATAAAATATCTTGGCAATTGAAGCCATCAACATAAAATACATCTCATCCATTTCTGCCTTGTGCTTCATCATGATCAATCCAATAAAAAAAAAATGGAATGAGTTTTCTGAGGACAGGCATTTTGTAACTATATGCCTTAAAGACTCATGTTGACAAAAGGAAAGTGCTGTCAAGAACTAATTGCTACGTTTATTCAAGACAGCACCTGCTGCAAAATTCACTGGTGTCTGATGTGAAGTTTGAAGGGCCCATCAATAATAAGGCAATTGTATGTTCTGTTTTTCCTCAGATTGCTCCCATTGCACAACTATATAAAGTACTTGCATACTATTTAAAAATACTGTTGGTTTTCTGAAAATGCATGTTAACTGTCGTGGATTTTGCATGAAGTTCCAAACACAGTAGATGCCAGTTATTAGCAACCCTGATAGACAACTTTTGGTTATTAACACCATTTTCACAGGAACCAATCTTTAAATTGACTTTAATGTTAATGGATTTCAGATATTAATAACTGTTTGCCGCTTAATGAAAATTATTATTTTTCTTTTACAATTTCTATGCTACGACATGCATGCAAATACATTGCACACACAGCAGCATCTATATCAGTTTTCATAACGCTGCTGTACATTTATTGAGTCCGATTGTTGTCTGTCATCATGGCTTCAAAACGAGGAGACCTTTCTATAGCCGATAGTTCAGATTCTGGAGGCACTATTGTGAACCCAGTACTAAACAATTGCGGGTAGCAGAAAAGTTAGGAATCTGTTGTATCCTGCATTTTGAAATTAGCTATGGAGCTGCACACAAAACTGAGTGATTTACAGCTGGAGGAGGTGAATTGTAAAAAAACCAAACAGTAGACAACTACTTATTTTAATGTATACTCGGTACTATCTGCACAATACACATCTGTGTAGTATTAGTAAAGAGTTTGTTCTGATACTTGGTGTTTTTAGTGTTTATTTTTTAAAACTAATGAACCAAGACGTGTATTTCAGTGCGCTGTTTCTACAACTATAGTATACATCATTTTTCCATAGATACACTTGAAAATGAGACTTAATATCTTTTTGCTGGGAGCAAAGAGGTTGCTAATAATCGGTATCTACTGTATAATTAATATACACACACATATACATACACACACTGAAAACGCAAGAGTCTAAGTTTTACATTAATAGCTCATTGGGCACATAGTTATTTACATTTTAAATAGTGAGTAGATAGGTTTGTTGATTGTTTGAGTATTATTCCTTGGGATAACAAAATATTGAACTCAACACATGCAATTTCATAAAAACACCAGGTACTCTGTGTTTGTTATTTGAGTCGAGTTAAAATTGCCAAAATCAGTTGATTAAGAATCTGTTAAAATAGCCATTTGAAAAAACATGAGTTTAATTAACGCAAGAACACCGAAAGATACAACCATGTCCCACTTGAGTAATGTCCTTTAACACAAGAACTCCTCTGGTGCAGATTGAGGGCAACCTTATTGCTCAGTGATAAATTGACGAAGTCTTTGAGGCAACAGTTTTACCATTCCTGCAAGCCAATCCTGAAGTGTCGATTTTCCAGCAGGATAATGCAAGACCACACAGTGCTAGGATTACAACTGCACGACTTCAAGAAAACAATGTTGAGGTCTTGCCATGGAAAGCTTTTTCTCCTGATCCGAGTCCAAAAGAACATCTGTGGGACCAAAATCGCCAGTGCCATCCACAGGAGACAACCGGGGCCAGCCAACCTTCACCAACTGCACGAGTGGCGGAACATCCCACAGCAGTCTATCCAGACGCTGACCAGGTCTATGCATCAACGCTGCCAGGATTGTGTTAATGCTCAGGGAAATCATACCCAATACTAACTTTGTAATGTTTTCATTTTGACAGTGTGTCACATTTCATACTAAACTTTCTCACATTTGCTGCGATGTTAGATACCTATGTTTACAATGTTTGACTAAATCCATTATATCCAAGTGTTGCCTTTATATTGTTTAGTGTCTGTATGTATGTATGTATGTATGAAGGTTGATGGCATTAAATTAATGCAAAGTTGCACATGTGGACTACATAGGATTGAATAGGTCAGTTTCTGCAAATATACCCATTAGTAGTTCATATTTCATTTTTGGCAGTCACGTATAGTATACATGATGTTATGTTAGGAATATGAAAAATACAGCCAAGAATCGCCACTTTAAAATCATACCTAATTAAATCTTTTTCTAAAAAAAACCAGTACAAATAAAACTTGAAAATCAGAACCTCAATAACATATCCACTGCACTGAAACTACAATGACAAAACATACAAAAAATTTTGAAATGGTCAGACTTTTACTATTTTAAATGATTGCACCCTGTGAATTCACAAGAGCTTAACAACCTAATAAAGGAATTTAACAAGTCTGTTTCTCCAGTTACACAAAATTGGATTATTTTATTTTTTTAGTATAGTAAAAATTACAATGAATACAAATTTGTTTAACACCAGTACTTTACAAAATATAAAAAGTGAAATCAAAATAATTTTTCTAGGTAACAAATCTTTTTTATACTGTATATCATATTACTATTTAAAGGTGTACCTGGATATTTCTACAATATGGAAAGATGAAAGGACAGCAAGTGACAGCGAGTATAAGTCAAGAACGGAAACAAGATAATTGAAAAAGGCATGTTTCGAATATGGAAAGGAATATTTAAATCAGGAGCTAGAACATGTAATAACATAATCCACTGGCATCAGAAGATATGCAGACATTTGAACTACAAAAAAACAAAAACACCTCTTTACAACATAATAAAGGGTTTTTGGATTTGATGTATCCGAGTGTCACATAAACATGCTTATCTTTTGTTTCCAACTTCCTACATTTTCCATTCAGCATGCATTGACAACCTTATTTTGTTCTGATCTACAAAATAACTTTCAATTGTTTCATTTCTAATTTGAATATTCAAAGCATTGCAGTATCCACTTTCAATGGTCATCAATAAGCAAATAACTTCTGTCTAGATTCACAGACCACAATTTGCACCAACTTGGACTGCTTTATCTTTGCCAGATTCTTCAACTACCTTACTTGTGAAACCAGTTACACAGGCGAGGTTAAAAATAATTATACATATTTAAAAATCACATTTTGGATAGGATTGTACCATTCCTCTAGCCATCTTCAATGAAATCTATACAAACCAAGGCATAACACAGAAGATGCATCTCGGTGTACAATACTATACTGGTATTATGTACTGTAATGCATTGCTGATATTCTAGGATTGGAGTTAAATTTTCACTTGCTCCACAGGGATTACTCAAGGGGTAAAGAGATACTACTTAATAAAGGAGATGTTTATTTATTTTAAATACACTCCAGAGTAGCCAGTGAAAACAAATTTAGCTTAATTTGGTAAACTGATCACCTTATCTGACACAAGCAGAGATATTCATTTGAATATCTCGCTTTGAGCAGACTGGAATACCCTACAAAATGCTAGTGTACTACAAGTCCCAGTCTTCAGATTCGGCACATTCATAGGAGCAACAATTGGGTTTTTAATACGGGTGTGGACTTTACTTGTAAAGCTGGACATGGGCTTTAATTTGGACTTCAAGCATAAGAGAAGACAGCAAAACTGAACATAGGTTTCTTCATACCGATTTCCCCCCCAGAACAAAGTGGACACTGCAGTGCCTTACATTCCACTGCTGCGAGAGGTTTTAGGGGTAGAGAGGTGCATCGAAGAAGAGTGGCTAAGGAACCTGAAACCCCTTTTTTTTTGCAAAATGACAATAATGAGAATGGCTAAACTGCACCTTATTCACCAAAGTTAAAGAAAAAAAACTACATAAAAACAAACGTTAAGATTAGTGATTTTCCTTCGTTTGCTTTAAAAACATTCAAAATTAAAATCGTACTTTTCTACCCATCACATTCATATCACCTAGACAGAAATGACATAACAAAACAGTTACATTTTCAATTACAAAACGTATATAAAACTTATTTCTTGAAAATATATAATACACAGCAATTAATTATAAACAGATATACCACCATCCACAGCACAGGACACAGTGTAATGATCACTCAAACAGCACCCACGCAACAAACCTGCTATTGCATTATTCTCTTTTTAGAATTGGATGCTGACAATCAGGCTGTATTCAGAAATCAGATGAGAAGCACAGGTATAACAAATACAAAAGACATGCAAATACTTTATAAATAAGGGACACGGTGCCCACGTGTTTGGAGAGAGTACTATAGTAGTTCATGCATACGTGTAATTGATTGTGATGAACAATGCTGTTTATCAATCATGCTGAAAAGACTTAAGTTTGTGTTTCTATAATACTAACCACTGGTGACACACGAGACATCCTTAGTACGTGATACTAAATCTAAATTTCTGCTCGTGTTATAAATCATGCGGAAGGTCACAAAAAGCAGAAGAACCGATTCAGGGACCTAAAAGTTACTTTCTTGGACACGAACAACAACGATTACAAATAACACCCCCCCACCCCCCCCCCCCCCACAGTACTCATGTAAGAATTTATCAAGTTTTTTATCAGTTTTTAAAAAAAAAAAAAAAAAAAAAAAAAAAAAGAGAGAGACACACATGTGGATTGGTAAAATGTAATACAGGTATGGAAGTATCAGGAGGCAAGGTACCGTTTTAATGCTTTTGCATAAGTGCAAAGTATCAAAAAATTGGAAAAATGTGTGGTATGTTTCTGTATCGATGCCACACAACTGCTGTACTAACAAAAGTGACTCACATTTAACGCAGCATACATCCCTAGACATGAAATTGTGTTTGAATTAATAAATAAAAATGATTTTTGAATTTAATAAATAAAATAGATATCTATGTATATATATATATATATATATATATATATATATATATATATATATATAATATATATATATATATATATTTTTATTATATTCATTATATATACTATATAAATAAATCTAATATATATATATATATATATATATATATATATATCTATATATATATTATATATATATATATATATATATATTAATATAGATACCTATACTGAAAAGTTACTGATACTCTGACATTTTGTTCGCTGCACATTTACAATATCAGCAAGCCAAAAGGCAATTGCATGCTTTCCTACAATCCAGCTTGTATCCTGAATGTTTATGGCTTCAAGAACTTCAGTAGTTCTAACCTTATACAAATACTTTGAATTTGGAAAATATTTTATTCTTGGAATACAAACATCTGTGGGTCACAATATAAAAAATTAAAAAAAGATCCCTTGCTCTATATAAAAACACATTGCCTAATCATGGCTTAGTAATAAAAGGTCAGAATTTTGCACTGACATTCATAATATGGCACGTTAGTGATTAAGACCACAGTATTTATTGGCACGTTCGTTACAATTTAACATTTCCCAGATTAAAAAAAGGCCCAGTTAATTCCTGGTTTGTATTGAATCTGCTTCTTGTCTATCTCCAGTCAATATAGAAAGTGCTTATTTTCTATCTCAATTTTATATACTTGCCCCTCAATACAAATCTATAGGTATCTTTACAACTGCCATAAGATATTACAATGACCCCTTAAGACCTCCCCAATAAATTCTGAACATCCTCCAAATCTATGTCTATAAAGAACACAAAAGGAGTTATAAATTACAGGTTTATGTGGGGCTTCCCAACCGCATCCCTGAGCCCCAGTGTCTTAAGGCTGTGGCACTCGAGAACAAAGTTGTCACCAGGCTCGCTGGCCAGTGGGTTGTTGTAGAAGAGGTTGTGCTCGGGGGGCAGGGCACTCTCAGAGCCCCATTCAGAGTCTGAGTCACTGCCACTGCTGGAGCTGGAGCCTTCTGTGGCAGTGGGAGGGCAGCTCAGCTGCCCTAACTGCTCCACAATGTCAGTGAACTGGAAGGCTGAGCTGGATTCCGAGCGAATGGAGCAGGCTGGGAAGTTCACCATGGAGCTTGCCACAGATTGGTTACTGGAACTGGGTAGTTTCAGCGAGGTCGAGTCAGACATGCCATTGAGAGGCAGGTTCAGGGATACAGAGTCAGAATTGCCATTAAACCTAAGGTTATCAAGTGAGCTGTACTGCGAGCGGTTGTTAACCAGAGAGCTAGTTTCTGATTGGCTGCTGCGGACCCCATGCATGTTCACAGAAAAGAGGTCACGCTCTGAATTGTCATTTAAGTCTCGACCATCCCTATACTCAAATCTGCATTCTGATGAACCCGTGTCGTAATACTGGCTTTCATACCCCTGCCCCTTTATGCCACAATAAGGCCTCTTGCCATGTGGGACCTTGGTGGTCCCAGGGCTCCCTTCATGATCCTCATAACTGAATTCACGGCGAAGCTCGCAGTCATACGCGTATGCAAAAGCCTCTGAACCCCCACCGAAAAATGATATTTCAGTGGGGTCATCATCTATAAACTCCTCTGTCACCTGAAGTTGTACATTAGTGAGTGTATAAATTGGTGCCTGCCTGGTAAGCAGCCTGCATGCATCAAACTGTCCACTGGTGAGGAAAATCCCCCCAGCAGCATTATCCTCCTCCTGCTCATTATCATCATTGCCATTTTGGGGGTGCTGGGGATGGGGTTGGATCAAACAGCCTCCCATCCCTGGCTCTGAGTTCAAAGCACTACTCTCTACACACATAGAAGAGGGACTGCAGTGTCCTGCTGCCCGGTAAGAAGTGGCACCTTGGAAGGAGTGCAGAGGCTGGGGGGTGCCCTTCCCAGGGTCCTCTTGTAGGGGGGTGGGTGGTAGGGCAGGCTCAGGGCAGGGTGGTGTGCTGGAGGCATGCAGGGAGTGGAAGGAGATAGTGGCGGAAGATGGGGAACCTGGGACCTTCAGACCCTCGTATGACAGACTCTGCAAAAGAAAGGAAGGAAAAAAAGAAAAAATGGGAAGAGAAACTAGATAAAGATTAAACAAACCTTTTATTTTGATAAAAAAAATTGCCTTTAAAAAAAAAAAAAAGACCAATATTTAATTTGTGAACAAGAACAAATAAAGCATACCAAAAGGAATTTAACAGAAGCGGCATCTCTGATGGAATGGAGTGAAATAGAAATGGTATGTGACTGAACGCCGCAATTACTAGCCCTTTATTGTTACAATTACGGGCCAGGTTTACACTAGGCAGTAATACAATAAAATTGCAGGGAATTTTCAATGGCAACATTTAATATTCATTCAACATGATATGACCTAAGATGCTGCTGCTTTATTGATTCTCATCAACTGTATTGAAGATTATAGCACGAAACAGAAAACTGGCAGATACAGGATGCACATCAACAATAAAAAAGGCACAGAAAAAAAAAAACTCAAAACGCAGTATAATCAAATTTATTTTATATTAAGAAACAACTAATCCTATGCATACCAATCACTGTCAGACTTGTAGGCAAACACTACACACAAGTATTATTTAACCATTTTATTACACTGACTGGTGTTTAGGCACCAAATGCTATTTGCATGATGCATTAAGCACAACTGGCCATGCGTTTTGCATTATTTTGAGAAATGCATGTGTCCAAGATTCATTACATTTTATCCATGTTATTACTTACGCTATTAAATATATATTTTTTTAAATGTGAACTTTGTTTTATAAATGAGAAAACACCTCAAAATAATGCAAAATTCAACATTACATTGTACTTAATACTTCAGAGCTGTCCTGAGGCATCATTCTGTGAATATTTGTTATATTTACTAAAATAAAAATGCTTTTAAAAAAGCCGAAATTCCCACTTCAGTTTTTTTTTTTTTTTTTTTTTTTTTTTTTTTTTAAGATTCTATTGATTTTTCAGTATTACTACGCTACACAGGACAGCAGCTATAAGATCGTTACCTTTATTAAAAATGTGCACGAATTACAGCTGTCAAGTGAAGCTGCTATTTTAGAATGACGATGGAAAGCAAGTGTCACATGGGTTTACTACATATAGATAGGAAATACAAATAAGTGGGAAAAGGTAAAGGGCATCAGGCATACATCAGTAAGAGAGGAGGTGAAATATGAGGTCCTGCTGATGGCTGTACAGTTACTGACCGTGCTGGTTAAAGTCCGCAGCACTAACCTGTTTTGGCAAGTCTGCACCCAAAATGCGAGTAGAGATTCGAGCTCTGCTGTGTCTCCTAGAGAGGGAGAGACAGTAAAAATTAAAAAAAAAAGAGACACATCAGTATGACCAATTTGACTTCTATCAAAATACGAGTGTGGGACTGGAATAGTTTAATAGAATTTTTTTTTTAACTAATTGTGTTTGAGGTACAACTCTTAATTCTTATTTCTGATTATAAAATCACATCCAACATGTTGCGACATTTACTCCCAAAACCATCGCTCTATTTATACAGGAAGCATTCACCTCAGCAAAAAAAAAACGTATTCCCACATTTCATCACAAAACAGGTAAAAAGCAAACTTCCATTACCATTAGCAGGCCTTACCTCTGGTACGGCGTTCTTCGAGCACCACTGTCTCTCACATAGTCCACCAGCTGCTTCTGTGTTCTCCCGCTGCAATAAATCAGAGCAGTCAGGTATGGGCTAAAATGCTTTTGTTGTACCAACAAATGTTGCAAAACACATTATAAAGCGTCAAAATGTAAAAAAAAACAAGCCAAGTAGACAAATACTCTGATAAAAGGCACCAACTCTCACAAATGTCAATTTTATCAACCAATACCACACCAGGATAAGCCACAGCTGGATTTTATTGAAGTATTTTCTTCATGGATAACCACAGATAGGGGGCTGATGCAATCCAGAGGGATTTCCCAGTGCTGTAAAATCTAGCTGTGCCTTCTCTCAGCAGGGTATAGATCAAAATCAACCCCTTAGTTTCTGACCCAACACAGAAAGCCTAATGAATATGAAATAAGCAAATGTGTACATAAGCTATTCCTAAGACAGATACAATTTTTTGTTTAACACTAGGTAGTTTTTTTTTTTAGCCATCTTCACTATTTGCAAACAGGTCAGATCATTTTACAGAAAATGTAACCCATTTAGAAATTTACCAATCCAACTACTTTATATTAAAAAAAAAAAATGTCCCCATCCCTACAACTCCTTATTTTCTGTTATTCACCAACCACCTGCTTCCTCAGGTTTTGCAGCCAGGAACATGTTTTGACTCTGCTGAAGTGAAATGATGTAGATTTATAGTGACAAACTAGAATGGAGAGAAGCATGCAGTGAGTGAAACCGAATACCTGTATCTGAAAGATGAGCCTCTACTGAAGAGAATGGGTTTTGACTTGGGTTCTGGCTGGTCCATCAGGCGGAAGAAAGTGTGGTATTCAACGCAATTCTTCCAGAACACCTTGCACTGATCGCGACTCGCCATGAGGAATTCTAGAGTGTCCTGGTGAGGTCCCTGGAAGCACAAACACTTGAAATCAGAAAGGCAAAAGTACTCCAAAAGGTTTGTTTACTCTATTTGCCTATCAAGATCTTCAGAAAACTTTCTTTATCAATGAGTAGATTTCTTGTTTTGTTTAAAGTTTTAATAATCCCTTTAAAGTATGTTCAGTCTTAAAGTAAGATCAGTCCACATTGCCCTGCACCACAGAGATAACACGGACATAAACAAAGATGATAGCTTCTTCTGTCCAGTGCTCAAAGAATATCATGGACGTTTGCAGAGCTTTGAGATGTTACATTAATAAAATAATGACGGATCACAATTGAGATTCGGTGATAAAACGAGTGACCAGGAGATGATTTATTACTATGCACGACTGTGAAGAGGTACGTGATAAATGCATCTAACAAGTGGTGGGGCTTGGCTGAACATGCAGTACTGAGAGTCCTATATATATGCAGTGCCTTTTAAACCGGTTTTACTGTGGGGGGGGGGACCTTGTAAAACAGTGCATGTAAAATAAACAGTGCATGTGAAAATAAAATTGGACCTGAAGCACCTGACAGGCGCTGAATAAATGGACCACCAAGGGTTACAAGACATAACAGCGAGTCCAAAACAGCGCCAACATCAACGCGAAGGACATCCTAGCGCCGACCACTACAGTGACTGCCCAAAACTGCGCTACGACATCACCGCGTTGAAATACAATTCCCATAAGACTGCGAAGTTCACAAAAACATCACTTACCAGGAACTGACCAATGTAACAAATCACAGCAGGGTTCACCACAGGATTTTCTGATTGCAGAAGACTTCTCCCCCCCCCACTGTTCTCATAGAGCTGCATCATAACTAGATTGGTAAATTTATGTTAAGTAAAACCTCTATGCAGGAGTCCACCTGTGAGCAATTAAGGTGTTTTCAGGTTAAATACACCTGTCTCTGCGCAGTCCTACAGTTGGTTAGTACATTTCCTAACCAAATGTACATCATGAAGATGAAGGAACATTCAAAGCTAATCCGGAATAAGGTTCTTCAAAAGCACCAATCAGGGGTATGATATAAGAAAATTTCCAAGGCACTGAATATCGCCCTGAGCACAGTAAAGTCCATTATTAAAACATGGAGAGAAGAGGGCACAACTGTGAATCTGTCGAGAACAGGCCGTCCTGAAAAACCGAGCATCAGGGCGAGAAGGGCAGAGTCAGGGAGGCCACCAAGAGGCCTATGGCAACTCTACAGGAGTTAAAGTCTTCCACGGCTGAGCTGGGAGACACTGCATATGGAACAATAGCCCGGGTGCTTCACAAAACTGGCCTTGATGGGAAAGTGGCAAAGAGAAATCCATTGTTTGGGGTGGGGGGCGAAATCGCATCAAATTTCAGGTAGTTTGCCAGAAGGCATGTGGGAGACTCCGAGACCAAGTGGAAGATAATTCTATGGTCTGATGAGACCAAAATAGAGCTTTTTGGTTTTCAATGCTAAGCGCTATGTTTGGAGCAAACCTAACACCGTACATCATCCAGAGAACATCCATACCGTGAAGCATTATGGTGGCAGAATCATGCTATGGGGATGTTTCTCTGTGTCAGGGCCTGGAAATCTCGTGAAGAGAGAGGGCAAAATGGATGCAGCAAAGCACAGAAATTCTGGAGGAAAACCTGCTGAAGTCTGCAAGAGACCTGGGACGGGAGAAGATTCATCTTCCAGCTGGACAATGACCCCAAACATACAGCCAAAGCCACAGGAGTGGCTTAAAAACAAAAAGATCAATGTCCTGGAGTGGCCCAGTCAAAGCTCGGACCTCAACCCATTTGAGAATATGTGGAAAGAGGAAAGAGTTGAAAATTGCTGTTCACCAAAGGTCCCAATCCAACTTGACAGGAGCTTGAGCAATTTTGCAAAGAATGGGCAAAAATTGTAGTGACCAGATGTGACTTATCCAAATAGACTCATGGCTGTAATTGCTGCCAAAGGTGCCCCTACCAAATATTGACTCATGGGGGTGAATACTTATGCAATCAATTATTTTATGTTTTGTATCTGTAATTAATTTAGAACAATTTTTAGTTTGTATTTTTCACTTTGACATTATGGACTTTTTTTGTGTTGATCAGTGGCAAAAACTCCTAATTAAATCCATTTTGACTCCATGTGTAACAATAAAATGTGAAAGTCCAAGGGGGGTGAATACTTTTGAGAGCCAATGTATCTCAGAGTTCTGCATTTCAAATACTGAGTATTGTATAAATATCTATTGTATTGCAAGTTAACACCATGTGGAAAAATGTGGAAAGGTCCAAGGGTGGTGAATACATTTGAGAGCCACTGTGTGTGTGTGCAATATATTTATATATATATATATATATATATATATATATATGCACACAATCTTCAGGTGTGAAAGTTATAGCCCCACCCCCTCCCCTAGTTAACTCAACCCGATTAAAGGGATAATTAGGGTCAGCTGTTTGAATATTTTGGTTAAGAATTAGGCCTGATTTGGGCCAGCTCTGCTTAATATAAATCTGACAAAATTTGTGAAGTTATCAACACACAGGTTCTAGAAGCACATCATACCACGATCAAAAGAAATTCCTGAAGATCTCTGCAAAAAGTTGTTGATGATTATCAGTCTGGAAAGGGTTACAAAGCCATTTCTAAGGCCTCGGGGCCCCACCATACCACAGTTAGAGCCATACTGTCCAAACGGAGAAAGTTTGGGACAGTAGTGAATCTTCCCAGGAGTGGCCGTCCTGCCAAAATCTCTCCAAGAGCAAGGCGTAAAATCGTCCATGAAGTCACAAAGAACCCTAGAACAACATCCAGG
Source organism: Polyodon spathula (assembly GCF_017654505.1). Lineage (NCBI taxonomy): Eukaryota > Metazoa > Chordata > Actinopteri > Acipenseriformes > Polyodontidae > Polyodon > Polyodon spathula. Next base: position 42,493,807 of record NC_054544.1, read on the forward strand.
GATCTGCAGGCCTCTCTCGCCTCGGCGAAGGTCAGTGTTCACGACCCCACCATCAGAAAGACAACGGGCAAAAATGGGTTTTATGGCAGAGTAGCAAAACAGAAACCACTGCTCACCAAGAACATTAATGCTTCTCTCAAGTTTGCCAAAAAGCACCTGGATGATCCTCAAGAGTTCTGGAACAATGTTTTATGGACAGATTAATCAGAATTTTTTGGCCAACGTGGGCCCAGTTATGTCTAGCGAAAACCAAACACTGCATTCCACAGTAAGAACCTCATACCAACAGTCAAGCATGGTGGAGGTAGTGTCATGATTTGGGAATGCTTTGCTGCATCAGGCCATGGACGACTTACCATCATTGAAGGAATCACGAATTCTGCTCTCTATCAGAGAATTCTAAGGGAGAAAATCAGGCCATCCGTCCGTGAGCAGAAGCTGAAGCACAGCTGGGTCATGTAGCAAGACAATGATCGAAACACACAAGCAAGTCTACATCAGAACGGTTGAATAACAAAAAAATTTAAATAAGTTTTGGAATGGCCTAGTCAAAGTCCAGACCTAAACCCCATTGAGATGTTGTGGCAGGACCTGAAACTAGCAGTTTATGCTCAAAAACCCACAAATGTCAGTTGAAGCAGTTCTGCATGAAGGAGTGGACCAAAATTCCTCCACGGCGCTGTGAGAGGCTGATCAATAGCTATAGGAAACATTTGGTCGCAGTTATTGCTACTAAAAGGTGGCGTAACCAGTTATTGAGTCTAAGGGGGAGATTACTTTTTCACGCAGGTGCATTGGGTGTTGCATAACTTTATTAAATAAATGAAATAAGTATCAAGTTTGTGTTATTTGTTCACTCAGGGTCCCTTTTATCTACTATTAGATTTTGGCTGAAGATCTGACAACATTGTGTCAAATAAGCAAAAATGCAGAAAATCAGATTGGGGGCAAATACTTTTTCACGGCACTGTATGTAGGACTATATAAAGAAGAACAAGCCAGTCAATCCCATGATGCAGTTCAGTACTCAATTACAGGTCGACACTTGCGAAGCCCACTCAGTACTGAATACATTGTGGCGATGCTGTGTTGTACTGCCAGGATATACAACACGATTTTAGGAATGTACCATTACATATAGTTACCATAAATAAATAGGGGTATTAATAGGAATGTACTATATACATGTTTAACATTTTTAGGGTGTTACACTTCTATAAAATTAGGGTTTGTAAACGTTGGACAACCACTGTATACACAAACAGAGTACATAAATGTATTCCCTAGCAGCTTACAGGATTACATTTTTAGGTGCCCTGCCAAACAGGCAAATGAACATTTGTACTTATTTTGGTGGCGGCAGACAAAAGAACAACGGTAACAACAACCACTGTTAATTTCTTCCTTGAGAAATGGAGGCTCTTAGAAATGGGATGGGGGGCTGGTAATAAACAAAGAGAAAACATACACACATAGCGCTGTTCTGTGTAGTCGCTGTAATGGTTTTCTCTGTAATGTCGTAGCGCTGTTATGGGTGGTCTTGAATTCGCGGTGATGTCTTGATACGTTTTTAAAAGTCATCTATAATCAGCTTTCATTCCTCAAAACACCTCCAACTGGCTACTAACAGATCTAAGAGCAAAATAATTTGCAAGAGCACATTAACCCCACAAAACCTACATGGACCTCAGGGTGCAGCTTGATCAGAAACCTCTTCCTCTTGAAGCTCAGCTTACGAATCTTGGACCAGTTGAACGTGTTTATCTTGGTGTGACCCTGTTGGACACAACAATCCCAGGTTAGATTTCTGTCCTGCCCATTTCCATCTATAAATTGACATTTGTGGATCATATTAGTGCTGCAAGAAATTTACCTCCTCAACAAATACAAAATCAGCAAGTGTATTACATTACATTTTAAAATAGACAGAAAGCAATAAATGGATACTATAGGTGGTAAATATGGCTAACTACAGATGTTAAATGTGGGCTATTGTTTTTTACACAAGACTGGCATTCACCACAAACCACAGCTTTTACTTCAATGGCCTCTCAGCAACAAACAAGTATCTCTGTGAATTGTATTCACTTTATGCACATCTAAAATTGTCAGATGTCTTCCTATACCCCCAGATTCGGATGATCTTATTAGGATGCACATTCCCCCCCCCCATCCTAAATGAAAAAGAAATTCTCTTGATACATGCGACAGATAGGCATCCATATACCCTGAAGATTATGATACAATCAAGCATGTGTACTGTACCTGGAAGACCTGGAGACCCATATGGGAAACTGCCAGGTTAATTTTGGTTCCTTCGCGGTCTGCAGCAGAATGAAAGCGAATTCCATACATTTCAAGCTTGCGGGATATCTCTAGCACCTGGAAATCTGACTCTGCTGGTGTCTGCCCCCTGTCAGAACAAAGCGAGAAAAGGCCAATCAAAAAGAGCAAACCCAACTAAACTACAAAAAAAAAAAAAAACACAACTTAAGCTAAACAGCTCCTAGCTAGTGCTATCTTTAAACAAATAATCAATACATATAAAAAATGCTAATGAATTTTGCTCAGCTCCAAATGTAGGATTCAATAATTTATATATCAAATAAACAGGACTAGATAAGTGTGCTCTTTTTTGACAATACAGAATTTATGCTATTTAGTCTAAATAAGCAGTTAAAGCAATCCTTGCGAGTTGAAAACAGCAAATGCAAATGCTGTTTGCATATTGTTCTACAGTGCCATGTAGTGAAAGAACATTTCAACCCCTTCTATTTGTAACTGGTGTTTTATTCTTTCCTACAAGAAAATGTCAAATCTTTAACCCCAACAATCTCAGTTCAACCTGTCAAATCTCCATTAATTTAAATAACTTGTTCTGATGAAGGTACTAATCAAGTTTTAATTGGATAAGTACAAAAAGACTAACAGGCTCCACCTTACATACCCCAGATTCTGACACTCTCAATAACTACTGCTAAAGAACGTAAAAAGCAAGTTTTAATCACAACTGGATTAGCGATTCCCTAGATATACAGTACCACTAACCAGATATCAGTAACTCTGAACACCCCCCCCCCCCCCCCCCCCCCCCCATTTCCCTACCCTACCCTACGGATGCCGCTGTTGTTTATCCAACCGGGTGGCCCAGGTGTCACGTTAATATATTTAACGTGATGTAGCACTCGTTTGTATCTGATCCCAACCAAAGTTTTGGTTGGTTTGGAACCTGATGTTTATTTTTGTACGGTAAAACCAGGGGATCTTTTACAATTACACAGGCCTGGTGGTGGTGGTACCACCACCACCATGGGGGGGGGCCTTGGTGGGGGGGGGGGGGGGGGGCGGTGCAAGTTGCAAGTTTGTTGTTGTTTTTTGCACAAAGTGCAGGAGTCGTCTGTGCAGCTCTTATTTTTCGTAGCTTGGAGAAAAAAAAAAAAACAGCCACGTCCTTCTGAATCATACTCGGAAACCTGAAGTCAGTGAACCTCCAGGCTGTTTCAAACACTCACACCTTTGATATTTAACAATTTTGATTTGCCTTACATTGACACTTCAACACACAAATCTTAATTCATGTAAATAAACTGAAAATTGATCATTGAGCTCACGTCTCAAAAGAAAGTGGCTAAACAAAGCCTTTCAATATGTTACTTCAGCCACTAAACATGCACATATTTGTGCGCTTGTCGGAAAATGAAAATGCATTTTCTAATCTTGAATACAGTACATTTTTTCACAAGCAAACCCGCAACCAAGCTGTTAAGATCGCTGCACGATTTCCGCTGTAATGACTGTACATAGCAGCTTCTGCAGTTGTTGCTAGCCAGTCGTGAAACAGCTTCTGGTAGCATGGCACCAGCAAACTTTGAAATTGTGAACTGAAATAAAATAATGCATCCAGTAAAGTGCTAAAGTAATCCAAACTTGGGTAACATTGAAAATAGAAAGGTAATTTAACATTATGATGAATATAAAAGACATACTAAATGTTAAGCAGAACAACGCAGCGACTAAGAAAAAGCAAGATACTAGTAGGAAAGGAGTTATTTAACTCTGGTCTGCAGTTCAGTGTAAATCATCTACTGTTGACTTTCTGTGAATGGATGGAGTAACGGCAACATTTGCACTGAGCATTAAAAGTACAAACAGGTATCCTTGTTTTGAATTATTACAGGTTACTGAATAAACAAAGTAACTTGACTTCGATTCATCTGATGGCAGTACTTGATGGCTAGTTGTAATTAGTAATGTTCAGTTAAAACTACTGTAATGCTGCAATGTATTTTCTATTGTTTTGGTCAGATTACAATATTTACACTTAAGATTATTTTATAAATATTTGTTAGAATTAAACAGATGTAGAATATTTAGGGTGCTGTATGATGTGTTACTTTATTCTGAATACACTACAGCAAAAATTATTATTTGGTGGTTTGCGCAATATTATGCTACTGTTGCTTTAATTGCAGGAGATCCACGCTGTGACGTTGCTGTTCATTGAGGAGTTATGTATTTTAATTCAGTAAATAACGGAAAAACCTGTGCCTAAGGAAATAGGGTACTGAACAAAGAAATCTCGTCTTGGATATTACTTGTAGACCCGGCTAAACTTTCCCAACTTACATTGTTATACTGTCTGCTCATGCACACACATTTGCCTTTTATTCTTGGTAGCGTAAATGTTGCACCATGTGTATTCAAATAGGAAACTATTTGAAACTCCCATCCCTAATCCTAATAAACACTATTAAAACAATATTCATAATACAACATAACTATCCTCAGAGCGTTGTCAAGTCAATTCAATTCAACACAATTCAATTACGTATCTGGGTATCCACCAGGACATCTTACTGTCGTAATGAACCCAGATGAAGTCTCCACTCAATGTTCATCTTAATTTTTTTTTCCATAATTAACTTTCTTTATGATTTATTGATTTCAGTGCTTTCCTTTTGGCTTATTGGTTGCTTAGTTGTAGAAAACCAGATTTGTAAAAGATTTGCCATGTCGCGAGAACGAGTACCATCAACACAGCACTTCGGTACGCAGAATGTGACTGTACAACAAATATGTTGTGCAGCAGGAAAGTAGTTATGTTTATAGTTATGTAGTTATAGTTCGTAGTTTTTTTATTTTTTAAGCCTAGCACAAATAAGCATTACGGAAAGAAATATGAAGTTCACCAAATCCTTAAAAAAATAAAAATAAATAAAAAAGGGACAGGACAAGAATTTCAATGGACAACCTTAGAACTACAGGTAGTAAATGCATTCATTTATTACACTAAAGTGGAGAGTTATTGCTGCTGAATTATTAGGATCCGATAATATCAGCAATATGGATCAATCAGCTACTAGGAATTGGATGAGCATTTAAACAACCATGTAAAATATGGCTAAACTGAAAAATGACCCACACAGTTTTGTCAATAAAATAACTACAAATAATGATTACAGCGGATTTACATACACAAACAAACTTTTCCAACGTTTGTCTCATCAAAACTAATCCCAGCACTCTGGATGCTTACAAGAGCATTGATGCGTTCTAATTTTACTCATCCTTTAAAGCAGAACAATCTCCTTATCACCCTCCCCAGCACTGCAGGCCGTATGGCCAACAAAAGCAGCTTGCACAACAGATTATAGAAGAGCGTTGAAGACCCAACTGAAAGACTGCAAGCCAGCTAACTACAAATTCGAAAACAGACATTTTATAAACCTCATTTTGGAAGGAAGTGGGGGGGGGGGGGGGGGGGGGGGGGATTATACAATAAATAAATAAATAAATACCACACACAATTGTTACCAATACTAGACTACATAAGAGATACAGTTTATAAATGTACTATATCAAATATACATCCAGGATCCTTTAATTGCATTTCTTAAATAAAATAAAAAATTACAACTCAGTTTACCTAAATATGCTTCTTTTTTGCTACACAAGCTACTGTAAAGAAATACAGATTAATTCTTCCGCTTGGACTTTATTTTTCCTTCCCCCACTGCTCACAGCTGACAGGGAGGAAGGTCCTGATAAACCAGTATTTGTTTCTCTGCCACCGATTAGCTGCATATTAAATGGTCTGAATGTTGTTGGATTAAGAAAGAAAATGTAAATAAAAATCTACTGGTATATCTTTTTGCTTATCTAAGCAGATCTGGCTTAATTTTTTCAGCATTTCCATTTCACTTTACAAACTAAAACGCAAAGGGAGGTAAAAGATAGGAAAGGTCGGAAAAAAGATTGACCTAATGAAAACGCATGAGATGGGCCCTTACATGTGTCTCCGGTGGAATTCCATGATCTTCTCCTGCAGTCTCTCCTGGTTTGGAAGCAGTTTGTTCCGTTTTAGGTGCTCTCTGTCTGCAGTTTCGTCAAAGTCTCCAATCTCAGCTGGAAGAAAAATTACAAAATGTAGAAAAAAAGATTTCAATTAACAAGGTCAGACTTCAAGGGCTTACAAAATTTTAGTTCTCTTATCCACATGTAATTCATGGTTGCTAGCCCGCAATTCGATCTTGCTTCTGTTTATTGCACATTTTCTGCCACGCTTTGGATATAAAATGTTATGGTTCCTTCTATCTTTGTATGGATTTAGCAAAGAAACCGATATGGGTTTAAATTAGACCATGGCACAGAAATCTGTCTAATTCAATTATAACTGAAGTTTCACCTGGGTCTATAGTTTAGAAAAAGGGGCATTCAGAACAGAAAATAGGAGACACTTTTTTACACAGAGAATTGTGAGGGTCTGGAATCAACTCCCCAGTAATGTTGTTGAAGCTGACACCCTGGGATCCTTCAAGAAGCTGCTTGATGAGATTTTGGGATCAATAAGCTACTAACAACCAAACGAGCAAGATGGGCCGAATGGCCTCCTCTCGTTTGTAAACTTTCTTATGTTCTTATGTTCTACATGGGCATAACACATTTAGGAGTATAACTGCATGGTTGAGAGTATACTAATGTGGTTTGCGCGAAATTTGTGCTGGGTAATAATTTAACAGCCATCTGTGCTCTGACTGCTTGAAATGATTTAATATTGAATATATAATTGCAAGCAAATACACTGCTCCCCAGGGCTCTGACATCTTGCTTTGTGAAAGATGCCTAATTTGCTTGTAATTTAGATTACATGGAGCATATTTATGCATGAAAAAATGATCATTGCTATATTAAAAAGAGGAGTACAAAGTCAATATTAGTGAAGTAAAATTTATCTAAGTTTTATGGATGCGTTTCAATTTTTTTGGTCAATAACGAATACTTCTCGTGCAGCCAGGTGTTAAGTTGTGATAGAACAGGTTGTTTGAGACTGAAAGCTGTTAAAAGGACCTTGCACTGTGTTTAGAACAGGTTTTGCATTCCAAACCATGCAATCCTTCCCCCCCTCCCGGTAATCAATATAAATTATGAAGAATTTTCCATCCTTGACTGTCTACCAAAACATATTCCACAGCATTCTTAAAGCAGGCATGAATCTGCTTTATATCCTTAGTCACACCACCACAAGCATCTTTATCCAGCAGCACAGCACATGCCAGATAAAGCAGCTGGGGTTGTCAGAACCAGTAAGCCTGTCTCATTAAATGGCAGTGCATCAAGAAAACCCTGGTACTACACTCACACTGCAGCAGATGGGAGGCAAGGAGGGAAGCCGTGTTCTCACTGCAGGTCAATTTGCCCTCCAGCAGATCTCTCTTCATCTGCAGGGCAAACAGGTATCTAAATGATAAGCAGATTTACAGTTTATAAAAGGCAGAACTCAGACTGACACCACACAAATTTCATACAATACTTTGACATTTTTAATATAATTGTAAGCAGAATCTAAAACTGGAATGACAAGTAGAACGTGTATTTTTTCATTAAAAAAATAAACAAAAAAGCTAGAGATGTGTTTGTGTATATTTGTTTATAAAATGGCTTGGATAAATTAAGTGCTGTGATTGGCTGAACAAGATCACATGACTGTTTGGTAATAATTCTTTCCGCACGGCTATGATAAAGACCAACTTACCTGATCTATTAATATTACTTCACCTTAATAGTAACAATTATCTAAATAGGGTTTCTGTAGGTAAAAATGACAGACAACTGAAACAGCATTTAAAATGACTGAGCAATCTGTTTTTTTCATCATTGTTACTAAGAACTACAGAAAAATTGGCAAATATACTGTGGTGATTATTTAGACAGAGAACAGAACAAAGAAAACTCAGAGGCAAGCAGTAACACTATTCAAAAGCCATCTGAGAAATCACCATGCAAAATCACTGAGCATGCAATATACTGTATATGCAGCAGCTGCATCTACTTACTAAACTAAATAGTGCCTTATAAAGCTGACTAGCGAGTATGCGATACTTAAACTCGACACAACAGATACATCTAAACCACTACCCTCCGATTTCGGAAACATATTTAAAACTAAATTAAAATCTCTCCTGCTCTCTGCTGAACCGTTGGGCTTTTAAACAAGGTCGGGTTCGGCAAAGAATTCTCTTGTGCTCGCCGTGGAAGGGAAGGACTGCAGCACTGCACAAACTGACACAGAAGTCATTTAGTCCACATATCATCCAATGCAGGTTTACAAACTTGGGAAATTATGCTGGTGTTTGGCTGAATCCTCCCTCAAAAGCAGGAAATCAGTCTGCTTTCAATTCAAATGTCATTTCATCTTGAAAAATGTTACTATAAATGGCAATGTTCAATGTTATGTTTATGGCAAATAAAAAAAAGTACAATATATATACAAATACCTCAAGGGACTATTTTTTTCTCAGTGGAAGGATACATAATATATTACTTAAAAAAAGCCAGTTTGTGTAATTATTTTCAATTTTTTTTTTTTTTTTTTTTTTTTTTGCCATTTTATAAGCTAAATAACTCACTCTAGGGTGTGCAGCAAGACTATTGTTATCGCACTTCCTGGGCGGTGGAAGGCACGAGGCTACTGGCATCCAGGGAGTGCGGTAAGAATTGTCTTACCGCACACCCTGAAGTGGGTTATTTCTTAAAGTTGGATTAAATCATGGCTCTGGTAAGTACTGCAAACATTTATGTGACAAGGGAGTCTATTTGTGTGAATAGATTGGTATTTTCAACCAAAAATGTATTTTATTTTTAAAGCAGCAAAAACATAGCAATCAGACCTGATCAGTCCTTTTCTCTTGGGTTATGAAACAAGAACGTGGCTGTAGCTACCAACTTTCAGTGCAGTCGTTTTGTTTCGTTTTTCTTGACAATTGACTTGAATCCAAACAAACACTATTTTATACACATTTGTTTACGGGGACCTTTTGCATATGCTTGCAGGGGTTTTACTCAGATTGTCTCATATTAAAATGTTCCTTTTTTATTGAATGAACTAGGTGCAACACACTGATAGTTAAAGTACTTAATATTGTCAATACTGTCAAATTTATAATAGATTTAAAAAGTACACTTCTGATCTGTACAAATCAACATCACTAGAAGATGTGTTTGTGCGTTACCTTGTGTACTCCTCCTGAAGCTGGCCAGGATCAGGTGGGAAAAACTTCACTGAAAGCCTCAAGAGTGTGTTCTTAGGCCCTGAAACAAAAAGATTATTATTCCAAACAGCAAATGTACTTTGGTCTCCTGGAATAGTGTTACCAAAAATAGTTTTGTCCTAAATGAAACGGTCTGCGCTACAAAAATGTGTAGGAAAACAGTGGTGTACCAAAATCTTGATAGTTTACAACTTAGCAATAGGAGTTTAAGTAAAAATAAATAAATATAAAAATTAATATTAAAAGCCACAAGTAAAACTCACATTAGAATCAACAACTTTAATTCAAACTGGCCTCTCCGTGATCTTTATGTTCCAAAGCAGTTTAGATACACCGTTTCTACTCCGCTGTATTTATTTACTTTTAAAATCACTTACTTCGCACTTGTTTTACAATGGGTTTTATTGGTTCCAGCCACATCTAAAACAGGGGGGAAAGAGAGAAAGTGGTAAACAAAAGATGAAGAAAGAGTTTAATTAAAACTATAAATGACTGTTCTGCAAAATTGTGCACCCATTTGACACATGTTTGTCCCAAATGTATTTCCTACTTAGTTTTTAAATCTTTAGTACTGTATAATGAAATCTCAAACAAACAGCTAAATACCATATTTTAACCACCTGCGTTTATCACTGAACTTGTCCCAGTCTACTGCTCCCTGTTAAATATTGTTCAAATGGCAGCATACTGTTATGTATTGGCATTCATGTTAATAATACATATACTGGTACAATAGGTACTAATTAAATTCAAAACTAGAAAATATAAATTGAATGCAAGCATTAGATCTCTGAACTTTGACATAACAGAACAGGATGATCATGTTACTGTGGCAGGCTAGCTTGTGTAGTGACGTCAGACCCAGAAGTAGCAAAACACAAAAGGCAAGTATTGCAGGGCGAGACGCAAATGCACTTGTTTCTTTATTAAATAAAAGATTAAACAAAACCACACAAAACAAAAAAGGCCAAAACTACTACTGTGGGCGGTATCGACAACTCCACTGGGTAACCCAATAATTGATTGTTGGCAGTGAAATTCGACTTGTTAGTTTATCAAAAGAGCCTGTTGTGTCATTTTTTCGGTTGAGAAACACACACGTTTGTAGTGTCAGTACTAAATTTAAAATAACTTGCAGCAAAATCGATGCAAACTCTCTCTCGGAACTACAAAATACACATACATATTTTTTGCCATGTAAAATCATAATTATAATGTTCAACCCCATTTTAGTGGTGCAAGGGGGCATTGTGTGTGTGTGTATCGTGTTTTGGTAATGTACGACATAAGTTTAAAAAAAGTCTTCTTACCAGCTCAATAAAATATTGCATAGAATATCTAACTCGCAGTATAACTACAAAAACTTGTCAGATCAACACTGATTTTGCATGCACGGATTAGGGGGGGGTGGAACCATCTCTGCCAGTCAATGGAGTCGCTGCCACTGCCCACTAGCTGCGATTGACAGAAATAGTTTTGGCACAGTGAAACGTAAAAAGAAATAGCAAAAGCAGAAAAGGGAATGTCGTCGATGAAATGTACATGGACAGAGTGAAATGTAAAAAGCAAGTGGTAAAAGTGAAATACATATTTTTGAGATATATGTATATATACACATATATATATTATATATATACACACACACACACACACAATATACACTATAGTAAGTATTCACCCACCTTGGACATTTTCACAGTTGTGTTACAACCTAACATCTTGATGCATTTAATGGGATTTTTTTTACCTTTGATTTACACAACCTACTCAACACTTGAGGCAAGAGAATTTTTATTGTGAAACAGTTAACTCTTTGCAGTCCATTTATTCAGCACTTGTCGGGCACATCAGGTACAATTTATTTTATTTTGATATGAGATTTGTGTCATTTCTACACAAATCACAGGAATGGACCTGGAAGAGCACATTTTCACAGAATTCCGCCTACAGATGGAGCACTATCACGCATCTGTATGTGTGTGTGCGCGCTTCCTTGCTATAACGTGGGTCTCGGGGGGGGGGGGGGGGGGGGGGGGGGGGGGGGGGGTAATACGATGACGATGACAACACGACACAACATGAGCGTAATAAACGGGGGAAGGGGTGGGGGTGCGCCACAGGACACAACGCACATCGGACAAATACAAAATAAAATAACTCCCTCTCTATAAAACACACATGTAATGAAGCAAAAATGAACCATCCGTAAATTAACCATGCGTAAAAGCACCATGTAATCAACAACCGGGTTCGGCTGCCGGAATGGGGCTGAACCGTCTCGTCTCCCAGAAAAAGCTGTAGCTGCTCTCACAGCAAAAAAAGAAATATATTATGAAATAGAACCATATAATATGGCTAATTCAGTTATAAAACAAATGCTGAATAAGATGTCTGTGTTATAAAGTGCCAGTGCATATTTTCAACAGATCAGATACTGTATCAAAGGGAAAAACAGAAACGGAAGTTAAACTGAGAAGTTGGCTAAAGTTTGAACACAGGTACTGTATTTACTGTAGAAATACTGCATAAATCACTAGTAGTGTTCCGTGGTATATCGACACCTATGGTATATCACGATACCAAAATCCTACAATGCCTAATATCGGGGTAAAATAAAAATCGAAGTATCGCAGTTTTTCGATACTGTGGGTTTTTTTTTTTTGCTTTTAAAACCAAGCTAATTGTGTACTTTATAAACACTATGAACTAAACCTACTCATTTCCGCTTAGCGGAAGTGATCAACTACCCTGTGCGCTCTGGGAAAATTTAATTATTGCAGCAGTCACAGAGAATGCAGGAGAAGCTTGATGTGGAACTATTTTGGATTTCAGACAGGATGACGACAACAGCAATCTGGTTGAAGGTGGACAGTCAAAATATCGAACGTGTTTTAAAGACGTGAAAAACAAAAATGGAGGAAATGCCACCAATTTAATGAAATATCTTTCAGATCGCCACCTTGATCTCTTTGCTAAACTTTACTTTGACTTTAGTTTCTCCCATTCTTTTCGTTTAAGTGAATTACATTACTTATAAAAAATTTAAATGTCACAGAAAACATATAAAACAGGAATGCGCTAGAAGCTGATCAAAAGGGAGTGCATTGACGATTCATATACTTTTTAAAACATCAAAATTCCATACTTTTTCCAAACTTCCATTTGTTTTGCCCAGACTTGTGTTTTAGTTAGTTTCTACTAGTTTTTTGATAGTTATCCACATAGGCGGGCAGCCGCAGAGCATTATAGATTTTTGATCCAGAGCAGAAGTTGCTCCTGGTTTTATGAAAGTATGTGTCAGAATCTGGAGGTGCATATCTAGCAAGAGACAATGCAGGTATGCAAAAGTAAGATACAATCCAAGAAATGTCCAGTATTTGAGAACTATGTTGCACTATTTACAAAAATAATATATAAAGTTGTATACTGCAAGTATACTTGTGCCAAAATAGGATAGTATAATCCTATTTGTGGAATGCTGCATCCAGTATTCTGGCTATATCCTATTCATTGAAAAACACAGCAGCGTTTAAGCTTTTCAAATACTGATAAACTTACCGTTTTGACTGAGAAAGGGTAAATTATCAGTGAGAATCCTTCGGCCATGCATTAACCCTTAAATATATTTTTGTTGCATTATACAATTTTGAAACCATATTCCAACACAAGTATCTCAACAATTTTATAATTTACTTTAAATTTAAACAAGACATTTATTGTGGCTCTGCCTCTGATTTTGGATCATCCTCTGATCCTATGCAGCGCTATCGGTTGTTATCACAGATACAGACTGCATGCTTAACTGGTGGCCTGCATAAAATTGCTGTATACTATTGCATAAAACACTGGCATCTGCACTGCCTTCAATTGTAACCACCTTTAGGGCTACTAATTGTTCCATTCTTGGGAATACCAAATTCCGTTTTTTCAAAAAAATGGCCAATTCCATTTATTCCCACTTGCTATCAACATATTAATAATTAAATACTGGATTTGAACAAATATAAAGTTGCTAGTTAACAAGTAAATTTCATAAATATTACAATTCTTTTTTTTTCCCCAATCAGACTCTTGTTGCTATAATAGCAATGCCAGGCTTAAACTGCACGATTTTTGACGATCGCTGATGAGTCTGTGACGAATTTCTTAATCTGGGGCAAAATGAGATTGTCTGGGACAAAACAGTCTAAGTGTGAGAGGGTACGATGCCCTGTTAATAGCTTCTGCGATCTCCTGACAAACTTCTAACGTCAGAAAACTTTAGTCCCCCATGGAATCTGTCAATGTGGACTGTGGGCAGACTAAATTAAATATATAGTGGACAAGAATACTGTAAATTGTGAAGCAATACAAGTCCTACCAAATCCCATTAATTTAGGAACTTTTCAACCTTTAAATTAAGTATTCAAAATTATAAAGCAAAAATTAAGTTGATGCAGTATTTTTTTATTTTAATTTAAAATTTTATTTAGTGGTCGCCAAATGATTTTACAATTTTTTTCTCCCAATTTGGAAGCACCAATTTTTAGGCAATTATTTTTACCCACGCTGACTCTGTAGTGACGAAGACGAACACAAGCTGTCCATCAACCATCAGCTTCTTTTCACTCTGCAGGCCCACCATGCAGCCACCTCAGGAGCTACAGTGTCAGAGGACAATGCAGCTCTGGGCAGCAAGCCTGCAAGCACCCGGCCAGACTACAGGGGTGCGTGGTGAGCCGAGGACACCCTGGCCGACACGTTGTTTGAACAATTCTAATACTAGCTGCCATACATAACGTCACCAAACGGTTGTTTTAATCCAGTCACTGGATGTACTTCAGGCTCACCAATACATTTGCAGCACTGAATAAAACAATGCACCCAGTTTTGAACTTCTTATTGGGCCAGTAAAAACACTACCTCAGTCGCCCAAGGGGCCAGTAGTAAAAAATCTAAATGTAGAGCCCTGATTTCGGGGCAATGGAGAAGTGAAGATGCGTTTCCCTCTCAAACCTTCAAAATACAGAATATGCACCAAGAGCAGTGAAAATTAAAGATTAACTACTAGAAATAACATTTAAAAGTCATTCAAGGCAGTTAAACTTCTAAACATGGTAAAGCTAAAGACAGCATAAAACTTCAAGGGCAAACAAAACCTTTTTACCAGTGCTACCACTTCCTCCTTGGTTTTAGACACTGCTCTGTAAATTCACAAGTAGTGGCTCTACAGAATTATAATCTTGACCAAAAAGCTCAGATGAGAACATTGTTCTGCTTGGACTCTGTAAAGAAAAAAGCACTTACAAAAAGTTTTTCAATTCACTTGTACAGGTAAAACAGCAACCTTGTTTACTGCAATTTAAGCCATGATTTTTGCCATCTACTTTATCAATAGTGAAGTTTTGTAAAGCACATACCCAGTTCATCTGCAGGTTTTGGAATTCCAGGCCAAAGTAATCATTTTCAATCAGATTGAACCGTTGAAACACCTTCGTCATCAACTCCTGGCCATCAGACTTGGACTGGGAAAGAAATGAAAAAGAACCAAATTAGGCCTAGATATTTTATACAGCACACTTCAAACACTTGAGGAAAATACACAGCTTAATCTTGGAGCCAGCACTCCCAGCCACAGCACCTTTAAACCAAAAAAAACAAACAACGCTCACCAGTTTCTAGTATTTTTACGATGTTTATTCTTGTGTGTTATATCCACTAAGTTGAACATGGAAACAAGTTGGAGAGCACAGTCCTACAATCTAAAATAGAAGCACTTCAGAGCCATTTACAAAACATGCATTTTTGTAACTATGAATTTAATTGCATTTTTTCGGGTACGAAAGTGAAGTTCAATGACACAGTAAATATGCTTGTATGTTTTCTCACCCACCCCCAAATTTTGTGTAAATAGCCAGTATCCTTAATTGTTTCTACCTGGTATTTCCTTCAACCTCCAGATTAAAGTCTGGTTTCCACTTATTTAAAGCACACTCACAAACCAGTCCAGCAAATAAAGTACTAAAAATCTTTATAATAAATAACATGAAATCATCTACTAGATACTCAACTGTGTCAGCAGATTTTTTTTTCCCCCCCATATTTACTGATGATGCAATATTTAAATAGCTATAAACAGTACACTCAAACATACGCCCCGGTCACACCTGGAACGATAACCACAAATAGTTTATGCAGCGGTTACACCAGAATGAAAAAGAGCTCAGATATATTGTACAGCAAATGCCAATCAACTTTTTAGTACATGCCTACTTTTATTTAAAAGATGAGGGACAGTGATGAGGAACAAAGAAATACTCCTGTTGTATTAGATCAATAGAAGGCGTAGGAGTTATTTTTGACTGTTGAAAGCCACTCATTTGGAGGGAGTTGTTCATTTATATTAACTTACAAACTTTTCAATTTAGAAAGCTTTACAAGGTGTTCTGTTAAAAAAAAAAAAAGCCAACTTACAGTACACACTTTGGGGTATTCAGTGCTTCTTTAACTTGTTTTACTTGCTATTTTAACAAAACATGTATTAAGTATTCTTGTTTGTAAGCTATTTATCAGTTTTCAGAGCTTTTCTTTAATAAAGCATTTATTTATGTAAGCTTCTATCATTAATTACTCAACATTTTCCAACATGCAGTCCCAATTCTATTAATAAAAAAGGTACTGTTTTAATATTTTACTCAATTTAGGCTAGGAAGAGAGTATGTCAGGGTTTTCTAGAGAGTATTGTTTCCAAATGTCATCCTAAACTTTCACAATGCAGGGTTCTCGCCAGCGCTGTTGAGCGTAACGGGCCGTTACAATGTTACCTGGATAAATGACGCTGTAATCAAGCCGCTACGCTGTGTCTTCAGTTTGTGCAACGGCCCAAAAATAATAATAATCCTGTGAAACATTGTTGATTATTCCTTTATGTGAGAAACTGTTTTGCTTAAAATACTTGTTTCAGCTTGCAATATTCTTCAATGGGTTGGTTGTGACAGCATGTTCTTTAGTTTGGTGCGAGTAATGTATACGCTCGGAGACGAGGTTGAACTTCACTGAACTTTATTAGCATATTGCCCCGTTGACAGATGCGATAGATTCTGGGTGCGCCCCTGATACACAGCTCTGTAACAAGCAACACTGTTGCAGATCTTCATTATTATTATAATAATACCATAACTACATTCCCTCTAAGACTTTAATTTAGTTAGACACTGTGGCTAAAGCAACTTAGCATTTAACCACACTGGAAAAACTTTAGCCACTTAATACTAAAAACAAATTATAAACATACTGTTTCAGCAAGGCAAAATGTATTTTATTTGAAAACACGTAGATGTGTCATATAATGCCAGATCCTACCGCTTACAATACACATATATTATATTTAATTTGCATTATAAATCCGATTCCCATTTAATAAATGCCAAAATTAGTCCCACGTGAAAAAACATTAGATTTCCAAAATTCTGAATAGGGTTGCAGAGATATTCATGTACTGCATAATCCTTCACATTATTTTGACTGCGAAGCGGTTTTCTTTCCACTACAGAACAGTAAAGCAAAACTGTGCCAGTAGACACAGTGCTATTGGTGTATGTTAATATTAATGCCTCTTTGATCAACCGCAGCTCTTGTTACCCAAGATTGTAAAAATGTGTTTTCACCTGTGACTACGGACAGTAAAATACTGCACCAATTCTGACATTAAATTCTTCCTCCTTTGAAGGGGGGGGGGGGGGGGGCTGTGATTGGTAGCTGCGTGATCGTTCTAACGCACAAAGACCTAACGAGTCTGTGAAATTGTTCTTTCGGGACCAGAGGGTCTGTCTGAAACCATGACTGCTTCACCTCCCTGTGTCTAGTATTACGGTCATATTTTAGTTGTGTGTGCATGGGTGACTAGTATTCCATGGGCTGTATCTTCTGGAACATGATTCTGGTAATTGGTCTGTACAAATTTGTTTTGGATGCCATGTGTTTTTGTTACAAGCAGCGTCGTCCACTGATTGTTTCTATTGCTATTGATTGCCTCTGTCCTCTCGCCAAACAACATTTGTGGCATGCATATGTTATGTGATCAAGCTAGAGAGCTTGCATTTTGCAAAATGAAACCAAACTAAAAAGAGTCTGTATTGACTCATCTATCAGCACTTGAATGTCCTAGCAGTCTTACAAGTAAATTTTTCAAAGCCTTCACCACCACAGCCAACTTCAGGAAAAATATTTGAGACACAAGGGAAAACGTTTCGCTTGTGGCGACATGGCGAGCAGCTAGCGGGAATGTAGTATAACAAGCTGGGTTAAATAAATAAATCGTTCAGACGAAGAACAGTAATGTGTATTACAAACAGTTTTGACATATTCAATCTTTTTATTTTAAGGTCTTTAGAAAAAATTCAAAAGTTGGATGACTTCAGATTCCCACAGAAAGATTTTCATATAGTATTTATATTTTGTATGTGGGACACAGTAAATGTCCAGGTTTTCTTGTGAAAAGTGAAAAAAAAAAAACATTTATGTTGTATATTCCTTAACTATGGAACAGTGAAACGAATTTTCCACTTATTCTTTCAAGAACACATGTGATCAAGTGTAACTTACATCTTTTAATGGTGCAACAACCATGTATAATCGGAACAATTTATTTCAATTGACTGATGTCCTTATATGAACTAACTCAGTAAAATCTTTGAAATTGTTGCATGTTGCGTTTATATTTTTGTTCAGTGTAAAACAAAAAATAATTGATTGCGTAAGTATTCACCCTCTTTCCAATGACACACCTAAATAAGCTCTGGTACAACCAATTGTCTTTAGAAGTCACAATCAGTTGAACGGAGACCACCTGTGTGCAACGAAGATGTTTCACGTGATTTCAGGTTAAATACACCTGTCTCTGGGAGGTCCCACAGTTGGTTAGTACATCTCCTAACAAAAACTACATCATGAAGATGAAGGAACATTCAAAGCAAATCCGGAATATGGTGCTTTTGAATAACCTAAGAGGGTAGGATATAAGAACATTTCCAAGGCATTGAATATCCCCCGGAGCACAGAAAAGTCCATTATTAAGAAATGGAGAGAATATGACAACTGTGAATCTGTTTAGAAAAGGCCGTCCTCAAAAACTGAGTATCCGGACGAGAAGGGCACTAGTCAGGGAGGCCACCAAGAGGCCTATGGCAACTCTAAAAGGAGTTGGTCTTCCACGACTCAGCTGCGAGACACTGTGCATATGGCAACAATAGCCCGGGTGCTTTACAAAACTGGCCTTTATGGGAGAGTGGCAAAAAGAAAGCCATTGATGATTTAAAAAAAAAAAAAAAACACAACAACTCACATCAAACCTGAGCTAGAGTTTGCCAGAAGGCATGTGGGAAACTGAGACCAAGTGGAAGATTCAACTTGACAGAGCTTGAGAAATTTTGCAAAGAAGAATGGGCAAAAACTGCAGTGTCCAGTGTGCAAAGCTGGTAGAGACTTATCCAAATAGACTCATGGCTGTAATTGCTGCCAAAGTTGCCAACCAAATATTGACTCAAGGGGGAGAATACTTATGCAATTAGTTATTTTCTGTTTTGTATTTAATTAATTTTAGAGCAATTTGCAGATTATTTTTCACTTTGACATTATGGACCTTTTTTTGTGTTGATCAGTGGCAAAAACTCCTAATTAAATCAATTTTGATTCCATGTTGTAACAATAAAATGTGGAAAATTCCAAGGGGGGTGAATACTTGAGAGCCACTGTACCTCTCTCTTTGTAATAGCCACGTCCTGTTCGACATGGTCCAATTTCCTGGCCACGTTGAAAGTGGCCCTGCCTGTTGAACCCTGGTTGAGGTGGCTGGTTTCTGAATGACCCATGCCCACTGAAAAAAAACCCTGCTGCATGGTGCACCTCTCCCTGTAGCAGAGTAAGATCTAATCACTTGTCTAGCCTCTTTCACGTCAGACAGTGAATCCTCAAGGCTGGTGCCAAATAAAACCCCGAAAGTGTATCTCCAATATTTTTGTCTGGGTGTCTGCTGACAGGGAAGATGCCTTCATTTGGACGCACCACCTTGCAGAGATGACATTAGCCACAGCTCTGGCACTAGTATCAATGGCATCACATGCTGCTTGCAGTTGAAGTTTAGCGTTGTTCCTACCTTCTGCCAGCTGCATAGCAACCTCTAGATTTTCAGGCATAGGCAACTGTAAAATTGTAGAAAGCTGGTTCCACAGCGTATGCCGGTATTTAGCTGCATGGATCTGACAGTTGTTGATCCGTTGGTGTAGCCATGATGTTATTCAACTTAGGTTGTTTGACAAGATGGTTTTTATGATCCACTGGTACAATGTAGAAATTTATTGACTCTGGGTAGGCATGGTGCAGAAGCATCAGGGCTTTGCCAAATAGCCTCAACAGGCCTCATGACTGCCTCATGGAAGGGGAACCCTTCAAAGGCTTTTTTATCCCTTGCATTCAAGATTAAGGAAGTCATCCTGATTTGCACAGGTCTGGGTTTGTACCTTGAGATCTTTTCTCACAACGGCATTTGTGTATATAGGAGAGGGGTCAATGACTTCATCCTCTCCTTGGTAGGGGCACCTGGAAAGTATTGTTCCCGTGTACTTCCAGATGCAACAGTATCAGTTGCTGTATGAGTTACAGGCTGTAAAAGCTGGGCCTGCTTTGACTGCTCATATTCCTTTAACCATTTAAAAAAGGCATAGGAAGCTGTGAAGGGGGTGGTTGAGCCTTGTCTGCTGGAGCTTCTGTAATGGCAGTAGCTGGTTTCGCAGATACGTCTCTCTCTCTGCTGCGGGAAAGAGTTGATTTTCTCATTCTTTTCCTGGGAGGAGAAACTCCAGGACCCCGTTCTCTGAGGCTCCCTGCTCTTTTAGAGGTAGAGGGTGTAGAACGACCTTTACCAGAACGGTGGGCCACCAAAGGGGAAGGAACTTCCTTGAGAGTAGGAGTAACTGACATGTCTAGACACATTAAACAAATGTGTTAGACAAAAGGAGAAAGGGGGGAACCACACTTAAAACAGATGGAAGGCATAGAATCAGAAAGAGAAAATAAACCCGTATATATATATATATATATATATATATATATATATATATATATATATATATATATAATTTTTTTTTTTTTTAGACAACCTGATGTGGCAATGAGGTGGGGGTTTTATGGGAAGAGTTACTGGTGGGGGTTTTATGGAAGAGGAGCATGCAATTAGCGCCAATGAGAATTATAAAAAGGATCTCTGAGAAAGATATCTGCTGACCCAAGCTCTTCTGACATGGAGACTGGGAAGTTAGTTCAGACAAGGTAAGAAATATATACATGCTTTAAATTAAATATAGGAAAAGCTCTGAAAACTGAGATGTTAAATAAAGTTTACAAATAAGATTACTTAATACTGTAAAAGTATGCATGCACGTTTGGTTAAAATAGCAAGTAAAACTTTACAAGTTTAAACAAGTACAGAATACCCCTTTTTTTTTTTTTTTTTTTTTTTTTTTTTTTTTAAAGGGACACCTTTTACAAAGCTTTCTAAAATCGAAAAGTTTGTAAGTTAATGAACTCTCTCCAAATCAGTGGCTTATTTCAAATAAAAAATAACCCCGCCTCCAAATGTAAACTAATCAATTGGAGAAATGTCATTGAAACAAAACCCTGCCTCCTTTCCATAGTAAACCAATCAGATTGGAGATGTTATTCTGCCTGCGGGGCAGTTCTGCCCCCAGAACAGAATTAATTGAGGAACTTTTTCACGGTTCTGGTGCGGATACAAAAATAAAATAAATTTCAGGTCTGAATTTTAAATCACTAAAAACGTTCTCTGTCCTTTCAGCGTATATGAAGGTAAATGTATCGGTATTTCCTGCACTAAAGTAGGAGGCGATTAGAGAGGAGTCAGCTGTAAACACCACGCAGATGTGATAAAGACCTTGATATGTCGTAAGATCTATATCACATCTGCTTGGCGATATACAAAGTGTCTGTGGACAAGGTGAAACAAATATAGCTCAGGATTTCTATACAGATATAGTATTAGAAACAATTATTCCAGTTTTATAGCTGTGTGTACAAGGGTATATGTACATACCGGTTTCTTTTGAAATGTGTATTTTATTTGTTTATTGTTTTGTTTTAGCGGCATAAGTCGTGGCCCACAGCAACCTGTTAAATTGTCTTTGATCATTTATTATTGTAATAAATAAAGATCGAGTTTGGACCTGAAATCAACTGAAGGATCATTATTATTTTTGTTACAATATGTTTTCACTTTTTTTTTTTTTTTTTTTTATGACTTTTAATATAGGTTGTTTGTGTTTTGCAATGTTGAAATGAGTAATTACATTTCAGGATTAGTTGATCTGAAGTACGGTAATAGAGAAAGATTTCCTTAACAAACAAATCGAATATATTTTACCTTTTATGAGGTCAATGTAAATTTAATTACAACCAAATCTAATGTTTTTATTATATTTTATTATATTACTTTATAGGTAGCTAGCTAGTAACTTGTTGCTTTAGACCTTCAATTATCTTTAGCCTACTTATTAATACATTATTTTCACAAATATTTACATTAACTCAAACAACTTAATTAAAATAAAGCAATACATAACAGAAAGTATGTATGTTTAGAAAAATATGAATTATTAGTGTATGTTTTCATAGTCTAATTTTCAACATTGCAAAACAAGCAACCTATATTAACAAAAGTGAAAACATATTACGTAGTTTCTTTAACATACTCTCAAATTAACGCATAACACATTAATACCTATTTATGTATTTTTATTTAAATTTATTTTTTTTTTTTTTTTCAAATTGTAGTACTCATTGGTCTCTCTAGCAAGTAACTGTACTGTTAAATTTATGTCCAGCTATTCCAGTATAAGCATAAAAAAGGGAGGGGATAGCATGGCTTGGAGCGGTCTGACGATTGCATGAGGAGTGAGGTCCGAGAATGTCCTAAAATGGACACTGCACATCTAGATGTTGTGGCCCTTTACTCAAGTATCTATAAATCTGGGATTCCAGATGTTTTGTTTTAATTCTCATTAATAAAATCTTACAAACTGGAGGAAACAGAAATCAATTTATATTTGTTGTTTGCATATTTCTGCTTCGATCCAGTCTTTCCACAATAGTTTTTTTTTTTTCCCCCTAATAAAGACTAATGGATTATTCTAGAGAGATGCTTGTAACTAGTTATACAATGATATTTTGCATTTATTTTCAATGTATTTGAATGAACTCCAGGAAGCCGATATTGTAAGGTGGTCCTTTAACCCTTAGCGGTCCATTTATTCAGCGCTCGTCAGGCACGTCAGGTCCAATTTATTTTCACACGCGCGGGTTTAAAATATTTTTTTCTGAGTAAAACAGGTTTCATTCGGCTCCTATTTGTCTCAGTTGGCCATTGAAAGGTTTTCTCTGCATTATCTACAGCCTAGCCCACCCCTTGTTCACTGTATTTTTCACATGCTTCTTTATAGATGTGCATACTGATAAATCCTCTCTTGATCACTCGTTTTATTACCAAACTCCTCAATAATGCGATCCAAGTTATTATTTTATTACTATAACATCTCAAAAAGCGCTGCAAATATCTGTGATATTCTCTGAGCCCTGGATGCAGAAGCAGCTGCCTCCATTGTTATGTCCGTGTGATCTCTGTAATGCCCCCCTTTTTTCAGTTTCATTAGACTCCTACTGGTCTCACTCGGCCATTAAAAGGTTTTCTCTGCTTTTTCCGGAGAAAAAAAGACTAGACCTGTACTTTGTCTTTTTGATTATGTCGGACAGGGTCCGACATTGGACTGGAAAGGGTTAAGTGAGATGGAAGCACACAAAATGGGAGTAAATGTATTGGTTTAACTAATTCAGTCTCCATCTGAAGCCAAGCTGGAGGGATACTGGGAGTATGAAACCAGTAGATCGTCTGCCTGGTTATACAAGATGTACGATATATCAAGATATTAGGTAGGGCCATTCCTCCCTTATCTCTAGGCATCAATCTATGCAGTGCAATTCTAGATTATTTGGAATTCCAAATAAATGTAGCGAATAACCACCTTAGTTGCTTAAAAAGAGACAGTGGTATTTTAACTGGCAACATACTTAACAATTACTTTTGGGAGCTACTGTCATTTTACTAACTTCTATTCTTGCCCTGTATGTGAGAGAGGGGTGACCTACGAATAAAATCATTTTGGACTGACTATAATACAAGACATATTTCAGTGAATCATAAAATCCAAGTCAGATGAAAATAAAAATCCCAAATATTAAAAACCCTTACTAGCCCAAGTAAAGCCCTCCCTATCAGAGCAGCGCTCGTGCAATTGTGCGCGGCTTCCTAGGAACTCCCGGTAACGGTCAGCCGTGACATAGCCTGGATTCGAACTTGCAATCTCCAGGCTATAGGGCACATCCTGCACGCCGCACGGAGCGCCTTTACTGGATGCGCCACTCGAGAGCCCAGCATATTTATTAATTAGATTCAATATGGGGGGTTATTGACTGGTGAGGGTTATTTAGGAAAAGCATATAATCTGCATACATTGCAAGTTTATGGATGTTGACTTTGAAAGGTTAGACCTGTAATTACAGGGTGTAACCTGATTGCTTCTGCTAAGGGTTCAAGAGCCAGGACAAATAACAAAAGGTCCACATAGAGTAGTGCGATAGGATGATAATATGGAACATAGTGTTTCATCTTTGCCCTGTTTTGGAATCAGCATTATCAATGTTTCAGACATAGTTCCGCTCAAACACCCCTTCTCAAAGAATTATATATTTATTATATTTTATATACCTTTAACAGGAAAGGAGCCTCCCCCATTTCCACTATGGTTATTGGTTCATCCGATAGCTGTCTTTTTCATTGACAGTCTTGGCTTTTCAAAAAAACTATTACAATTTTGTATCGTAGGAGTTTCCGAAGAATACACTGTCGGTAATAGTTTTAAATTCTTGATTAATTTCTTTCAGATCAGTTTTTATATATAAAAACTTTATAGTTTTTCCATTTTTTGTTTCTTTTCCCTGCAGCATATCAATTAATTCTGCCTCTTATAAAAGCCTTAAGGGAATCCCATAAAGTAATACAACTGGGCTGAGCTGAGTGGGGGATGGAGGGACGCCAGAATCACAGTTGAGCCCTCTTGAAACAGAGGATGGAAGGTGCCCACTTGAAGACCCCAGAGATGTACCCTACTTAGCTTAATGCAGAAGGCTGTCATGCTGATGCGCTGGGGAGACCGCATTGGGTTGATCCCGGTTGTGGGTGCTGATGCGCTGGGGAGGCAAAATGAGCTGATCCCTGGAGCCAGCACTACACTCCAGCAATCAACACCAGACAGAAGGATATCTACATTATCAGATGGAAAACAATGCAAATGGATCACATTAGTTTACTGCAAAGCTATGTCTTAGTTGGTGCTTATCTTGGCGAGAGCAAAGTTCAAATCACCATGAAGTTCAACATCTTCTCTCATGTAATAGAAATCAATCAACTGATTTTTTTATTTATTTCCATATATTCCTTAATTTATTTGTCAAGAAATGGTTTTAAAATCAAAAATCATTCAAAAGCATTGGATCAATCCTCCACCTAAGATTCCTATGTGTAGTTACATCTATATTTATTTGGAGTTTTATTGGGGCATGGTCTGAAATAATAATATCATCTATTTCACAGATTATGTTGGTAAGAACAGTTTTAGATAGTAAAAAGTAGACTAGTCCAGAATATATGCAGTGTTCCGCATTTCCAGTTTATTCTGAATTTTACCAAAAAATTACAGGATTGTTTTTTTTTTTTTTTTTTACTGGACGTCGGGCTTTTACTGATTTATACCTGATTTTTGTCTATTATTCAATATTTTCCAGGTACTACTTTCTAGGAAATGCACAATATTTTGATTAAAATGCTGTTTTATTTTGATTCCGACATTGTAATAAACAGCCCTACTCTTCATCCTAGGTGGATACAGCAGACGTTTAGATGTCAGAGTATCAAATAACATTCAAAACGTGGTTCTCCGTCACGTCACCAATACATTAATATCACCCGATTTGTTGGCCAATCAGTCAGATTATTGTGGCAATTGCTGGCCGTAGTAACTACTAGCTTGATCAAAAACTAAACTGAAATACTGACACAAATATTATATTTTTAGTGGATGAGGAATGGAGGGAAAATGTAAATCAGTTTATGAATATCCAAAAGAAAACAAATGGTTTCCAAGTATGCAAAAAGCAAAAATAGCAGAAGAGGGTCAGGTGAGGCAGAGGATGCATAGCACTGCAAATACTACTGCATTGGAGGTGCATGTTTGCGCTGATAAAAGTACATACTGAAAAATAAGCGACAAACTAAAACAAGAAAGTGAACTGAGAGAAAAACAATCCGTTTATGCTGCTTTTACACACGCTTTAATAAAGAGAGACCGCAGAATGACTGTTAATGAGTTTGTCAGAGCACTGTGCTTTGCTGGACAGCCACTGTTTATTACAGAGAGGTATGTATTGGTGACTTTGTGCGACAGGACTGTCTGCAGTAAAACACTGCCTAACGCCGACAATCTTAAATATCTGACAAAATGGTGATGCTGTAGTTGTCAATTTTCTTTTATGGATTTGAAGGTGAATAAACCTGGCTTGTTCTGTGCTGATGTCATGTTCATACTTTCTGTAGATACTATTTCCGTCAGCACAGCGATTGCCCAAACATTCACAAAGTACCAGCTAACTTGGGAAAATGTGGCTTCCACTTGCACAGATTCTGCTTCATCACACATGCCAGGGACATTAAACCTAATCAGAAACCAGAACTGCTCCTCATCATATTCCACATGTAGTGTCGTCACCCCCCCCCCCCCCCCATTTACACATGTTTCACTTATCTAATTATGTACCGTTTTTACCCCCATTTAAATATGAAAAATAAACTCTGAAAAATTCCCGGAATTTTTTTTAAAAGAGAAAAACCGAGAACTTGGACCCTAGAGTATGTGCTATGCACAGGAGAATAGAAAGTATACTCTCTACTGCTTGGATGTAACGTTGTCCATGTCAGTTAATGCTAAATCTTCCATCAAACTCAAAAGAGTTGTCCATCCTTTTGCTGAAACTGTAGGATCTTGATCATTACAGCTCTTGGTTTGTCTCCGAGTGCAGGCCGGGGATTAGGGGTACGGTGTGCTCTCTCAATCTCAAAAGCAAGTCAAATTTAAGGCAAAGAAATTCGGGTAACCACCGGCCGGTCACCTTCAGCTCCCTCTCGAAGGCCAAAAAAATGAGTATTTCTCCTGCTACATTGTTCCAAGTCATTTAACTTTTTTTCAATGTTTTGGAGTTTACCAGTTGTACCAGTGCACTGTACTAGTTTACTTTCAATCTCTTTCATCCGTTGCTCGTGTTCTATATCTTTCATTGAGAGGATGTGTACTTCTTTCAATCCATTTCTTCTTTCATCCACAAACCCTTTCATGTCACTCTGCATTTCCTGTTTAAGTGTCTCATAAGAACGTTTTCAGTTCGTTATCAACGCGAGATGAGACTCGGGAGACTGTGCCTGGGACTGAGGTATCAGTCGTTCTCAGAATTTTGATGAATCTTTTGTTACAAATCCGACATTGTCCCTTCGATGCCATTGTTTAAATGTTAAAATAAAGACTTGCAGGAAGAGAAAAAAAAAGGGAGAAGGAGACAGTGACGGAGCCGATCTTACCAGCTCCTTTCGCTGCAAGGCATACCACGTGACCCATTCACAGGATTTCTGATTCCCTTTTTTTCCATGTACATTAAGCTGCATTGTGCTTAGTGCTTCACACAAATAATGGTATTTGAAAATATTTCTCCGTTATGTACATGCTGCAGGACATGTAAAAATCATTACAGCCTAACTATCATTTCCAAAAAAATAAAAAAAAAACGACAAAATACTGAATGACCATTCGTGTCCAGTCTCCAGCTCAGAGAACACCCCTCTCTAAGGCCGATCCGACAACCAGACAATATGAATCAATGAATAAATAAATATTTATCGTCATGATGCACATGCATCAACATATGAAATTAACTGAATGAATAAGAGAAAAGCAATAGGCAAGTTATATTAATAAACTATAATAGTAAACTGTCAAACTAAATTAACACAGCACCCCTACGCATGTTAAATGCAGCAGCCGCTCCAGATTAAATAGGAATACATGTACAGAAGCAATATTCCAGACATACACAACATTTATCAGAATGGTGAAGCATCCCATCAGAACAGGAAACAAATTGGGTGAGCTCGAAAAATGTCAAACATTTTGTATTGAGAAACTGCGGCACTGTCATTTGTTTACATGCCATTTTGTAGCGATGAGGTGCACTCGTGGAAATCAGCACACAAAACGAGTCAATGATATGATGGCGGTTCTTGGAAGGGTGAATAAACCAATCAGGAGTGCCTCAAGATGACAAGTCAGTTACTTTTCAAAAGACTGAATACTCCATTTCAATTTAAGTTTGCTGACGAGTTACCAGGTTCCAAAACAGTACTGTATCAGTTGTGAATTAATATTGGTGCCAAAAAGGTGTTCCTTTAGGCGGAGCATTTACAACAGGAAAAAAATCAGTTTAACCACAAGGGTATTCTCTGAGGTAAAGTGTTCTCTTAGGAGGCTTCTACATGCAGAGACTACTCTATACGTTTCCTTAAAATCGGATTAGGAGGATGTCCTTACATAAAACTATTTTCCCCTGTAAGGGATTGTGGTTTACTGGAACATCCTCATGCTGTGAATAAAAACCATATACCAAGAATGACCATTCATCTAACAGTGGTCAGCCTAAAATACAGAGTTAGGCAACTTATGTATAACCGAGCCAGTCCACATAAACCAGAGTGAATGAGTTTAGGATGCATTTTCAGCTATAGAATTGTCAAACCCATCAGAGCCAGAGCACAAACTTGAGCAGACACCACAACATTTCTGGAGAGATTGTGTTCATCAAAATAACTGCAATTTGAAAGTTAAAACGTGGCTGTTGGGGGGGGGACACGACACATCTGCATTCAATGACACCTTGAATGCAAGATATTTAGGATAGTACAGATTAGTCAAAATAACCTATATATTTGTACACTGTACAGCAACCTCAATACATGCAAAATAGCTTTATTTGCAAGCTTACCAAAATTAGGCCAAAAAAATACAATTTAACAACCAGCTGACACTGCCCAATACACCAGCTCTTAAAACAAAAACCTGTATTTTAGGTCCCTCGAGTCAACCAGCTATGCCGTTTGTTTATGAACCCAAAATACATCCTTATTCCCACCCTATCCCCCAGCTCCTCCCACTACCTCCAGGAGTTCAGAAGCCCCCGCCCGCACATTCCCTTTTAATTTCAGAACAGTAAAATGCAGGATTGGCCATAGCACTGTTGCAAATCCTTGATAAAAGATCCTGTGTTTCAATCCTGTCTCCCTGCCAGGGAGCGCAGGAGTCAGGGTTTTTTTCAAACTTAGGGAGGGACCTGCTTCTAATAAGGCTGAACAAAAAGCAAACACCCCTTCTCACAAACTAGTTACATGCTCAAAGTCAAGGTTACATGCTAAAAAACCTTCAGACCAAGACTGAAAAGGTTTAAACTTTAACAAACAAGTGATCAAAGACCATGACTTAACTACTCAACATTGTCTGCCACTGATGTGCAGCAGCATATTTACAAAGAGAAATAAGCTTCCCCCACAAGAATGATGTGTAAAACAAACCAGAAAAAAGGAGCATTGTTCTCAATAGTTCACAAACAAACAAGACTGCAACATGTTATTAATAAGCGACTAATCTTTAAAGCTACAATGAAAAATAACTGAACACACCATTAATGTAACAGTTACTTATAACGATTAATAGAGGAGTCGCTTCTAATTGTAAATGAAAAAGACTTACAATTTTAAAGCCCATTTAATTGTTTCACAAAAAAATGTAAATTAAATCAATTTTACTAGAAACGCATTTCAGTTGTGATTGAGATACACAGATGGCTTAACAGGTATCAACAGCATTTAATGAGTGTAGAAAAACAGAAATAAAACACAGAAAATCTGAAGACCGATTTATACACATATGCAGTAATTTACAGAAGATATTTTAAAATAAGCAATAACACTCAATTTCTTTATTTTAATGTTTAAACTATATATTTAACAGTTTAAACGTTTAATGAATTATATGACATGGGGGGGCTAGATTACATTTATTAACTTGCATATTAAAATGTTAAACCAAAAAAATTATTCACACTCTCCGAGCCACAATGACTCATTGTAAACAGCAGGAAATCCTCGCTGCTGTAGCAGTTTCCTTATTACTTCCTATAGGGCTGTAGATATACTGCTCATCAAGTCATTCTTTTTCTGGGTCAATGATATTCTACCACATTAGAACAGATTTTTCTTCTTTTGGGGCGTTTCTTAAAAATGCCATTTTATGCTTAATGCTGAAGACTACTAGGGAAAACCGTGGTAATATTTATCTTGAATAGGGGCCACTAGCAATTGGACTTCTATTTGCACTACAGCAATTTAACTGTATTTAATGCAATGTGGAACCAAGAACATTTTTCAATGTTTGATGTGAATACTAATAAACAAGATTGATTGAACCGAAAAGCCTGTGTTGTATTATGCTTTATGCGTGAAAGCCAGTTTGTGTTTTAGAAATTCAATTATATATTTTTTAGGCAAAGAAGGAAATGTCCTGCATTAGCGAATCCTTACCAATATAAATAGCTATGAGGAAAGAGGGGATTCAAAAGGTGAAGCAAAACTGCAAGAAGTTTGTTCATTTGGCATGGAAAATCACTATTAGCACACTTATTGTACAAAATTAATTTAGGAGAAAAAATATAATACGAACATACCGCCTACAAACTAAGCACAATCAAATGTTTGTGCAACAGGCCACGGTACTAAGAAGCATCTTTAACCTTCTCCAATATTATTTGCATTGTTTAGAAACACTTCTATAAACAAAAAACATCCATGTTCGATCTAGGGAAATAACGGTATTCAGTATACCAGCAATACATACCATCTTGAAGGGTTCTGTTGTGCTAACAGTATACTGCACTTGAGAAAATGGCTGAAACTCTACAACAATATTCAACACCCCCCCCCCCCAAATTTAAATAGAAGGTGGGTTCCCTATTCACCATTCACGAAATAAGAAAATATGGGTGAACACAGGCACTTTCCACAGTGTGACAAACCCTGCATCATCTCCTAGACTGTCATGAGGAAATTTTTTAAAAATTAAAATTGCAAAAAATTACCTTGCTGTTCATTGTGCAAAACACTGCTATACATATGCCATCTACAGACACTGCAGCCAACAAACACATTTAAAAAAAAAAAAAAAATTGACCAACTTAAATTGTCAAGACATTGAGGTGGTTTAAACCTTTCATGTTACATAAGTTAGTGGTGCACAGAAAAGACAGATTCAGAGGAAACCAGATAGATGCTACTTCGTCATCAGACCTATGGTGGAGTTATTTTAGACGATGAGGGATAAAACCCAAGGGCTGTAGGGAAATTCAGCTCAAGAATTCTGGGTGCAGTCAGCTGTATTTTTCACCACAAAGCCAATGACAGGGCAGGAACAGACTGAGAGGAGACAAAGTGGTTTCCACATGCACTTCTTGCCAGCCCTGCATGGCAATGATCCTAAGCAGCAAAATTTCCAACACCCATTTATGGAGTGCAACCACCAAATCTTGTCTAAAACAGCCGATTTAATCAAGCAAGTCCCAAATAATTGGAAATAGTGAACCACTACGAATTTGAAAATAGTTTGTATAAAATAGTATTTTAAAATGTAGTTTTTAGTTAGTT
The DNA here is from genome assembly GCF_017654505.1 of Polyodon spathula. Classification (NCBI taxonomy): domain Eukaryota; kingdom Metazoa; phylum Chordata; class Actinopteri; order Acipenseriformes; family Polyodontidae; genus Polyodon; species Polyodon spathula. Next base: position 42,525,244 of record NC_054544.1, read on the forward strand.
TAAAAATGCCCATGTTCACCTGAAGTTGTAAAGTATTATTATCATGGTTTTATTGTTCAATATACTGTATTTTATGTACATTTGTATTCTCAGATTGTTGAAAACCTATTCAAAATAAACCATTTTATATATCTTATATACATACATATATATACACACATACTGTAATTTTCCCCTACAAAACAGCAACTGTACTTCAGTAGTTTGCAGCACTGCACAAATAAAGTACAGTACTTAGATTTAACAAATATTGAGGAACTGCCTTAAAGAACATTAAATTGTTACTACACATGACATCTGGATTACATTAACACACTATCTCCTGACTGCAGAACAATTTCAGGTTATGCATAAAGGACTCCGGAATCGATTACCAAACTGCCTTTGAACAAGAAACAGAAAAAAGCAGCAAAAACTAGGGTTACAAAGTCACGCTCGCGGCAAATTAAATCGGATTTGGAGTAGCTGACCTCTGTCTCAGCAGTGCTCTGGGCGAGTACTAACAAATGTACACATATACTCTCACGTATAGTCTGGCGTTAAATGCTGGGAAGTCAATTTTCTAACGGGGTGTAGCAGTGTGAATAAGCATTTACAAATAATGCTTAGAAAACGGTCAACTGGAAATGGCTTACGTTTGTGTTCTCCCTCAGAGTGGAATGCGAAGATTATTGTTTTAATTTACTGAAACACGCCGCATCTTTTGAAGAAAGCGTAAAGTCATTTTACAAAAACATGGAGATTTATACCGTGTTACGACCCTGACTTAAGATGTTATTAGCAAAGGGGTGTCATTACTAATGAGGTCAAAACAATAGGTCACAAAGCTAATAAACAATCAACATAATGAACATTATCGTAGTGTGTTGCTTAAAACATAACTATATTCATAATAAAGTTGAGTTCTTATCTATAAACAGTAACACGTTTAAAGCTAGGGACTGTCTGTAGCTTGGTGTTTGTGGCAGGCTGGCGAGTGGATAGAGGCCCAGAGACAGTCTGGAGTTCAAAAAAACAACAATTTTATTATAAACACAAAAATGAAAGGGCACAAGGGCCAAAACAAAGCAGTTTAAACACAAAAATAAACAAAATAAAGCAAAAATACACTCACAAAAATAAAGGTTTCCAGGCTGGGCAATGCCTTCACTGGATTCAAAACATTCAAAAATCACAAACACCAAAACACCAACCTGCTTCCTCAGCTCCCTCCTCTCAAATGAAAAGCAGAGGCCTCCTTTTATGTCAGGTGGCTGGGCGCTGATTGATCGTTAATTAAACCAATCATCTAATCAACCCCAGCCACCTGAACACAATGAACCAAGGCAGGTAGGGGAATTTAACCCCATCCCTGCCAATTTCTAAAGAGCAGAGCTGTGCTCTGCCACAGTGTTATTTACATTATCGTCAGCATATCTTAGAGACTGGAAACTGAAATTTCTTTTTTAAAAACACCTTCCTCACACCAATGCAGTATTGGTGAGCAATAATCTGTTTGTTTGAAAACCAGGCTTTAAATCACTGGTAATAGGTGCACAGGCGGTGACTCCGAGCGCTGCGGGGCTCAAGCACCAATGGGGCAAAATAAGGTCCCATACAGTACATAAATAAATCACCTGTTCTGTCATAGTATAGTGTGGATGACTCACAAGCAGTGATTAAAAATATAAAATCTATTTATACAAAGTCTCGCAGCTTTCTTAAAGATTTGCGTTTCCCTTGTTTTTATTTTGTATTTGTTATGCTCGCATTAGTATTTAAACATAGCTGATTCAGCGTTCGTCAGATTCTACAGTACTTGCTGAAGCGGTTTTCTCCCACTGCTAATTAAAAAATAAAAATAGCCACCTAGCTAACAATTTCACCCCGAGGGCTACAGTGAAACATACCATCTTTAAATTGGGAATTTAGTGGAGACCGCATGTGTATGCGAGTGCATTCATTATTGTAAATAGTAATTCATAGCCAGCCAGCATTTTTGTAAATAGCAACATAAAATAAACATCTTATTTGTGTCATGTGTCAACTTCAGGCTGATGTTTTAAAAATAAAAGGTTAGTTAGGAGTTTGTGCTCTTTTCTTCTTCATGCATCCGTCAGTATAAATAATTATTGCGATTCTGAAATCTACAATGGAGTTCAACAAAGATGTTTTATTCTATACAGTCGAACAGTTGGGTATTCCATTTTCCCTAAGCACATGTCATAACAGAATCAATAAGACAATACAATGTTGCAGTTAATATAGACTTAACCTTATGGCATCACTTTTTTTTCCTTTAACCCAATCAGAAGAAAACAAGTTTCTTAGTTAGTTATACAAATCTCTCATCAGCCTGAAGTATCTGGCCCTGTCCAGAACCCCCTAAAAAGGCGCTTAGATTTTATGACCCCATCATAAACCAACTGTATATCCTAAGCAAAACCTGTTTTGCATTTACAACAGCACTGAGTTATTATAATGTACCTATAGAGCATGCATTATATTTTTCTGCTAGCACGGATGATTCGCAAACCGGAAAATCCGCCCACAGAAAATCGAGAGTTGAATAAGACACATTCATATGTAGTGTAAAAATACATTATATAGAACAGTAATCATGTTTTTATAATTTAAATTAAAATGAATACACATTGTTCATTTACACAATTGATGGTGCATGTGTGTACGCTAGCACTGCAGCAGGCTCAGGCAAAACAAACTTAATTTAACAGTCACAGTTCCGAGCAGGTTGCAGTCACAATTTACGAAGAAGAAGCAGCTTTCGATTGTAAAGTGACCGCAGAGTTTGGATGTTGCATGATACAATAGTTGCTTGCACAGTGTGCATTCAACTTTTCTTCTAGTCATCTGGGTATTTAACTAAAAAAATCCCAAACAGCAGAGGGGTTGAGACATTTCTTTCAATAGAGCTTACTCTGCACAGCGTTTGCTTTCGAGGTGGCGAATGAAGAAATTTGCCTCTGGTTAACTCGAGCTGGAGAGGGGAGGGGCGGACAGTGCTCAGTTTTTTTGAAATTAAAATGTAGTGTTAGCGTATATTTTGTATGTTTCAAACATACTCTACCATAGTACTTCTCTTACACGGTCTTGAAGAGGGAAACCAACTGCACACCCCAAAAAAACTAAATCAATGTGATGATTTCGGTTTTAAAAAAATGACAGCGATCAGATTGTTGAAGAGGGGGTCCAGTTTGTAAAGTATGCAACGTTAGTGTCTCTGCAAGAGCAGCAACATAGCAAATATGTTCACACATTTAAGAGATCACCACCGAACGCTTTATAAAGAAGCAACACTGGTAAGGAACAAAGTATGAACAGTTAAAAGTTAAAGGAATTAACAGCTGAAATGTGTTTAATTATGTTATGTTTTAGCTGCTGTAATTATTTCAACATGATCTTTCTGTGCACTGTACTTGAACATAACCGATTACCATATATTTAAATTAATATGTTACTTGCAGTATATGCTTGAACCAGTTTTTTGTTTTGTTTCAACTAAATATTAGCGTTTTCAAACATCTTAGTTTAACGTGTATTTGATCAGTAGCTACTGAACAGTTTGCATTTTGGACTCCCTGTTTAAAAATAAATAATGCAAACACAAGCACTGATAAAACCTTGGCCACATTAACTACTTTTTAATTCGCTCTGTTGAATAAAACAGGTCTCCTGCTTTTTATTTTGCTAACAAGTTATGTTTAGCTGCTTTACATAGTATATTTTTTAAATGACAGTCAACTGACAAGACAGGAAAATTATGTCCTCCTGAGTTGTACCTGCTGGTAATAAATCATATTGGTGTATTATTATACAAGGTGTATATTATACAAGTAGTTAAGTATTTTTTACATAGGAAAGGGAATTGAGGACCATTCATAATTTTAAAACATCAATGAGTTATTTAATTTACATTTCAAATTTAAAAAGTAAAAGCAAAAATACATTTAAAAACTGCAATTTAGAGAAAATGTGATGACATTTGTTGAACTATGCTGGTGGTATAATAATAATACATACATTAACAAGTAGCTGTTTTATTTATGAATAAGATGTAATCAGACAAATATGAGAACATCAAAACTAATCAGGTAAAAACAAAATAAATTAGAAAATATTTAGATGGGCTGAACGTAAGAATTTCTTTCATTTGCAGAAGTCAGGGCCAGGGGTCATTGCAGGAAGCAAAGGCTTAGCAACAGGAAGCACTCAGATGTCACTTACGGCAGCCTTTGAGAGGGAAGAAGTATGAAGCCAGTTCCAAAGAGGCCCAAGAGTTAAATGAAGCTGTAGCTAACTTTTTAGCCAGGGAAATTATGCCTTTTCAATTAGTCGACAAAGCAGCATTCAGGCAACTTATTGCTAAACTAAACCCCCAATATGAGATGCCAAAAGGAGGTTATTTTTCATCTAACTAGATCCTAAAGATGTACAGTAAAAAAAAAAAAAAAAAAAAAAAGAAATTGTGAAGTCCTTATGACTGAGGCACAGTGGGTTGCAGCAACAACATATGTGAACAAGCCAGGGTGGCTCTGGAGAGCCTTATATCTCAGTAACTGCCCATTACATATCAAATGATTGGAAGCTGCATGCACATTGTTTGGAGACATTGTTCCTACCAGAGAAGCACACTGTAGAAAACATTGTGGAAGCTTCCAATTACATACTGGAACAGTGGAGGCTGCATGCAAAAAAATGTGGCTGCTGTACAACAGACAATGGCTCAAATGTAAAGGAAGCATTTAATGACCTCATGGATGTGCCATGGCTAAATTGCTTTGGCCATAACCTCAATCCAGCTATCAGTAAAGCCCTGAAATTGACCCAAGTTGAAACAGCTTTGAGGTCTTGCAGGAGTCTTGTTAAAGGGTTCAATCGCAGCTGGAGAAAAGAGATAGTTGACTAAAAAGCAAGTTCAACTATATGTTCCTTGGCACTCACTGCTCCTTGACGTGGTCACAAGATGGGGGTCAACATACTTGATGCTTTCCAGGTCCATTGAGCAACAACAAGCAGTTTGTGCAGTACTTCCTTCTGACCGCAATATATGGCATTTAAAGCCAACAGATAGTAACACGCAGGTTTTTGAAAATGACTGTCAAGTCCTGAGCCCATTACACATATTTACAGATGCACCAACTGCAGAATCCCATGTTGCCATATCTGCCTTACAACCAGTTCTACATCACCTCCACAGTGACCTGCTGACTCAGAAGGATGCGGACAGAGTTCTCACTAAACAAATAAAGCAAATAATTTCTGCTGATCAAAAATCAAGATATTCTGCAGCATCAACTTTCAGATTGCTTAACACTAGAAGGACCGGAAATATACTCATACCTAGAAGCACTGCAGTAGTCTTTTTGACTGCTGTATTCAAAACACTAACGAAAGGAGAAACAGTCGGATGCAATTATTTTTTTTTTTATACTGACTACACACAAAATTGTGAACAACCATCTGAACAACAAGCATTAAATTATATATATATATATATATATATATATATATATATATATATATATATAGACACACACACACACACACACAAACACTGGCTCTCAAAAGTATTCACCCCCTTTGGACTTTTCCACATTTTATTGTGTTACAACATGGAATCAAAATGGATTTAATTAGGAGCTTTTGCCACTGATCAACACAAAAAAAGTCCATAATGTCTAAGTGAAAAATAAAATCTACAAAAATATAACACAGAAAATAATTGATTGCATAAGTATTCACCCCCTTTGCTATGACACACCTAAATTAGCTCTGGTGCAACCAATTGTTTTTAGAAGTCACATAATTAGTTGAATGGAGTCCACCTGTGTGCAATGAAGATGTTTCACATGATTTCAGATTAAATACACCTGTCTCTGGGAGGTCCCACAGTTGGTTAGTACATTTCCTAACAAACTACATCATGAAAACAAAGGAACATTCAAAGCAAATACAGAATACGGTTCTTCAAATGCACCAATCAGGGGTAGGATATAAGAACATTTCCAAGACACTGAATATCCCCCAAAGTAAAGTCCATTATTAAGAAATGGAGAGAATATGGCACAACTGTGAATCTGTCTATAACAGGCCGTCCTCAAAATCTGAGTATCCGGGCGAGAAGGGCATTAATCAGGGAGGCCACCAAGCGGCCTATGGCAACTCTACAAGAGCTACAGTCTTCCACGGCTGAGCTGGGAGACACTGTGCATATGGCAACAATAGCCCGGGTGCTTCACAAAACTGGCCTTTATGGGAAAGAGGTAAAAAGAAAGCCATTGTTGAAAAAAACTTGCATCAAATCTTGGCTAGAGTTTGCCAGAAGGCATGTGGGAGACTGAGACCACGTGGAAGAAGATTCTATGGTCTGATGGGACCAAAATGTTTTGGCCTCAATGCTAAGCACTACGTTTGACGCAAGCCTAACACCGCACATCATCCCCGAGAACACCATCCCTACCGTGAAGCATGGTGGTGGCAGCATCATGCTATGGGGATGCTTCTCTGCGTCAGGGCCTGGAAAGCTTGTGAAGATAGAGGGCAAAATGGATGCAGCAAAATATACAGAAATCCTGGAGGAAAACCTGCTGACGTCTGCAAGAGACCAGGGACTTGGGAGAAGATTCACCTTCCAGCAGGGCAATGACCCCAAACATACAGTCAAAGCCACACTAGAGTGGCTTAAAAACAAAAAAAAGTCAGTGTCCTGGAGTGGCCCAGTCAAAGCCCGGATCTCAATCCAATTAAATGTGGAAAGAGATGAAAATTGCTATTCACCAAAAGGTCCCCATTCAACTTGACGGAGCTTGAGCAATTTTCCTAAGAAGAATGTGCAAATCTGGTACCGACTTATCCAAATAGACTCATGGCTGTAATTGCTGCCAAAGGTGCCTCTACCAAACATTGACTCAAGGGGGTGAATACTTATGAAATGAATTATTTTCTGTTTTGCATTTGTAACTAATTTAAAACAATTTGTAGATTTTATTTTTGACTTCGACATTATGGACTTTTGTGTTGATCAGTTGCAAAAACTCCTAATTAAACCCATTGTTTTTCCATGTTGTAACAATAAAATGTGGAGAAGTCCAAGGGGGGGGTGAATACTTTTGAGAGCCACTGTTCTGCATTTCAAATAATGAGTATTGTATAAATATCTATTGTATTATAAGTTAACACCATATTTTTTTAGTTAAAGTTTAGGCTATACTGACTTCATACCTATCATAACTTAATAAATAGTAAACCTTATAAATCTGTAAGGATTTTTTTTAGTAGTTTAGTAAATTATCGTGTTTATCACAATTATTGTGCTAATAACACATACAATCGTATGAGAAAATGTTCATATCATGACACACCTACTTGTAATCACATGACAAACTGAACAGGATTAGTTGAAATCATTTTGTTTCCAGAACATTGCTAGCTTTTGAATTATAGGCCTGTTTCTTCTGTGACCAGTGTAAGTCAACACCGTTTAAGCCACAGGCTTGTAGATGCCAACAAAAGTTAGTGTAATAGGGTCTTTATACTCTAAATGTGTGCATCAGTTCAGAATATGGGGAAGATTACATTTAAATGAGCTGGATTATTTGCATAGTTCAAGTTTAATTTGAGAATCAACTCCATAAGAATAAGCAAGAGGAATTAAGCCATTTTAGTTTTAAATGCCTTAATGTCAGGTTGGTGTAACTGGGACACTACAAGAAGACAGTTACAACAGCAGAGATAACCCTATATATTTTATATTGCACTTTTTCCCCCTGCTAGCAAGTTGTTCCTTCTATAAATATTATTCCTAGTCTCAGACTCATCTGAATGAATGTTGTAGATCTTGCAAACAAAAGCAACAAGCAATCACCTCCATCTCATAGACCTCCTGAGTTTCATCCAGCGCCTCCACTCTGATCTGTAGCATATTCCTGGGTTTTGAGTTCCTGGCAGAGCTGGGCATAGCAGTGTACAGACTTTGGCCAGGCTCTAGGGTACTGACTGCCACATTGGAATTGACCCCAAGTCGTGTTCCTGGGGTCTGCAGGGGACGGTAGGAGCCCTCAATCTCACCCATCACTCACCCAAGAGTAACAGAAACCCTGCCAAGCAAGAAGAGACATGATCATCAGTGCCTACATAGTTATCCAATACTAACTTGATAATGTTATAAATATGTCATAAATACCACTATTTTTCACGTTAAATTATGTCTATTTATCCAGAGTCAGAATATGACAAGCATGATAAACAGAAGCTTTTTCACATGCCTCACGCCTGCCTTGGCTGGTATGAGGCAGCTGAAAGGAAAGTTTGACAAGGCCAAATGTAAATCATATTAGTATGAAAAAAATGAAACCAACTTCTCATAAAACAACCTAACAAATGGCCCTATGACAGTAAAGTTGCAACTTTTTTTTTTTTTTTTTTTTTTTTTTTTTTTTACACCTCTTGTTAGTTATCAGCTATGCGTTTTTCCTAACATTTCTTGATTCCTAAATACAGGCCTAGTAGGTCTACACAACCCTAGTATTCAAGCCTGAGTTCTCAATATAAGAAACCTGGAACTTCACAAAATTAAAAAAGCACGGACAGACCGAGGGTTTCTTCTGAACCTGGGGAATTCTGCATGCTGTAAATTCACTACACATCTTCACAAGGTTTATTTTGTAGTATAAAACTATGCTAAGGTCTTCTGATCCTAGAAGTTAAACGGAAGGCATAGCTTTGGGTAATAAAGATTCATGATTTAGTACAAAAGTGGTAAACGATTAAGAACCTGAACTGCATGCGCCTTCAAACCAGCTGGCGAGGTGCTTTCTTCTGTGTTTATATAACACCAAGACAAACAGACTAGTTCGGAAAATATTTAAAAAAAACACCACACACAACCAAAGACTTACCTAAATAATTACATTTTTATAAAATTATTCCCGTCATTGACGTTTTACTATTGTCGACCTCAAACTTCGACAACATGATAAACACAAAATGTAATTTACAAAAACAATACTTAACGATTTAAAAAAACAAACAAACTTGTTTTTAGAACTTTTGTTGCCCCGTGATGGACAACGCTTACCGGGCGGTAGCATACCGCAGTGAGACGCTAATCTAATCCTACGCTTTAAAAACAAAAATATATCGTACAATTCAGCAAAAACATTTGATTTAAACAACATAAAAGTGCCCCTCCAAAGACAAAAAAATAAAAATAAATACAGAATTGATCATTTAAAAAAAAAAAAAAACGTTTTTTTTTTTTTTTTTTTTTTTTTTTTACAAAGTTGCGGATTTTTTTTTTTTTTTACAAACCTCTCCTTCAAACCTCCAGACAACGCATTAAGCACCAAGAACAAAGACTATAAAGCTCCGTTGAGAAATGCATTATGTACAATTTTAAAATGCATTTGAATTACTTTTTACCTGAATTCCTGTTGCTTTTGCCTGGAACGCCTCCGCAAGATACTCAGACGGCCATCGCGAACCCACCCCAAGCCACATCACACTCTCATTGGCCGGAACTAACACCCTCGCCATCTCCTATTCGTCAAATAACAGAACCGGTTTGGCCATCGCTTTACCTGTACACGACTTTCGTTGGTTGTAACTGTGTGGCACAATAATTATCTCTGATTGGTAGATGCTGAGAGTCTCTGAAATTTCGATTTGTTAGATTTATGATGACTGCAGACAAGTGCGTTTCTTTGGATTGGTGCAGGCTGACTTTAAAGTTGCAACGTATTCACGTTTTTACATGTGAGCGTACAAAATTTACTTTGTCATGATGATATTCGAAATGATTTACAACCCTATTACACAGAGTAGTGAGCGTATGGAATGGGATACAATAACATGCAGTTGATGCTGAATCATTGGGATCATTTAGGGCCGCCTAGACAAAGTTCAAGCAGCTACTAAGGAACCTGTCGACCACTGGGCTAAAAGGCCTGCTCGATGCATATATACATTTAAAACACCCATGTAGCATAGCATTGCACCAGCTAACTGTTTGTACTATCAACTGAGAAAATATGTCTTGCCCAAAATGAAAACCTGCAACTGGCATCAAAGTTCACAACAAATAAAAACATTAAAATATAGGATTGCTGCCAGCTTCTGTAGAAAGATGTATATATATTATTAAAATACACCAGGCTAAAGAAGTCTCTGCATGTCTTGCCCTCATGGTCATTTTCACCTGGAGGTAAAACTGCCCCCACCCCTTCAATGGCTTATTTCCAGTGATTAGTCAACCAGTTGCTTCCTCTATGATTGACACGCTTTGCAGCCAGTAAGATGCTTGACACTGAAAACACTGCAGAGGTAAAATGACCCAGGAAGTTGAAGTGTAACATATGTCCTGAGTTATGACAAGGTTTACCCTGCCCCTCTAATACATCTAGAATAAATAACAATGATAAAGAACAGCATACTAAATTCTTTCCTGGATTAAGAACAAAGCACAATAAAACAGTTCTCAGGAATATTTCCCTGCATAGAAGCCTATCGAAGCCAATGCATGGAATTCCACTGTGCTGAAGTTAGTTCCTAGAAACAGAGATAATTATTAGAGAGTTTGCCATAATGCCATAAACCTTAACAATTTTACACTTTCATTTGCTGCAATTTGTATAAATATATATTTTTGTGTGTTACAGCAAATGTATTTTCATTTCAAAACTCTTGCTTGCCTTCCAGGAAATCTGTTACTGTGTAACTTCCTTCCACCACCCCAATGTCTTCTGTGCCAAAGTAAGACACAGCTGAAAGCATAGCTGTCAACAGTAAGCAGCAACATTGATAGGAAAGAAGCTAGAGAAGGTGGAGACAATCTTCTAGGTGAAATGACCCAGGAAGTACAAGACAGTCTAAGAGCATGGCTTACAAACAGATATTTATTTAACCTAGAGTAGTACCAGATATCATGTCTTAAAATAAAAATAAATTTTAAAAAACATGTGTTTCTTTCAAAAATTCACATTTGAGACCTTTGCATAAAATGAATGGATCTACATCGACATATTTTGTTAGCTACAATTACTTTGAAACCTGTTGATAATTCTGCTAAAAAACAAAAACAAACATGACAATTAGTTACGTGGTTTTCACAAGGGTTTATTTTATATTGATGTCCTCATACATCTTACTTACAGAATACAGAAGGAATGCAGTCCTTACTGCTCAGAACCACTCAGAATACTGAAATACAGTAGAAGCACCTGAGAACAAAGACATTATTTTAAAATATTCAAGGTTCTTTTTACAGTGTGTAATCTCAGCAGTGATCTCTCTGAAATCCTTCCTAATAGACAATGAAGAACCCACCCAGCACAAAGGTTTTCCTCATCTGATTATCGTTCAGTGAGAAAAGGATGAGTGACAATGAGTGGCCTAAAAAATTAAAAATACCAGAAATCTGTAAATTCACACTGCCCTTCATACAAAATGATAACTTGATACAAAATGATAAATGATGCTTACAGCTGTTTTCTGCAGCATTGTAGCTAATTAAAGTAACTTACTATTTTTTGAACTAGTTACAGTACAAATAGTTTATCAGGCACAATTCACATAGAGTTTGGTCAGGCTGCAGATAGAAATATTCTTTGAAGGTTCAGTTATCAAACCCATTCACTCTCTCCTCTGATGCCGTTTTCTAGTAAAATTATATGAAAAAAGTGTGCACGTGACATGTAGGGTTTAACTTGCACTGTTGAAGTGCTTTTTGATTTCCACCTTGTCAATTAGATATAGCCTCTTTAAACTGGAAAATATTACATTTATACTCCACTGACAAAAATCCTGTCACATCCTCTCTTTCCCTTCTTTATGTCTGTCCCTCATATTTTGTTCAATCACATTTTTCTATTCTCTATTTAAACAGACTGGCTGCCATCTTGGGTGACCCCTGCAATTCTGACCAGTAAGGTTAATATTAGGGCCAAATTTCATCCTTGAACAATAATTTGTGAACAGCTATGTATGTAACAATGACAGCACTCCTTTATTGTAAGGCATCCCTTATTGATGTGGGTCTGCTTATAATGCCTACGATTTGCCCCTTAAAAGCCTAGAAACTTTAAGCAAATTTTATTTCATGTGATAAATTAGTCAAGTGATAAGTATCATAGGTTTTTTGTTTATGAAAATGTAAAAATATTTAGCAGTATGTGTCTATTGATCAATAAAAATAAAATAAAAAATCAATTAAAAAAACATCTCCAAAAACCTACAAAACCCAGCAGAAGCAGTGATTGGAGATATATATATATATATATATATATATATATATATATATATATATATATATATATACGTGTGTGTGTGTGTGTGTGTGTGTGTGTGTGTGTGTGTATGTGTAAATGCAAGAGCAATTCCACTGATGTCTGCAGAATCGTTGTTTTTTCTGCTGCAGTTCACGCCAAGCAGTCGATCACACTGAAATTGCATAGAAGTGTATCCGCAGGCAGAGCACAAAAAGCATGACCTCTTAACTCTGCCTGCCATCTGCAGGTTTGTAAAGGAGCACTGTCATTTTTGTGCTGGGCGATAAACAGCAAAACATGATTTTAAGCAAAACGTCAAAATACAAAAATGACAAACAGTAAGAAATCTTATGCATTGTAGTATTAAGACACTGAGACGACCAGCAACTCAGTAAGGATACAAAAATAGAAAACATCCTATCAAACATCCTTTTCCGTCTATGCTATAGAGATTGCACAAGGCAATCATGTTTATACAGATACTGTAAAATTAACCATTTACTTATGATGTAGGTTTTACTTAGTAATTCATTGTTGTTTAACAGATTAAAGATTAATGTCGATGTGGGAAGTTCTGAATTCAAAGCTATGTGAGTCGCAAGACTTCCCTGCTACAAATTGAAATATGAAAAACAAATACACTTTGGAACACCCACACAATAGTATACCCTTGACTCAAACACAAGTTTCTATATAAAGAAAACTTGCATTAAGCTCTATTTCATACCACAGATCTGGCTCTAATAAATTATTCTTGTGATTCAAACACTAAATCAGATCAGAGCACTAAAACATTTTCTTTTAAATCCCAGTTGATAGAAATGAATGGTGGTTCTTTAAAACTAGAATTTGAGACTAATTGCAGCACTGCAAGGAAAGTTTTACAAAATTCATTTTTGTGAGCTTTTTTAGGAAAAGGAATGTCCTAAACTAGAAATTGCTGGGTCTGTTTTAATTATCTAAACCATGCTGAATCGTGCCTCCCATGACCTTAACATTACTGGAAAAAGGTCAGAAAATAGATTAGGCGTTTTAAGAATTAAGATCATTGTAGCATTGGAAATATTGTTTTCACCTACTGTTCAGCAGCACTCATCTTAAATTATTTCAAGGGTATTTAAACAGTTCAGTTCCATCACCTAGAGTAATCCCAAACATGTATTAGTCACATCCAGTATTTGTGTTCCTTGCGCTGTAGATCCTGACCTCATTACACTTAGCCTCCCCAAGGTGTAAGGGGGCAGTGCTCTATCTGAAGCAGGTGGAGACTCGGCAGTCCCGGGAGGAGGTGCGGCGGCTCACTAGTTTATTGGCGGTCTGCAGGACTCTGTGTCTCTGCCGCAGGTTCCTCCGTTGCACATGTTCATTGCTGATCTCCTTGACGAAGCACCGTGGAAACCAGCCCCTCTCTCCATCCCCCAGCCTCCGCCCTTCCAGCCAGCCTACAGGTAGACAACACGCACAGGTAAGACAAAAACTCTGACAAGGTGTTATAATGGTTACCTTTAAATTATGTTTTTTTTACAAATCTAGCAAAGAACAAATTAAGAAAATATCCACACCATTGTTACAGATTCATAATAAATTGATTACATTCAGCGCATCACTGCACATTTGGCAATCTTGCTCAGTAAACTTGCTTGCCTATTTTGAAAACTGGTGACTGTCAATTCAGGGGTACACAGATAAATGCCCCACCCCTGCACCACAACCCAGCAGAAACTTTACATTTTTTGGTAGGCCTGGGCATATAAGAAGCTGAAGATATGACAGTAGGGTTACCACCTCAGAGGTACAAAAAAAAAACAGGAGATCTGAACAGAATGGTGGTTGTTAAAAGTTTAAACTCTGTAGAAATTCTACAGTCATCCAATAGGTAACATTGATAATATTACTACTATAGTATTGACAGCCAATATTGTGCATCTATTGCAATTTATCTACCTTGTACTCAATTTAAGGTACTGGCATTGTCGTATTTCTCTAGTAATCTACATGGATGTGAATATTGTAATATTACAACCCAGGATGTTTTAGTGTCCCGGGAAGGCATATTGAAATCCTGGGGCACCTTCCTCAAACCAGGATTATTCAGGGAAAGCAGGGGCAGGTGGTAACCCTATGTGACAGTGACATGTTTCTCTCATAAACTAGGACATTTTAGTTTGTAAAATGCTACCAGTACATATGTGTGAATCTATAAACATGACGTCAGTGGCGCTGCAGTGGAGATTTAACACCGCTTCTCTGGTGCTGTACCAGTCCAGCTTTGACCCTGGCTCTCAGTTCTAACCAGCGCTAACCATTTTACCATAGTGGCACTGGTACTGCTGAAGCAATAAAGTCAGGTAATGGTAATCAACCAATCAAAACCCTGTTTTAGTCGCCTCCAACGATACTGTTTAGAAAAACATTATATCGGAAGCCAACAATAAATACAAACTATAAATAAAACGCTTTAAGGCACATGTAGTTCTTCTTACCATCAGGAGTTTTCTGGATCACATTAATGACATCATCAGGTTCCAAACTCAACTCGCCAGGCTGCTGTGCTGTGTAGCCAACTGTGCACTCCACCTGCGGACAGTCTGAGAGAGAATACAGGCACATTATTACAGACTTACTACTTCAGTATCTAAAAGCATTGCTGGTTAGTTACCTTTTTATTGTTTATTCATTCAGATAGCCACATTGTGTTACCTTAATCTGCAATTCAAAAGTCAAACCTTTATTTAGACCATTGTCAAAGGCTGATGAAGAGAATACCAGAGATTCTGAGGTATGAGGCCAATTGTGATGTCACAGTTCTGAATAGACTTTGCAGTTGAATGGAATTCTAAGAGGGGCCTCAGGTATGATTTTTTAAATTAGGTGATGTCAACCGCGCTGACATGGAGAACACAGAAATAATCTGACTTTCAATCTGGTACAGGGCTGTAATAAAACAACAAGCAGAACTTCCTTAATGTGAAGTCCAGGGCAAACAAAGTCAACTAACTAATCCCCACATCCCAGAAACAATTATTCCAACCACCCCCAATCCAACAGACATCTCAATGAACTAACCCCATTCTTCATAAACCTCAACACCATCGCCCTTCTTGGGGGTCAAGGCTTCAATCCAGCTGTTCTTCTCAGCTCTGAAACAAGAAAGCAGGCAGGGTTAGTGCCAGGAGCGCATTGCACTTGGATAATCCTTTTATAAACTGCAATTTGCATGCTAACCCACATTTTCACAAGGTAATACATTGGAACCTCAGTGACCTAGAGACCCACAGATTTCCAGATTTTGTATGAGCCTAATTAACCTCATACATGTCAGGCACACCCATTAGGACACCTGAATGGATTCATCCCACTGTTAAGCACTGAGTGGAATCAACTGTCCCCAGCAGAAAAGGGGGGAATGTTTTGATATGTAATAATGCTTTCCTAATTGGAGACAAGAGATCCATTCTTAAATGTAGAGAAACTCATAATAAATGCATAGAATATAACTGTGTCATTCAAAACCAATGATCTACAAACGCTGTACTGTTCAATTGAATCAGTGCAACGTACTGCAGACATTATATAGCGGCCTGCCCTGAGGATCACAGAGCACTAGGAGGGGGCAGTCCCTGGTGTTCACACATTTCTATTTCTTATGTTCTCGTGTGCTCACTCTGTGGCAGCCTTGAGCAGGCGCTGTGAAGTGGTGCTGCGGTGGTTCTTCAGTAGCACCAAGAGGAAGGTGTTCTCCGTCTCTGTATCCAGGTCTTCCTCTGCCCCGTCGCTGATCTCAATGAGGGAGCGGTGGGCATGGTCCTGGACCACAAATCGATCCAATCTGAGAGGGAGAACAGGCCACTGACAGTAAACCTGTCAGTCCACAGGAAACACCTCACTGCTACAAGCATGTTCTAGTTACTCAGAGTATACATTGTTTAAAAACAATTCAAGTCAATGCTACAAAGACTTGATTAACAAGAAAAATGCCCTTAACCTCAGATAATAGCATGAGACGCAGTGGTTAAAGTCAAACGCATCTTCCCAGTAAGGCGTCTTCAAAAGTACGATTCTGATCAAAGTAAAAACACAGCGCAAGCGCGTTTAGTGGCACAGTGACAACGCCCAGCCAATCGATGCTGCTGAATCGGTTGGGGAATCTGCTATCCAATCAGGGCCACACCACAGTCCTTTAAGAGACATAATGCGTTTTGAATGTAATTGGTGATCATGTTGAGCGGCAGTAGCATAGATCAAGAAAAAAAACAGCTAATACCAAGTAGATAATTCACCGAGAGATAAACCATGCTTCACGACACAAGAGGTTGCTATATTAATAGAAGAGGTAGAGGCACGTAGGGCAATCATTTATCATGTGTAATAATTATACAAGCTACACTATGTTATGCCATCGACATTGCTACATGTAAAATACTGACTACCCTCCCTGATCTGTCTACCAGTAGCAGCCCCTGATTCATTTTCTAGCGAGACCTGCAGTGCCGCATCACGTTCCCTCTGAGATGGTAATGCATTACATCTAGTTTCAATATAACCAGGGCTTGAATTCTCATGGAATGTTTCCCAGAGCCGAAACGCCACCGTCCCCTCGGTAAAGAATACAAGTACAGCTAACTTTCTGTATTATTATAATTTGCATTTGAGTGCATGTTCGTACTTTTGTGTATGTTTCAGTATTTAAGATACCGATAGGTCCCAACATTTATTAGCAAAACAAATTAAATAAAAAAGTTTTAGTAATTAAAAATAATCTAGTTATCTGCAGTGTGTGTTAATCCTGACCGCGCTGTTTGTTCAGTTACTTGTTCACAGTGTGTGTTCATAAAGTGAAAGCCTCCTCCTGGCTTTACAAGAGATGCGAAGTATTTAAATTGTTACTGTGATGCTTAAATAAAGTTGCTGAAACTAATCGGACTGCGTGCAGCTGTTTGATTTCAACTCGACGTTCAAAACGGAGACTAGTTGCTATACTTGTTGTTATTGTATTGCCACTGACAGAAACCACTTTCTCGATTATTATTATTATGTTTTTATCGTTATTTGCTGTACTAAATTTAAATAAATAGATAGGACACCAAGGAAGCAGAATATTTTCCATTGACAGTCAAATTTCAGAGGGCGTGTGCACTACAAGAACAGAGACTTTCTTTCAACAAGCTGGCGAAAGGTAAAATACACGAGGGTTGATTTGGAACAGTGATTAAATATAGTTTGAAAACATTAGAGTTCCTTGACCATTCAGTTTAAAGGAAATCTCCGGTTCATTTTCTAATTCGGTATAATGTTTCAAACTAGTTAAGCTCATACATTATCAGGTAGCGAAACCGATATCTTGTTTCACGTCAGCCGATAGTACTGACTTATTTCAATCACAGAAACAAAGCAAAAACACTGTGTTAAGTTTACATAGCAGTTAGCTCGTTTAAAGTTGCACATGACACACACCACTAGCAACAAACAGGGAAAGAAAGGACAGACAAACACATACAGAAGTGACACTCCAGTTGTGCTGCTCTCCATATACTGTACGTAAATATTTTCACTTGTAATAATTGCCATGAAAATAAATTGCTACAGTCCTCGTGAAAATACACGTAGTACTCCATTGAACTGCAAAATAGTATTTTTTTTTATTCATATATTTGTTTATTACTAATTTACAAATAATATTGTTAATTTCTTTCATCGTAGGTTCTTTTTATCTTTCTTTGATTTCCTCTTTCTATGTCAGACAGTCCAAGCGAACGCAGTTGTTAGTTAAGACTGCTTTGCTTTTTATAGTGTGTTCAGTTCTTAAAGTTCCTGATTGGCGACTATGTTAATGATAACAGACCCCGAAATTTATCCCGACCCGTGGCAATAGGGCAGGCGCTATATAACGGCGCAGGACATGTCTTCAAAATACCATTTAAGCGCAGTGGGTTTGTTTTTTTTTTTACATCTCTGCTCCATTTCTGCGCCACAGAATCGGGGGCGAGCGGCGTTGCTCTGTAATCAGAATACAGCCCTTAGTTTCTTGTTTTTATCCTCATAACCAGAAGCTTGTCCTTACAAAAAGCAATAAACAAACGAAGACAAGATAAAATACTCTAATGAGTTACTCAGCCCC
Organism: Polyodon spathula; assembly: GCF_017654505.1. Classification (NCBI taxonomy): domain Eukaryota; kingdom Metazoa; phylum Chordata; class Actinopteri; order Acipenseriformes; family Polyodontidae; genus Polyodon; species Polyodon spathula. The sequence continues at coordinate 42,543,625 of NC_054544.1, forward strand.
ACTGACCTCCACATCACAGCCCAGGGTTCTCAATAAGCACTGAGAACCCTAATCACACACACTCGTAGTACTGCACTAGCTTTAGTTTAACAAAGGCACTGACCCCTTCCTGGCGGTGATCAGCAGCAGATCATTGAAGAGAAACAGATAGACAGGGGAGCTCTTCTTCTGGCCAAAGATGTTCTCCTTGTCAGTGCGCTCGGTCAGGTCCCCCTGTTTCACTAGCCAGCGGGAAGATGAGACCAGAGCAATACTCTACACAGAGTGGAATACAGTTAATACAGTACACAGAGTGGAATACAGTTAATACAGTACACAGAGTGGAATACAGTTAATACACTACACAGAGTGGAATACAGTTAATACAGTACACAGAGTGGAATACAGTTAATACTCTACACAGAGTGGAATACAGTTAATACAGTACACAGAGTGGAATACAGTTAATACTCTACACAGAGTGGAATACAGTTAATACTCTACACAGAGTGGAATACATTTAATACAGTACACAGAGTGGAATACAGTTAATACTCTACACAGAGTGGAATACAGTTAATACACTACACAGAGTGGAATACAGTTAAGTACAGTACACAGAGGAATACTGTTAATACTCTACACAGAGTGGAATACAGTTAATACAGTACACAGAGTAGAATACATTTAAGTACTGTACACAGAGTGGAATACAGTTAATACTCTACACAGAGTGGAATACAGTTAATACTCTACACAGAGTGGAATACAATTAATACTCTACACAGAGTGGAATACATTTAAGTACAGTACACAGAGTGGAATACAGTTAATACTCCACACAGAGTGGAATACAGTTAATACAGTACACAGAGTAGAATACATTTAAGTACAGTACACAGAGTGGAATACAGTTAATACAGTACAGAGAGGAATACAGTTAATACTCTACACAGAGTGGAATACAATTAATACTCTACACAGAGTGGAATACATTTAAGTACAGTACACAGAGTGGAATACAGTTAATACAGTACACAGAGGAATACAGTTAATACAGTACACAGAGTGGAATACAGTTAATACAGTACACAGAGTGGAATACAGTTAATACAGTACACAGAGTGGAATACAGTTAATACTCTACACAGAGTGGAATACAGTTAATACTCTACACAGAGTGGAATACAGTTAATACTCTACACAGAGTGGAATACATTTAAGTACAGCACACAGAGTGGAATACAGTTAATACTCTATACAGAGTGGAATACAGTTAATACTCTACACAGTGTGGAATACAGTTAATACTCTACACAGAGTGGAATACAGTTAATACTCTACACAGAGTGGAATACATTTAAGTACAGTACACAGAGTGGAATACAGTTACACTAGTCAATATTTGAATGTTTTAAATTACATATACATTATATTGCAGTTAGATTTTAGATAACATGAATATACCCCATTATAATCATTAACCCCTGTGCAGTTTGTTCATTCTGTAAAGAGATATGCATATATCTATATATATTTTACCGTGACACAAATATGAACGAAAATAAAAACTAACCTTGCACTCAAACTCAGTTTTGTTTGCAATGTGGACCAGTTCCTCCATCTGTTTCATATTCCCCACCTCCCTGTTACAGTCTTCAACAACCTGCAACAACACCTCTGTTAGCCAGCACAGACCCCCCCTAATACAGGACATCAAATTCTAGACTAAAGCTTGACATTATACCATGATATAAATACCAATCAAACACAGGTAATCAATAAAAAAACAACCAAAGAAAGTAAAAGTAAATGATCAAATTATGAACTGTCCCCAGTTAATCAAAGCTTTATTAAAGAAAACACACCTGTGATATTTCAAAACTTCCGTTGTTTTCCTTAACCCTTTTCCCCGGTGTAGTGTAGCTGCTTCTGGCATTGTGGTCATGTGTATTGTATTTTGATATCTCTAGGTGCCATTATATTTTCAATTGGAAATTCGAAATACAATTTTAGATATCCACCACAAAAATATAGATTTTTAAATGAATAATTAATTAAACTGGATTTAAAGCATTTTTATTGGATTAAATTAAGTGTTTTATTCATTAGAATGTTGTTGGTTAATTTAACAACAGTTGTATTAATGTCACACTTAATTTCTTTAAATAATGCATGATTCAAAGCTTTGAGAGTAGTGCCCAGTTTTGTGTCTGCTCACCAATCCTGAGCTAAAGCCCTAGGTACCCCAGCCCAGCCCAGCCCAGCCCCAGCCCCAGCCCCAACCCTACCGTACCTTTGATATCGCCTTCATTGCTCTCTCTGCAGATTTCTCTCCTTCAGACCCCTGCTCTGTTCTTTTCAAAATGGTCTGGAATTTAAGAAAATAACTATTTATTTATATTTGTTCCAATTTCAATCACAGAAACCAGGAAAATGGAAGTTAAGAGGAAATAAACACAGCAGATGTAGGAGACACTACTGTATATTTCAATTCGCTTGGATAAAATAAAACAAATAATTATTCTGTTTCTCCCATTAGTTAATTCGCTTAATTCACTATACACTTTCCTTTTTTTTAGAATGAAAAAGTATGCTCATATGAAATGGAACAGCCCTAACAATGAGATGAATTGTCAAGTGCATTCCCAAAACTATGTGATGTAGGCTATCAGGCTGTACACTGATCTACAAAGTCAAGTAGATAAGCTTGTATAGTCGTCTCTGCGCCAAGTCAACGTGCAGTGAACATTTATGGGTATATGTAACAGAAAGATAATGATTCTGGAGGTAAATCTCCCTCTCAACCTGTGAGGGCGCTAAGTAATGGGGACAGAGTACTCTGGACTACTTGGCCTGATACTTCGTTCCGAGGGTTAAAAGGAAGTCGGTCATGTAAAAAGAGATAGAACTTCGATACACTTTCCAGAAGGGAAATGATGCGGCAGCCGCGAATTGGAGGAGCGGCTCCAGTCGTTTACCAAGGGGTCATGAGTGACGGTATAAATAGAAGTCGAAGCAATGTTGTCTGTTCCTTCGTTTTGGTTATTAATAAGTGACCCAGAAGGACCTGTGTTTTGTTCTATCTACTTGTTTGTTTGTATTCACTAGACAGCTAACATGTTCCAGAGCTGAGGCCAGCACAAACCCGGAACAGCACTGCACTTGTATCACAACAAACTGTGTATGTGTTTTGTGTTTAATGTGGGGATAAAATAACAGGACTGTTATTTTGGGACCAACCAGGGGATTATAACGTAAGTAATACTCGCCGCTCTATTACTTGCCTGCATTATTATTTACTGTTTGTTTCACCGTAAGGCACTGGACATAAAATAAATAAAAACAAACCTTTGCACCTGGATTACAATTGTCTGTCTGTTCTTTAATCACCTGCACCTGCACACTATCAACCACTTTGCCACAGTACACTTTAAATTACAGAATCCATAAAAAGCCACCTGCTCCTATATAGGCTAGCCTACAGTCCTGCTAAAAGCTCCTCAAAACAAGTGAAAAACAGGCAAGGAGAATGTGACATAATTCCATCTGTTTTTCTGTTTTCTGAATAGAAATGAATACTGACAGCTAATTGAATCACAATGATGCGAAGCCCATGAGTAATCCAACCAAAAAACACGACAGTGATGTGAAACTGGGAATGAGGCCCTGTGTATCACATATCACACAGCAGTGACACGTGAACTGTGAAAGCATAGATGTATTTTTCGTCAAAGGCCAGGCCCAGGCTTCTGAAAGGATAACTAAATCGGAGTTCTGTAAGAGTCAGGTCCAGACGTACCTCCACCAGGATCTTGAGACGTGTGATCCTCTGAAAGGGCAGGACCAGGAAGGATTTCAGAGGCAAACGGTTACACCTGGGGTCCTCCTGCAGCCGGGACAGTATCTCAACAACCTGGCCTTTCTCCTTTCTGATATGAGGGAAACAAATACAGGCGAGTGAGAGATACAATCTCTGTGTCCCTCGCGGGCCAGGAGGAATGCTATGTTCTGTGTGTCCCTCCCTTTTTCATAGGTTTGGAAAGTTGGTTTTCCATGCTTTAGACATTGGGAACTAGAGCTCCTTTGCTAACAAATCATGTCTTCAGTGAAGTTGTCCTACCCGAGATTGTGCAGGGTCAGCTCCTGGTATGGCATATTGCGGATGTAATCTATGTAGGCTGAGAAGTGGTTCTTGGAATGGTAGTAAATGACATTACAGATGTCATAGAAGAGGTTACCATACATCTTCTCCTTCAGGTCCTCCAAGAAGCTAGAAAGAAGAGATGATATATTTTAACCTCCTGAACTAGACTACCAGACAAGAAGGCGGCGATGATATCCACCTTCTCTACAGACCACTGGAGGACTTGCAATTCGGTGCTTGCAGCACAACCAAAACATCCTAGAAGTGTTTTGTCAGTATCCTAAAGAACTGTGTTATTATACCTCATAATAATTCTCCATTACAGTAAGTCTTACTCATTTCAGAGTGTAAAAGTCTTAATGACAGAGGTGCCCAATATATACAGACGAGGTGTCAGTCTCCAGTTCTTCAAATATTTTTAGAAGATTGTGTTCTCACCTTACTGTGCTGTACCTGCCCTACAGATAAATAGAAGGTTTCAGTTTCACATTGTATAAAGAAACAGTAAAATCTGAAACCATGAGACTAAAATATCATCCACACATGTAAAGCAATGAGAATTCCCAGACAAAGCTGCTTCTCGGTGTGTAGTATCTACTTTAGTTCTAAAACATACTGCCAGCGATTTTGACAAGAGGTCTGGAAAACTGAACTTGAACAGAGAAAGTTTGAAAATGAAACTGATGCTCCTGGTAGGTAGTTTCCAGAGCCTGAATCAAATAGATTGTTTTAAGCAATCATATCACAAGTTGTTATTCACAGTACCGGGACCATTCTTTTTCAGTAAGCTTAAATTAATATATCTATAATCTGCTTGATTCTGCTTAATTTTTAATTTTAGTGTAATCTATTTCAGGTAATCTCAAATTAATGATCTAATACGGAGTGTTGTAAGTCTTACTTTTTGCTGATTTCCTTGATCTTTCCAATGCTAGAGAAAAGTGATTTCTTGTCACGAGGGCCAAGGGCGCTGCTGAGCTCTGGGGAGTCCATGAAGTGAACCACAGCCACTGTTAGGCTGCTGAGGTAAGAGTGCTCTGTGGTCACAACCTCGTACATACTCTGAGGCAGAGAACAGGCAGACATGAAACAGAACCATCCCTCACACAGCTTTAAAGAAAACATTACTAAAAGAAGCATGTCAATAACATACATCCCCCGCCATGGCTGTGATGAAAGAATTGATGACCATGACATCAGTGGTTTCAATGGAAACCTTCTACAGTACTGCTGGTTACTGGTCAATTGCCAGGGAAACTTTTTTCTAAAAAAATCACGTCAACTATATTTGGAAAAAATCCCATGAAGAACCTCTAGGTGGCTCATTTTTCTTTACAATTTAAAACAACAACAAAAAAAGACCTTGGTTGTACATCAACAGTATTACAGAATAGGAATTAGCAATGCAATATTCCATCACAATTCTCTAGATTAACGCAAACATGTAAGTGTGATATACAGACAGATTGATGATACTAACATTGCCCCCCCCCCACCCCCTACATTCCCAAAATCCAATATTCTCAATAACTTCAGCTAATAATGTTACTACCAGAATGTAAGTGTGGCATACAGATAGACACATGTAAAAACAGACATCCCTGAATATCTCTACAATTTGCTGTTCTCAATAGCTTGAAGTAAATAATGGTAATACCAAGTTTCATAATTACTGGGTAAGCGGTTCTGCAGATACAGTAAAACCAACGTCAATTGGGAGAGGACTAGACAGTGTGCTGGATTACAGAGTTACTATAGAAATCTAATATCTAACAAAGATAAAATTCAGGCAGGATTCCGGCTCTTTCTGCTGGGATTCGGATTTACTCCATGTTGCTTTCAATTCGGCATCTTTTCTTTTCAGAATGTCGGAAACGGTTTGCCTTGCGATTTGGGTTTTTTCACTTGGCTCTTTTTGTTTTGGTAAACTTTCAGCTTTTTTGATAAGCACAATGTAGAGAGCTTGCTGTGTGGAAGTTTAGACATTAACGGTGTAATTTAGCACGGCGCTGGGGGACATGCGAGTATAAATACGCAAGGTCTTCCTTTTGTTTGAATTTTTTTTACACTGGTTTTAAACTTTATAAAAAAAATCACATAACCGTGTGCTGGACGGCACAGTCGGATTTACATTGATTTTAGGCAGACAAGACCTACAAAATGCCCGATGCCAGAATAGATAGGTTCGGGATTTTAGAGGGGATCACCATTCATTTCAATAGGGATTTGGTCAGGACCCAAAAATTGTGCCAAATTCTACAGAAAGCAGAGGGGCTGGATTAGACAGGTTTTACTATATTTGATGAACAGTGTAACATACGTACGACTGCCTCCACTATCTCCCCTTTGCAGGGGTTTTATCTCCGGCAGAGAATAAAACAGCAGAAGAAAACAAAGCAACTCAGATTTATATTAAACTAAGCATGCTGCACCTCATGGTATGAAAAAAAAAAGATTATAGATTTCTAGGTGTTTGCAGTGACGATATGCTTTATACAAAACCAATATAAGATGATCTTAAAATCAACTAAATAAATATATAGCAAATCTTCACCACCCTTCCCAACTTTAATTGGGTTTGGCACACCAAGTGTAGGGGTTAATTGCTGAAAAAAAAACTATAAATGGTTAGTCTTGTCTGTTCTCCCATACCTCTTGCAGCAGAACCTCCTGTTTCTTGAGCTGGGGCAGAATGCCACTCTCTTGGACCACACTGAGCTCCTGCCAATACGGCTTCAAGGACCTGTGACTGTTGGGGATTCTCCTGCTGACCTGATCAAGAGAGGACCCTGTTTCCTCATTCTTCTGGCCCGGATTGGGTTTCCCTGAAGGACAGTGGTCTGTTTCATCAAGCTCATCCTGTGAGGCCCTTTCTCTCTTCTCTTGTGTAGTCATCCCTGCATGTTCTGGGAGGCACTCTCGCGTCGCTCTATTTGCCCGAGGTCTTGAGTCATAACTCTGTGCCTGGTTTTCCTCTGAACTCAGGTTCTGCAGCTTGGTCTTCTTCACCTTGTTGGGTGATGTCATGATGACATCAGTTGAGGGCGCCTCCTCCCCCTCCATGACGCTTCCTTCCTCGGCACATTCCTGCTTTCTGGAATCCCGGAAATGGATTTCCATAAAGTTGTCAGCGGGAGGCTGCGTTTTCCTGTTCTGTATGGGTGATATCCTTGTGCCATCCTCTGTGGATGATCGTTTCCAACCAATGAAACCCACCAGCGCCTCATAAGAGAGCAAAGAAGGCTTCCAGTTTTTTTTCATCTTCCTGACTTCGCCCCCCACCTCCCCCGAGTCTCCCCCAGGGAACCTCTCCCTCAGTTCGGCTACAACTTTGTCCTTCAACTGACTGCTAGAGGCACACCGTGATGGGACACCTTTTCCTCTACTCTGTGATTTGTTCTTGTCCCAATGAGGCAGGTATTTTAGAGGGTCCTCAGGAGCTGATGAGGGAGGTTTCAGCTCTTTTCTTTTAGAGCCACTGGCTGTGGGTGGTTGCTTTTTGGTTTGCAAGGAGTTCTTGACGGAGTTCTGATACCCTGAAGAGAGCCAGAGCACATTTACATTTAGAAGTGATCTGCGCTCTGTGCTTTCCTCCTCCTTACATTGATTATCGTTAACAAAATAGTTCCATAAATTGTACGGGTTGTGCTTTTTCATTCATTATATAGGTCTCACACATTTTGAAAGAAACACATTTTATTTTAAAACATATACGGTACTATACTCGTTAAAATAAATCTCTGCTTGCAAGCCATGCTTGCAGTTAGTGTTGCATTTGCTCCCGTTTAAAGGTTTCTTTCCTGTCATTAACCAATCAGTTGCTTTCCCTATTGACTGACATGCATTTAACCAGTAACATACTTTGACCCAGAAGACCCTGCTGTGGACCCAGGAAGTGCAAGTATAACAGATACACTGATAAAAAGGCATGGCAACTGAAAACCAGCTATCATGGTTTCAAATGAAAAATACTTGCTTGTGATAAATTGTGTTCCCTTTCAAGTGGAATGACAACCATTACCGAATGGGAAGAGCCTCTCTGACCCAATTGACTTGGCTAGAACAACTGATTAGTGCGTCCACCTCGGCTCCGACACCAACACCGATTACTCGGTGCCTGACTACGGTCAACGATGCTGACAGCTCGGCACCAAAGCATATTGCTCGGCACCGACAACCCTGCACCACGTCAGCGAGCTTGGCAGTGTCCTCCGCTGGTTTTCACCAGTGTGACCAGTGTGCAGCCAAGCTCCCGAAGCAGGATGGGCACACCATTTGTGTTCGGTGCCTCGGGCCAGATCACGCGGCCAGGGCACGGGCAGGAGACATGGACTGCTCTCCCTGTCAACGGTTCTCTAGGAGAACCAAACGCAGGAGGACAGCCCTCTCCCCAGCGGATTCCCATTCCTTAGGGCAGGCAAGAATGAGATCCATGGTCCAGGGTCCTTCCCAAAGGGCTTATGGAACCCTGCTACCACTGTGAGTAGAGAGCTCCTCCATACCTCTGGTTCACCTTCCCCTACCCCCAGGCGGCACCGCTCAAGTGGGCGCTCACCAGGAGGTAGGCGATCGCCGTGGAGATACCGCTCCCCTTCCCCTCGTCGGCGCAGATGCTCCCATTCTGAGTAGCCGGAGAAATGCCAAAGCTCTGCGAAGTGACACTATGAGCAGCTGGCTCAGACAGTGAGAGCCCAGCAGACCATGCTGGAGACCCTGTTACAGGCTTAGGGTAGACTGCCCCTTGCTACTGGGCAGCCCCAGCATCCCCACTCCCGCTCTCCGTCCCCGGCCCCACATAGACCCCCAAGCCCTGGTGAGCTGTCTTTTATGGCTTTGAGGTCGGACATGTCCGACCCCGCCACTTTGGTCGGGCAGGCCACAGCGGTGGTCTCCATACCACACCAAATGGATACATCTCAGAGGTAGGAGTTCCAGGCCCTGATGCAGCGCACAGCTGCTGCCACTGGTGTTCCCTGGCCTGCGGAACAGGAGGGAAAGGAGAACAAAAAGGGCACCCACAACATGCCCATCCTCTTTGTTAGGACTTTCTGGAGCTGGTTTGCTCTTCATGGAGCCACCTTGCTCCCTCTGGCTCCAGAACAACAGAGTCCCTGCTGCACACCACCGGAGCCCAAGAAGCTGGCCTGGGAATGTTCCCTCCCACTGGGGACATGGTCACGGTAATGGTGCAAGGGTCCACCTTCACCAGAGAGATAAAGACCCTACCTGCCCGTCTAAGCCATGTAGGACAACAGACACCATGTTTAAGAAGGCATATGCTTCAGCAGTGTTGTCAGTAAGAGCACCAAACGCCAGGTCCATATTGGTGCACTACCAAGTCACAGCTAGCGCTGGTGGCCGCTCGCCGACATCTTTGGCTGACCCAAGCCAAGGACGTAGACAGAAAAGGTTACATTGCTGGATGCATCTATAACAACGGGGTAGACATTCAGAGCGAACATTGATGTGAACCTTGAGAGGTCCCACAAGGCCACGGAGGTCGTTTCAAAGTTTTTGCGCCTTCCTGCCTATCGCCAGCACCCTAGGTGGCCTTCCCAGCCTGCTGGGGCAACTGGGCCTGAACGCCGCCCTCCACCTCAGTCCAAACAAACAATCAGCCAGGGGTAACCGGTTCTCCAGCTGGAGACCGAGGACGGGGCCTAAAAAAGATGTGCCCCCTCCCAAGCCCAAGGGAGGCCATCTCTGAGGGCTCCAGCTGCCAGCTTCCCCCCTCACAACCGGACTGACCGCTGGACACGACCCATGGCAATGCTGCAGTAAGGACTCCTGAGTGCTAACGAATGTGACACACGGTTACACACTACAATCCCACTTAGGCCCTCCACCCTTCAAGGGTGTGCTCTTTATCCTGTCGAACCGGCATGCACGATTCTCCTTCAACAGGAGATTGCCAATCTTCAACAGAAGTACGCTGTCCGCTTGGTAAACCCAAGCGATGCACTCAGCGGCTTCTACTCCAGGTAATTCCTGGAGCCCAAGAGGGACGGCGGTTTCCAACCTATTCTGGACCTCAGGGTCCTCAACATGTTCCGCAAACAAAGGAAGTTCAACATGTTGACAGCACAGCGTATCCTCCAGTCCGTCCAGCCGGGCGACTGGTTCACATCGATCAACCTGCAAGATGCCTACTTCGGTGTCCCGATCCGTCCCATGCACAGAAAATATCTACGCTTCTCCTTTCAAGGCAACACGTATGAATTCTACGTGTTCCCGTCTGGCCTCTCGCTGGCGCCCCGCACCTTTTCCAAGTGCATGGATGCAGCACAGGCTCCACTCAGGCTGCGGGGTATTCGGATCTTGAACTACCTGGACGATTGATTAGTTTGTGCGTGTTCCAAAGCAGGTGACGAGGTGCAAACCAGGCAGGTCATAGATCATGTTAGGAAGTTAAGGCTCTCCATGCATCAATGGAAGAGCAACTTCATACCGTCTCAGTCCACAGTGTTCCACGACAGTGGTAGCCTATATAAACCACCAAGACAGCCTGCGCTCGCTGGGCCTTCAACACGCAGCTCCAGACTCCTGTCTTGGATGCACAGAAACTTGCGTTCCATCAGGGCGGTTCATCTCCCCGGTAAGGACAAAAGGGCAGCAGTCCTCCTGTCCAGAGGAGCTCCAGACAGCTCGGAGTGGAGACTGCACCCTCAGGTTGTGAAACAGATTTGGGAGAGGTTTCGTACTGCACAAGTCGACCTCTTCGCCACAGCCAAGTCCACTCATTGCCCCTTATGGTTCTCTATGGAGAGAGACGGCGCCCCCCTGGGAGTAGACAAGCTGGCCACAAGGACTCTTATATGTGTTCCCTCCACTACCGTTATTACCCCTGACACTAGAGCGGATCAGGGTGGAGAGAGCACAGGTTTTGTTGGTTGCACCCAGATGGCTGAGGCGCCCCTGGTTTGTTCTCTCTGACATGTTGTCGGGTCAACCACGGCAACTCCCGCTCCTCAAGGACCTCCTGAGCCAAGCGGAGGGGTTATTATGGCATGAGACCCAGCCCAGCTCCAACTCTGGGTCTGGCCGTTGAACGGAGCCGTCTATCCAGACGAAGTTTGCCAGATGCAATGGTAGAGACACTACAGTCTGCTAGAGCGCCGAGCACTAGAGCCCAGTACTCATATAAATGGAAGGTTTTCCAAGACTGGTGCATTTCTAAGGGTCATGATCCTGTGACCTGCCCTACTGAGACAATTTTAACCTTCTTACAACACCTGTTTGATGCGGGAAAATCTGCATCCACTCTGAAGGTCTACTTGGCAGCAATATCGGTGTGCCACGATAAAATTGACTCCCCTGGGGCACACTTCCTGGCACTGCAATTTCTTAAAGGGGCTCAGAGGCTCCGTCCTCCAATGAAAAGCATGGTCCCTAAGTGGGACCTGGAGCTGGTGCTGGGGGTTCTTATGGGTCCCCCATTTGAGCCCATGGCCTCAGCAGAGCTAGTCCTTGTTTCCCTCAAAGTGGCATTTTTATTAGCCATTACGTCTGCCAGAAGAGTAAGTGAGCTTCATGCACTGTCCATCGATGACACATGTATGGCTTTCACTGGTAATGACTCGAGCGCAACATTAAGAACTAATTTCATATCAACCAACCAGTGGTTTTGGAAGCTTTCAGACCTCCCCCGCATGAGTCAGGGAAAAGGACCATAGACAGCACACACTTTGCCCGGTCCAGGATCTGCGCTGTTATCTGGATAGGACAGCATCCTGGAGACAGTCTGTCTGCTATGGGTCCCGCTCTAGAAGTCAAGTCCTGTCGAAGCAACATCTAGCGTACTGGGTGTCAGATGCCATACGCTTGACGTATGAACAGACGGACTTCCCTATGCCGGGGGACATTACGGCCCATTCTACCAGGGGCCAAGCGACTTCATGGGCTCTCTAGGGTATTGCAGGCAGCATGTCCTTAGGCATCATGTGGGCTCTGAGGCTATCGCCGTGAGGCTGTACTGTCAACAATCTGGAGCCACGACAACTTTGGTAATGGTTGTCATTCCACTCGAAAGGGAATGTTAGGTTGTTACCATAACCCTGGTTCCCTGAAAAGAATAACAACCGTTACCCTTCGAGGTCATGTCCCCAGCTGACCTTCGATTTCGAAAATGGAGATATGCTACTGTGAGAACGACCCTCTTCAGCAGGAGGTGTGAGGGACTTCCTCCTCACAGCAGGGCCCTGATAGGGCAGCTTTTTAATATATGCTCAGTGATTGATGGGTCAGAGAGGCTCTTCCCATTCAGTAATGGCTGTCATTCTTTTCAGGGAACCAGGGTTATGGTAATAACCTTCTGCACATGTGAGACCTATGTAGCTGATAGAAGTGCAAAGCAGGTGAGATTCATGGAATTATTTTATTTGCTACAATTTACGTTAAATAAAGCTCTGTGAGATTCTGAAACTGTCAGCACCATAATAATTTTATCCTTTCTGAGTGCTTCTTTTACAGCAACATTGATATTTTTGATAAAGGACCATTTGGCATTTATTATTTCTGGTATACATCATTATATTCCCATAGTCTTAATAACTTGTGTAAAAGAACACTCCTACCATATTTTGTCACAATTTGATTGGAGGCTCCCACCTTTGTTATTGATTGGCTGTGCCGTAGTCAAGGTAGCTGGAGTTTGTAGCCCATTGTCAAATGAGGTCTCATCTATCTCCATGTACACTCCCTCAGAGCTACTGGGCTCCTTCTCTCCTCCTACAAATCGGCACAGACACATATTAGAGATGCAGCAACAAGGTACAGTCTGTCAGAAACATGAATGGCTCCCCAGTAGGTCACTATCACTGCAAGAAATGCTGAGAATCATAACACATCACAACAAACAAAAAACAAACATTACTGACCACAATATGGCAGCCAGCTTGAGTCATGTTTAATTTTGACTGAGGAGTTTCCATAATATTAAAAATATTTATTTTCTTCTCTTGCGTTATTTGTGGTTCTGGAAATGCCCTACATGTATAAATGCATTTCTAAAAGAAAATATGTCAATACCATGGAAGGTTTTACATGATACAGTACAAATGAAATACATAATGCATAAGACTGTGGATGGGACATATCTTAATGATACTTTGAACACATACATGAGGATAATATAAAGTAACAGTAATAACTGTGTTATAAGGCCGTCCTTGTGTGATAAAACTTGTAATCTCAAACTAAGCCATATGCTGTACAGTATATCTACAAACTGCTTACAGAGCACTGTACTGAAGATTCTAGATTCTTTTTACTGTGGTTGTGAACAAACATTGAATATTGTGACATACACCACTTTTTTTAGAGGTTATTATTATTTATCCTTAATTCTAAAGAGCAGTTAGCACTCAAACCAATCCCAAGAAGTCATGCCAACCCTATAGGAAACCACAGCAACAAAACAAGCCCCACAGAAAGCTGCTGCACTGGCTTGTCTTTCCTGTCTTGTCTGGAAATCATGCTTTGGCTTGTCAGTGAACACAGTAGTGAGCTATGCAGTGAATTCCTTCAGAGCTCATTCTGATGGATGTGAGGGAGCTAATATTAGTTATAAGAGTAATTCACTCAGCCCCAGGCTAGTTAGGCTACACTGATTAGGATTAACTGCAATAATGAAGTTGACCGGCCCATATAGTAGCTTGTTTCCCTCGGTGGTACCATAAGAACATAAGGACATCTATGAAGGAGAGGAAGACCCCTCTCAGATCGTCCTTGTCCTGGCTGCTGATTGATTTCAAGTTGGGTCTTTAGCGTCTCAAGGATCTACAGTATTTGAGATGCTTTCTGGCCAATTATATCAAAATGATATTTAAAGTACCTGAGCCATTTTAAAAGTTGCTTCTCTGCTTGTTGCTTACCATATGTGTGATAGGCATTCATTTAGGAATATACATGTTTAATATTTATTTGCAAACATACCTTTAGTTTGGCTTCCCAGCCTTTTGTAGTTTACCTCTGCAATTTTTTCTAAGCAGACTGCTATTTGTTGCTAGGTAACCCACAGTCTGTAGTTTTTCAAAGCTTTGGGGTGTCTGTATTTTTAACAGCTGTGGAAATGATATCTAGTCATGTCCTCGCTGGTTAGGAATGAGATCATGTGGTATAACACAGTATTAGGTATAACAGTTCAAAAGAAACTTACCGTGACACAGGCTGTCATTAGGTTATTTTGAGATGTGTTGATGTTTTATAAATTATATTTTAATTGCACTTTGTTTGAGATGATTTCGATTTTGTGTTTGTCTAAATGTGTAAACCCTATTTTCTTATACACTGCTACCTCAGTATTTGGCTATCTGTCTTTCACATAAGAATAGTGAGATAATGAAACAGTGAGATAATGAAGGACCCTTATACAGCAAAGTACAGTACATGCACAATTTACTGTTAAAGTTTGTGTAAAATGTATTCCAGACATGACCTAATCATGAATTAACCAAAGTCATGAATTCTCGAATGGTGAAAAAACAAGGGAGCAGTGTAGTTGCAGTGTTGGTGAAGTTACTTTTAAAATGTAATCCATTATATTTACTTGAACCAAAGTTAATGTAACTTATTACTTTGAAAAAAATGTACCTAGTTAGAGTCATGCACGGTTCACATTTTACAGAGATATTTTTTCTGGTTTGATCAGCCGGCAGCTCAAAATGTTCCTTGAAGATTCAGATCAATTTATTAAATGTAACTAACAGTAAATATGCAATTTTTTCACATAAAATATAATCCATTACCACACTTCATTACCTGTCTGAAAAAGAAGCCATAGTTACACATTATTGAAAAATGTAATCAGATTACAGTGATGCATGACTTGTAATACGTTACTCCCCACCACCTTGTAGTTGCAGTAGAAAACTTTCCTTACTTGGGCTAGCGGGGAGCCAGAGTGGTTTCTTGGGAAGGGGACGGCTGTGAGGAAGCAATACAGACTCATACTCCATTGCACCTGCAGCCTTCTTATCTGTGTGGAAGAGCCACTCAGAGGGGCTGGCCTGAGGAGTCGAGAAGCGTTCACTGGAGTTCACTTTGGGGTCCAGAGTAGCGCTGCCAAACCCTGGAGTCTCTAACTCTTTGGAGGAGGCATGGTCCCCATCTCCCTCTCTGAGGTTTATAGTTTGACTCGCCTCCTCATGACCTCCCGAGCACCTCCGAAGGTGGCACAGACACGGGCAGCACGGCGGGCACTCTGCCTGGACTTCATCCTCCTCCTTCAGTCTGCTGTCTTTCCGATGGTCCTTCACATCCCTGGAGTTCCTGGCTGAAGCTACTGGCACACAATAAGGACACATCAGCACAAAATCATTGGGTGGATCAATGGCTTGGCAATGGGAGAATAAGCCTTTTAACTCCAATCCAGGTTGGCAGTGATCAAAGGTTTATATATATATTTTTTTTATTTAGAGTGGTTACCTTTTTTTTTTTTTAATTTGGTGAAATGCCAATTATTTTCCTCCCAATTTTCTCCCCAACTTAGAATATTCAATTACGTCCTACAATCCCACAACCAAGCCAATTGCCTCTTTGCTGGAACTCGAGTTACTAGAAACTTTGTCAGGGACAGCCCAAACGGAGGGATTGAGTCCTCGCGGTCTCGGTTACGTGCAACGCTTCCTTAGGGGTCCAGGAAAGACTGGCCGTTGAGTGTGTCTGGTCGGACTCCCCACTGTATACACCCACCCCCACCCCCCCACCCCCCCCCCCCTGCTCGGCTATGCTTTTACCACGAGACATTCAGGGTTCTCAAAAGTGATTTTAATTTGGTGGTTCGTGGTTTGAAGGTGTTCATAACCTCCAGTAGACAGGTGTCTAAATCACAAAAAACAAAATTTTGCATGATTGGTGGTCCCTCTGAAATGCCATGGATTTGACTGGTATATAGACAGAACCCTCTGACCCCCCCCAACAGAGCAATACATCGGGGTACAGCTTACAGCCATGAGGCATTACAGTACAAACATTCACAAAAACTAAAATGACATAGTACACAGACGAGTGAAGGAAACAGTTCAGAAATTGAATGCTGATTTGGTCTGAATTATTATTGGCTGAGTGATCGAAAAGTAATGGCAAACATTCAGGCATTTTGGGCCTCTTTTGGCAGCTCATTGTGTCAAAAATGTGTGACGGCTTTGTGATTTCATGTCAAGTGAGGGCTAAATTGAGACTATTATACTTTTCCATTATGCAATCGATGTGGTAGCACAGAACAGGCCTTGTACAACACCAGAGAAGTCTGGCTAACCTATTGCAGAGCCACAGCCATATTCAGATATGTTCTGAGGCCGAAGTTTCACTGTCTGAAAAGGCTCGGAAAAAGACCTGTGCAAATGTACCCCACAGGAACTTGTAGAAGCGGAAAACGTGTATCAATGTCACTTCACTAAACTGGATTTAATGCCAGGCTTCCATAGGTGAAAGGCCTCATTAAACCATTATGCCTATGTGACAGAGATCAAACGATTCTTGGTGTTAGATCTCCTTCCTGACCTGCCAGAGCGCTGTGTAAAGGGAACAACAATTCATTCCCGGGGTTTGGCGGAAGTCGGCCATCTAGAAAGGAGCGGAGCTACATTACACTAAATCAATGACCCGGAAGGGAAACGGTGTGGCATCCGCGGATTGGAGGAGCGGTTGCATTTATTAACCAAGGGGTCATGGTTGACGATATATAAACGTAATAGTGATGTGATCTGTTCCTTGCGATGGTTACGCTAAGACTGAAAGGACCTGTCTTGTGAAACTAACCGTGATCGTTTTGTTTGATTTGTCTGTCTGTCTAAAATGGTTTGCCTTTTTTGTTAGACTAGATGGCTAACACAATCCAGAGCTGTCGCCCACGGCCAGTACTAAGCCCGGACAGCACTCACTGGGAGAGGTGACCGTGTTTGTGTTTGGTGTTCATTTGGATTATTGTTTACAGAACTGCAACCCTTCATAATTTCCTGTGCAATACACATTGTTGTGTATTGCCAGTCCTCATGCTTGTTTTCTGTTTGGTCATCAGACCCCTGGATTAAAATAAACAGAACCTATTTCACCTGTACTTTGTTGTCTGTCTTTTCATTGTTGGACTACTGTACTGCACCTGCTCTACACCTGCACACTAATTATCACTTTGCCATAGCCACTCAGCCACATGTCCATCATTCAAACACTACAGTCAGCCGAAGTCTGAGATCTGTACCTGGAGAAGTGGATTCCACAGTTTTGTAGCTTGAAGAAGCCATTCTGGCTGAATCTCTATTCTCATTGACAGTGTTTTGAGGCTCACTGCTCTCTGATTGCTGGGGTCTCTTTCTCAGTCTGGGTTTGGGGACCGGGAGACGCTTCCTCTGGCCTCCAGAAATCCCAGCATCCTCTGCGTGGGGAGACCCAGTAACTCCAGTACTAAAACGGTTCTTAGCCACAGTGAGAAGCTGCCCATATGGAGTGGGTACAGACAGATGTTTGGTCCTATGCACTTCACTCTGCCTGTGTGAGTCACCTCTATCCTCCCCTGGGAGAGAGTGTGTTTGATGCTCCTGGTCAACCATGCAGCCCTTCCAGAGGACCTCAGTGATCCTGCGTACCATGGTCCCTCGGAGTTGTGGTTTGGGGGGAGGCTGAGGCTTGGGTTTGGATGGCAGAGAGGGGGGCTGGCTAGAGCGAGAAGTGGCAGCATTCACCTCCATGGTTCCTGTCTTCACCTGTCGAGACACCTTGAACACAACATAATTAATTTTACTTTCTGGAATAATAAAATAAAATAAATAAATAAGAGAGCCTGGTGGAGGGGGTGAAGACAGGGAGACCCTGTCTCTGGGTCGTGGAGAGGCAAACAGCCAGAGACTCTTTGTACTGGCACAGCTAGAGCCATCATACATCCTTCCTGTGAAGGAATCCTTTAGCTAATCCAGCCACAAACTATTTAGCTGTGGTCTTCATCGAGTTGCTGCTTGTTGAAAACTTATGTCACTGAAAAAATATTCTGCCAGGTATTGCCTTCAAGGCACTCTTAATGATTCTGTGAAATCATTTATGGAAAGTTTTTGTAAGTTTGAAAAACTGCAGTTCCCCACTGGTAATTCATACCCTAGCAACAGTGATGTTGTGGAGCTGCCTGACCTTTTGGAGAAGCAGATCTCAAGATGTAGTCAACCAATATGGGGGAAAAGAGACATCATGTTAGATGCTAATCAATAATCTCTGCTAAGTATGCAAGCAACAAATCTATGTGGGTGGGGAACTTAGCACTCCTTCTTTGTAAATATCACAGTCTGAAGGTGAATTCTGCTCACTGAGGATTCTGGATAATGTGTTTCTGCCCAGGGTGTATACATTCTATGTTGACCATGCACCCAAACACAACGAAAAACTTGTTACAGTGGTTTGCAGAACTTGACCTAATGTTTAGCCATCTAGGTCACACAATGGATCTCAACCCCCATCAAAGCTTAAAGTAATTGTAGCTAACAAAATAGTTCCGTAAATGTTCTCTGCCAGGCACATCCATTCATTATATAGGCCTCAAATGTGCAGTTTTGAAACATGTGTTTTAGAACATGATATCTGTACTACACTAGGTTAAATAAATCGCTCTTTGCAAGCCATGTTTTTAGTCTATCTTGGACTTTCTGGGTCTTTTTACCTAGGGGGATAATATTGTCCCCACCTCTTATTGGTTTCTTTTCTGTCAATAACCAATCAACCCTATTGACTGACATTCTTTCAGCCAGCAGCATGCTTTGAGCCAAAGAATGTAAAACAGTAACAGACTTCCTGGAAACCAAGGCAAGCAAAACTAGAGCCTTCTTTAACCTAGTGTAATGTCAATTATTGTCATAAAAAAGGCATTTTTCATACAATTTCTAAAAACATTCAGTGACCACCAAGCCCACATATCTTACAAACATGAAAATGATCAAAAGGTGGTCACAAAATTACATGTGGTCACATGTGGTCACAATTACATAGATTATATCAGAACACAGTAAATTAAATAAAATGCAAACTCTACTTCAGCTCCAGAATACGCCCACAACAATATCTACTGGTCAGGATACCCTGTATACTACAGCATATAGAAATGTCCCAAAAATCATGTCTAGTTGATGGGTAGCAGTGTAGTTGATGGGGCTCAGTGTAACCATGCTGTGTGCAAGTGTTAGCTCAAGCTATAGAAAATATCATGGTTACAGCTGGCAATGCAGAACATCCCAGTGTGGGAAGTCTTAACCAACAGTGTGGTACAGTATTTCAAACCTAGCAAAATCCCCAAATGGTTGTAAATGGATAGTTCTTAGTAATTTAATGCTTTTTCAATCTTGTCAATCCATCCACTTTCAGCTAAACTTGTGCTATTTTGTAATGGTACTGAAGGTACAGTACGCATCAGAATGTGTAATTATTACTGTTTATTTCCAAAGAAAACAACTTCATGCACACTGTGATTAAAAATATATATTTGATATAATTAATGGTGCTGAGGTGCCACAGTTAACCTCTCAGTTAGAACACATTAAATGGCACAGACTAAAGACCACTATTTGATATTTAGACTGCAATGTTAATGTTGCTGTGTATTTCCCACCATTTACATTCATTGCATAAGGCCCTATTTTTCTCTTGCATTATGCAATGTATTTAATCTATAATTAACCCATCTATGTCTATCCCATATCGTATCTGAACATAATGCATATACAATTATAAGCTCATACTTTAAAAACAGATTTGTTATGCTACCTTGCTAAATCTGATCTAGTAACCACATTTTCTAAAAAACAGAGTTTAAAAGTTTAAAGTTTTAAAAAAAAAAGGATTATAAAATATTTTGGGTCCAGCTCACAATTAGACCAGATTGTCAGTCTCTCAGTTTAAAAATAAAACACACACACACACATACATTTCTCTTACTTCCTTTGGGAGGTCACAATACAGAAATTCAGCTGTAGTTGTTTAATAACCTTGAAATTCATTTCTATAGCAAGCATGATGTAAAACAGTTTTACTATCAATCTTATCTGTTAATATGCCTGACTAGTGATACATATAAATACTGAAAGATATCTCCTCAAGTGTGGAGGTGCTGAACTCACCTGAAACTTTCTCCCAGTCCTGAAAACTCTGTCTTTGTTAGAACCTTGTGGAAGAAACCCGTTTTCAGACAGGTACAGAGGAGATTCACAGAGGTCTACCCTGGTGAGTCTGGATCAGTCACAAAAAATACAGAAACAAAGAAAAGTGATCCTTATAAGAAAGAGACACAGAGATCTGCCCCTGCCTGTACTGCTGACTCTCTGCCAGCTAACAAAGACAGGCATGCCGCTGGGACTGAAGCAGAACAATAAAAGCACCCCTCAGACTTCACACCTGTCTGCAATCTCTTTCAATTTAGAATTTCAATCTAAGTTCAAAACAAATGGACTTAAAGTAAATCCAGATAACAAAATAATTCCATTATGCACACCCTTTTACTATATGGGTCTGAAATATGTAATTTTCAAAGAAATCTATTTTTTAACAAACCTGTATTTTTCAGGAAGTGAGATTTGATACTACAAATTACTACTAGGTTTATTTTACCTAATTCAATACCAGACATCGTGTTTTAAAATGAAATACGAATGTTTTGTTCGAAATTGCACATTTGAGATCGATATGTTGACCGGAAGTTCTAGGATTTCATTAGCTACAATCACTTCAACAATTCAGAGGGATGTGGGACTATGCCTCAGTTATTTACGCCTCTAATTCCTTCAGGGAATTTAGGAGGTGGAGATCTCCCATACAGACTGAAACGTACAGTCATTTAACAGGGAGATGCAGCTTTTATATATAACAGAACACATGTCAGGGATACATTTACAAAATACAATAATCAGTATAATAGATGCACACAAGCCATAATGTTCCTCATTTTTGTCCAACCCTTGTCACTCCTCCCTCAAGTATAAAGATATTTTCATTTCAGGATGACAGTTTTGCCTTGGGATAGAAGCTACATTTGCCATACAGCCTCTAAATACACCTCGACACTATATTTGAACCAGATAGATGATGCAGGCCTGGACTGGTCTCTCTCAACTCCACCCATGACTTGCAGGAAGGAGTGCAATGATAATTGGAATAGGTGTTTACTGTGTCTCAAGCTGCCAAGGAGGATTCGATTTCAGGTGATGGTTGATGTATTTAAAAGGGGTTAACAACTACCCACTAATTTAGTTTAATACCTTCTAAAGTCTGAATGTAAGTAACATAAGAAAATGTACGAACAACAGCTCATTCAGCCCATATGAGCTTTTCCGGTTCCTAGGAGCTGATTGATCTTAAATCTTTGTCAAGTTGGGTGTGACAGGCTGGCGAGTGGATAGAGGCCCAGAGACAGACTGCAGTTCAAAAAAATAATACTTTAATTATAAATAAACACAAAATAAAAGGGCACAAGGGCAAAATAAAGATATTAAAACACAAATAACCAAACAAAAAGCAAAACTTACAAAAATAAAAAATTTCCAGGCTGGGCAATGCCTTCACTGGATTTAGAAAATTCAAAAATCACAAACACCAACCTGCTTCCTCAGCTCCCTCCTCCCACTGGGAAGCAGAGGCCTCCTTTTATGTCAGGTGGCTGGGCGCTGATTGATCGTTAATTATGCTAATCAACGAATCAACCCCAGCCACCTGAACACAATAAACCCAGGCAGGTAGGGGGAATTTAACCCCATCCCTGCCAATTTATAAAGGGCAGAGCTTTGCTCTGCCACATTGGGTCTTCAAGGATTTAAGTGATTTAACATGAAAAACAGTGTCTCCTCCCTGTCCCAAGTCTGTCTCCACTTAATTTACAACAGTGTCCCCCCTCCCTCACATCTGTGCCCTCTAGTCCAGGTTTCTGTGCTGCACTTAAAGAATTGGTTAGGGTTAATAATTATAGCAACTCCTTTTAAGATTTTAAACTTCAATCATGACCCCCTTAATTCTTCCGTGTTCTAGGCTAAATAGATTCAGTTCTTTCATCTTATCTTTGTAGGTCAGTCCTTTAAGACCTAGGGTTAATCTGGTTACTCTTCTTTGGACTTCCTTCAGGGCCATAATGTCCCTTTGCTGCTGCAGTGACTAGAATTGGACACAGTACTCTGAGCTCTCTTCAGTGGAACACAAAATCTCGCTCCCAAGTGTCATTAAACTGGCCTGACAATTAAGTTTATACACTAATGTTTTTTACCTGAAGGCTGGATACAAAGAACTTGAACTCAAAAAGTAACCTGTTGTTCCTTGTCAATCAGTGCTGTATCACAGCATACAGATTGAAACTGTGTATCAGTGCTGTATCACAGCATAGATAGACTGTTTATCAGTGCTGTATCTCAGTAGATATTGAAACTCTCTATCAGTTCTGTATCACAATAGAGATTTCAATCTTGTTTATAGTAAGATGATAGCCTGCCAGAGAGACAATGAATCAGTATCCCAGCTTTTAAACTCCTGGATCCTGACCTCAGCTGCTGTTTACTCAGACTATATTATGGAGCTATAACTTTCACTACAGTACAATAGCTTGACCAACTAAATAGTGAACATTACAGTAGTAATAAAAAAAGCCTGACTTCTAACTGCTCATGTTTGTTATGTGAATCATGATTTCACCTCCAGACATGTTTTTGAAAACCCAGTAATAACCCAGGAACTATATATCGTGGCAGATTGTGCAGTTCACAGCGGGGAAACACAGAGAGCTCATAGGAACTGTCCATCCACAGATATCTCCTACTGAGGATAAAAATAATACATTACAGTACAGCTGCTTCCCAAGACAGAAAAATATCTATTGTAAATTCAGATTAACCGGTCTGAAGAATTTAATATCTGCATGCTATTTGCATTTGTATCTTTAAAAATACTGTAGTAAATTCTCTTGGATTAAAAGAATTTCACTCCCTTCTAAATTTAGCAGTTGCTTAGTGTAAATGCCTTCTTATGATGCAAAATCACATCACACAAATAACAAGATTTGGAAATGTATTACCTTGCATTCAGATTAGCGTCTCTGCACTTCTGTGCTATTTCGCTTAGACTCCTGATAATGAGAATGACTGATCAAGATTATTTTTTTTTTGCTGTTCCCTTTGAATTTGTATTAATGAGGCAACTGTATATAAAACCATTGGGAGGATCTTTAATATGTTGGCACTATTCAAAGACAATTTCCCAATCAATCCAAGGACAAAATTCATACCAAAAAGGTAATAATTATCTAGACACGCTGGTTTTTAAGACCCACGTAAAGCTCCAGGGACACACTGTTCTGTGAGCTTTTAAGTAACAGTAACAGAAATCATCCTCCTTTCTGACAGGGTTTGAGATTGGACCTGCTGCGAACGAGGCATTGTCTGCATTCCTGCCAAAACTGGTTTATATAGCTCAGTGGGTGTGGAGGGACATATCCTTTAAACAACTTCCTATAGTAAAAGCACAACAAAGTGTGTTAAAGCAATGAAAGCATGGTGAAGCATAGGTAATCATTGTAAAGCCCAGCAAGGTATGGTAAAGCTTTTTAAAAAACATGGCAAACCATAAACTATGGTAAATACATGACATAAAAGTGTGGTAAAACTACAAATATAGCATGCAAATTTACTGTGGTACACTTATAAGGGATGCCCTTTATAAATCAATGTTAAACAAGGAATGGGTTTGCTGAGAACAAAAACAAAAGCACACAGTAGAACAGTAAAGGCAAAAGCTTCTAAGCAAATAAATGCAAGTTAACGGTGGTTACTGGAGTCTGTTTACTGGTAATAGAACAAGACATGCACAATTAGAGATCAGCTAGTGGTGTAATACATGTCAACTGTGGTCTGCACCATTGATATGAATAGAGGATAAAACAATGAGGCAGTGAAATGTTTACAAGACAACACTGGCAGGAACTTACCTGACAAAACAGTATGTGGTCTGTTTACCACAGAACGTCAGTCAACCTCAGTATTAGGTCAGAAGTCAACAACATGGTCTCCAACACATTCAGCATACAGTGTTTATATTTAGATCCTACCTTCCCAAGCTAGTTTCCAGAACACTGAAAATACTGGCATCTCAAATGGTTTCTGCGGATATATTGGCAGTTAAAGTTGCAGCAGCTGCTTAATATAAACTGTGAGACAATGCTTAATTATGTTTGAGACCATTTGTCATGTTTTAGTATGAATTATAAAAAATCCTGTACAACGACTGCAATAGGTTTAATATAAACTTTATTACAAGACAAAGGTACTCGTTAAGTACTTGTTGAGTACATCATTAATAAAACAAGATAGAGTGGAATGTTCACTGCACAGGCAAGAAGGCTCTAGATTAGGGGGCAGATGGGCAATCCAGAATCCACAAAGGAATAAAGAAATACTGCATGTCTCCAGACAATATCCTCCCAAAGGCCATTTTCTACATGTGGGTAAGGGCAAACTCACCTGCACAAACTGCTAGCTTCTAACATAATACATTGAACAATAGTTTTCCTTCCAGGGACCACGTTTATTTATCGGACAGGAATGAAATCCATCATTAATCAAGAGCTTTTTCTAGATCTGGATAGACTTAAGGTTCTCCCAGTTACACTATTGATATGACATTAATTACCATTATAAAAACTGACTTCATTTTCAAAGTTTGTGTGCCACAATTTTGGTCACATTAAAGGTGCAGTAGGAGGAACAGTTGAGACAGAAAAATACATCATAAAAACGAATAAGGAATGTACAATTGTGGGAGAAGGAACAAATCAGGATTTTCATCTTGAACCATCAAATGTGTGCTCTGGCTCGGGCAGGCCCTCAGCCACATCCACTGAACCAAGTCCAGCCTTTTCTTCAAGCAAACCGGACTTCCTGTGCTGCTGAGAACTGTTCTTACAGCACACAATCCCTTATAGCACCGAATACAGAATTCCTCAGGAGTGGACTAAATTAGAAACATTAACGAACACCACAATTTATTTAGAAAATGTTGTATTTCCTTATATACAGTAATTCAATTCCTAAGCCTATCAAAATGAGTTCTGTATTCCTGTGTAGATGGATATGAAAACTCGAGGTACGCAAACCTGCCCTGACATCATTAGCTTTTTAAACAGCTAGTTTATCTATTACCCTGTTGCCTTTAAATATATGCCTAAGCGATGAATACACTATATAACACAATTTTTGTTCCTGGGTAGTAAGTGTTATTTCCTAATTGCTTATGCCTCAAAAGTATATAAAATGGCTATTATTCCCCACAAACTTTGCTTTTGTGACCAGGACAGTGATATTTAGCAATGTACCTATTTCCAATGAGAATAGATCTTTTCGTTCACATAAAGTCAGAAAAAAACAACAAGATTTAGAAGCGAGTAGTTTTTCGAGATTTACGATTATACTGTAAAAAATAAATACATGTTAATTTGGATTCATATGTTGTTTTTTTCTGACTTTACGTGAACGAAAAGATCTATTCTCATTGGAAATAGGTACATTTCTAAATATCACTGTCCTGGTCACAAAAGCAAAGTTTGTGGGGAATAATAGCCATTTTATATACTTTTGAGGCATAAGCAATTAGGAAATAACACTTACTACCCAGGAACAAAAAAAAATAAATTGTTACACGGTGACATCATTAGTCGTCTTTAGTTTTAAATATTGTCAGGAAAACTTTTTTTTTTACGTACAATGTGGTAGGTGGCTACCAGATTTTGAAATTATGCAAAAGGGGTAATGGGGAATTTAGGTTGGGTAACTAGTTCCATGTTTGTGCACCCCTCTATTTTAATTGTACTCCCTATGAAAACTCATACTGACAATGATAATGCACTGACCATAACTCTTACTGGCTTGAAATGAACTTTGGTTTAAGAAAACCTCAAATCACTGACCAGCTGACATAATACTTAACTGAGCAAAGTGTAACCAACTAGGTCAACTTGGAATCCAATCACACACTTTGATCAGGATCTTCTATTCCTAATGAGCTGGTTAGCTGAACTGTAGAGGCCAGAAAACAGGTAGATAGCAAAGGCAGCTTTAAATATAGCAGCATTTGACTTCTTTTTTTAAAAGTTTTGGCTTCTGTTGAATAACTCTCCATACTGTTCAGCAAATAATAATAATAAAACATAATAAAATAAAAATGTGGAAACACAAAAACACAAGACACGACATTGCTTATAAAAATGAATACAAAGCACTAACACACTAAGAAAGCAGTGAGTGGGTTGAATACAGTCAACACCGTATAGCAGATCCTCAGTCTGAAGAGGGTCTTGGCTTCCTTGAAACACCTTCTCCTCAGTACTGAGCGGACTGGTCTGCATCTGGTGAAAAAGCATGCAACATACTTATTTATGTATTCATATTTATTTATTTATTTATTTTTAAGAGTGTCCAATCTTTTTACCCCTGATCTCTCCAATTTAGAATTTCCAATCATGTTCCCTTACCGTAGCAATTCCCCACACTGCTCAGAAGAACTGAAGGTCTGTGGCTATTCTCTGACCCCCTCAACCAAGCCAATTGCCTCTTTACACCCAGGAACACGAGAGTGATCAGCAGACAAGGCCAGCCCTGCAGTATCTGCCCGAGCTCGCCAGGCAACTGGCCAGTAGAGTCCACTGTAGCACGCTGAAGAGAAATCCTCTGCTGTTTTTGCAATGCTTCCTCAAAGATGTTATCCAAATTTCAAAGTCGTAAAGTGCCAAACAAAGTAATATTCTAATAACTAAATGAGACATATTATTAAGAAAATAAATATCAATTAGCCTGTTTGCTTTGTCAGTAATTAACAGTGCTCTAAAATAGGGCTGGGACGATAATAAAAAAAAAAAAACTATTGATGCATTTTTTTTCATAACGCAAAAGAAACGTGTAAATAATAAGTACATATATTTCATCAAATCTAATCACAAAAAGTAAACTTTTCTCCAGCTGAACTTAAAACTACATATTTCTAATTATTTATGCCTAATCACACTGTCGGTGAGGCTCCAAACAAAATAAAACATTTAAAAATATTACTGACTTACCTTAAGATGTCTTGACAGCAACTGGATTATATTAAAAAAAAAAAAAACTCCACCGGGAGTTTTTTTTAACTATTTGCAAGTCCAACGTTAGAAAGTCTGCGCTCTCTCCAGAGCTTATTTTCTGTTTTTATTCAGAAATATTATGGCATCCACAATCTCTGGTTTCAAAGTACAGAGTTTGCTCACAAGCAAGCACGTAGATAAATAAACTTAGAAATAAACATTTTACATAAGCGCACAGCACAAAAAGCTATAAAAAAAAAAAAGCCAAATTTATTTCTGTTTTCTTTTTTTTTTTTTCAACAAAAGGGTATTCCTTTACATTGAGTCTAAGGCTGTTCACAATCAATCAACACAGATATGTTTGATAATGAGCTTCTCCATGCCACTAATTCTGCACAGGACACAGCTGTCCAAAGTTTTATTTTTATTGCACTTGCCAACCTGGCATTGGCGTCTCTTGCGGCTCTCAGCGGGGTTGCCAGCTTCAGCTGTGGGTACACGCTTGGCAGTCTCCCTCTGTTCCAAATGCTTCTTGCGAAGTTCCTGTGCTAACTATAAAATGTATTCTCTCCATGGTAAATTCTTCTCCGTTCATTCTTTGTAAAGGACTCAGGAGTTGATGGTTGCTAGGTCCAATACATTGTAAAACACATGAACACTTCCGTGCCATCTGATCCAAAACATCAACTCTATATTTTGATGCGTTGTAAAACTCCAAGGTCTCTGGTATTTATTTTAACTAGTTCTGATGCTAATTGACTGACCAAAACAGCAGGCGCCAGCCTTCAAAAGGCTGATTGAAAACAATACTGTCAGTTATTTACTCAGGCAGAGAGTAGACACTGATCTGATTACAGTTAAACACATTGCGGACTGGTAAATAAAAATAATAAAGTAGAATACCGTTCTGTATAATCAAAATACAATTGTTTTCTGTGTGGCCGTCAATGTGACTGCTCCCGGGGCTTTTAGGTATAATGTAATATATCTCCTTTATTTCTGCACTCCCACGTTTCATGCTTTGTGAGAATATTGAATACATACGGACAGAAAGGTACATGAACGCGCAGCCCCATACGTGTTACACGACTGGAGAAAATTACATTTTAAAACCAAAAACCGCCAAAATGTCTGCCGCGGGACTTCTAGTGTTAAAGGAACCAAAAGGAAAGGCAAGGAATAAGAGTGTCGATTTAAATTTTGTCGGTCCTAATAAAAAACGGTCCTATTAATGAACCGATAGATGCATTTTTTTTTCCAACCATTGATGGTTGTTCCAACGATTCGATGCATCGTCCCAGCCCTACTCTAAAATTTCATAAAAGCTTGGTTCCTAGTAGCAGACTTTATCTAGTCAGTTCTTAAGATATCCCAACTCTTTAAGCAGGAACAGTGTGGCTTGATAAACCATTCCATGCACGCAACCCTTTGTGATGTCACATACAGTATAGTGTTAGTAAGGCTGCTGGATCAGATTTCCTGGCTCTGCGTCGATTCCCCAGCTGTCCCTTTGGCTCCTGACTTCTTTCTTTCTGTTCTTTTACTGTTGTGGTATTGGTAGAAGGTATGAGAAAGCCCTGTGTGTAACATTATAAAACACAGCAACATTTTCCTTTACCTTTACAAACTGTCTGTGTCCCCATCTCCCTGCTTCTGCATCTGGGCCTGCATCTTCGCAATCATCTGCTGCATTCGCCGCAGCTGGAACACAAACACAAACTAGAGGTCAGCAAGAGGCACGCTGCTAGCACCTGCAACTCTAGCGAGGAAACACTGGGATCATGAAAGCCAACAATTTCATAGAAACTTAACCCCCTTATCACAATTGGAGTGCAACTGAAAAACTTTTGAAAACACTGAAAAATACACTAAACATATTTTCAGACAGGAAATAAAGCAGCATTAATATTTCTTGTTATACGCAGTTTAAAGGTTGAAAATCCATCCTGCATAAATAACTAAAGAACTCATTGTTTTGTCCACTATAACTGAATGCTATAGTGTTTTTTTGCTATAGGAATACAAGGACAGGTTCATACAACTTTCTCACTACTTGCATTCAGTGTTTAGACTACCATGCGTGATTATGGTCAGCCAAATCTGGGCCATTGTTGGCGAACATCAGTTTGTTAAACTAACTGGACTTCAAAGTTCAATTTAATTGTGCTCAATTCCAAGCTATGGTTCTGTAGAGGAACACCATTCTGAAATGATACCTCAGCTTCCTTCTCCATCAGGATCATGTCCTTGTCCACTTCCACAGTCTCCGCACCCTTCCTGTAAAACACAAAAAAAAGTGCCAGTTAGAAGCACGCCTATTGTTTTACCCACCTACGTCAGCATCTTCCCAAATCTGAGGGATAGGGATCGGCAACCACAAACCAAGTATCTTCCGTGAACCTTAATGTGTTCTCAAAGCCACTTGGTGTTCCCTTGATACTGCTGTGGCAGTGACTCAGCTTCTTACTGTGCAAACTATTGTTTCAGATTCCGTGGTTGAGGCTTTGTGGTATTACAAGATTATAACACAATAGTGCCCTCTTCTGTTTGCATAGCAAATCATCACAATAAAACACCTAAAACGTCCTGAGATTGCACAATACTGATGTAACTGCCCCTCAAACACCCTCTCCTCCAGAGATTAACCTTCTGTTCGCACGTCTTTATTTAAACAGTTACAAGACAAGAGTACTGCTGACATGCAGCAGACACACACAGTTCTTGTCGTACAGCCAACCAACCTACCCTTGACAACGGACACAAACTGCGACCTCTTGGTATCATCCAGGAAACTTTCATAGATGTTGAAACCAATTTGATAATAGATGACCTATAAAAGCCTAATTGGTACCAAGTTCAAGCTTTTTCTAACCATCAGGAAAAGTATTAAAAGACAATGGATTATGCTGCATAACAATTAACTTGTAGTACAAAGGAATGGAGCCTAGCACACACTGTAACTACATTAGAATGAATGAGTCAGTCATTACCAAATAAAAATACTCTTCAGTAAAGGAGGGGGGTGAGCTGGAATACATATTAATAATAGCATCAAAAATATATCCTCAACTAAAAGGAGTTTTGACTGCATTAACAGGCAAACCAATAAAAACAAACACATCCCATTTAATGAGTAAGTAGCAGGGTTTCGAATATAGCGTGACACGTCATCACGTGTTGTTACAACTGTTTAAATAACGTACCTGGAATTTTTCTTTCAAATCCCTTTTTAAAATGTCCGTTCTAGTGTCGATAGTGCAAGGATCATTGCCCGCATTGTCAAACAGGTAACACAGCAATAACGATCCATGATGTGGTATGGAAAAGAAAAGCCAGAGCACATGTTTTTTTGTTTTTTTTTCCTGCATTGATTTAGAGGACAGATCTCAAACACCAGTGCACTAGAGCAAACATTTTGAAAACAGCGCTGAAACAGATTTTAAAGTTATAAGTGTAAACAGTTGTCAGGGTGTTCACAATAAAAATAAATGACAGGTACTTCATTTAAACTCTTATTTTGTTTGGAAAATGTAAATCTTATTTTTTTAAGGCTTTCCTTGCTGTGAAGGACCAAACGTTGACACAGCATGTTTAGCTCCTACAACCTGGGAAGGTCAACTTCACAGTAAATTCTACAAGGTTTGCAATGATGAGGTCCCTGGCTGCAATAGGCCCAAAACAAAACAGCCTAGCAATATATTATGCAATGGCACCAACCCACCTTTAGTATGGCAAGATTTAACCCGATACAAACATACTGTGGCAGGGCTGATACCCTGCAAATGAGAAAGAGTGTTTTTGCTTTGTTTATTTTCGTTTGTGAGGTTTAACGTTTGACGCTCTGTCTGGGACATCCTACCTGCTGTGTTTACTTGCAGGGAAAAGCGGCTTGCGATTGGCTAGTCGCCAGCAGGGTAACCATCAGATGGGTGTGTCATGATTGGAAAATTCTACTAACACACTCCGGGGCTGCTGCAAGGCCCAGGACTAAGAAGGTCCACGCTACCTGCACAACAAATTGTGAAAAACAAAATCCTCGACCACCTTGTGTCTAACTGGGATCGGAGCTCCAAAAGAAGACGCCGAAACCGCAGATGAGTGCGTGCAACTGGGGTCAGGTTTTTAATTGTGCAAGGAACAGAGATTAGTTCAGAGACTCCTATATAAAAGTATAGCACCAATGTGTGCAAGCAGAGCCTCCACTGATTAGCAGAGTAACGCCTGCAGCATTCAAATCAACTTTTATTTTCAGTGTTTTATTTTGCTTTTTGTACATTTGTCGTCATCACCTCCATGCCTCTCCCTGTCTCTCAGCAGATAACTCACACCCATAGCATACATTTTATATACCTCACCAATTGCAGAATTCAGCAGTGGGCATAACAGCCCCCAAAACCAGGATATATCAATGAATCACTACTGTATTCTATACAAGTCACTCGTGCTACAGTATGGTATATAAAATGATAGGGAGAATCACACACAGATATGGGAAATTACATTTATAGTAGTTATTGTATTTGAAATCAGCTAACATAGCTCTGAAATGTACTGTCCAGTATACACATTATTAGAAACAGTGGGAAATTATATATACAGTAGAAGCAATTAGTGCATTTAGTAATTTAATCAACTCACTCCACGATCAACACTAAGCTCTGTACCAGTAAATCTGAGAAAAACAGAGTTCTATATGCCGACTATATAGGCTACCCTTTATAAATATTTAGCAGTTTTCCCTGGTTATAGTCTTCATTTGCCATAGATTGCCATGTTTTTTTTTTTTTTTTTTTTTAATATGATTTACCATACTACTCTGGGCTTTACATTGCTTGCCTATGCTTTATCACACTTTGCTATGCTTTTACTACAGGACTCCGATAAGGGATGTTTTTTGCTTCAGGCACTGTTTGTGATTCATGCAGCTTGCAGGAAGTACTTGTTTCTATACATCATATGCAAGTTAATATGAAGGGGATAATGTGATGTCACTGTAGACTGGGTCGAGAGTACAGTTTTGTACCCAGGACAATGAGGCATTTACATAAAACATTTATTTAACAGCCTTCTCTGACAGATGCCACATGTCACCACAATGCTTCTGCCAACTATTCTTTCTTAACCAAGATTAACATGCAACAGTATCTTAAAGAATCACTTCCTTTCAGGTCCTTTTTTACTGCCAAACACATCCCCATTTGTGTGGTGTCTAATATCCCTTGTTAACCCTGAAATGACGGTCCTATCAAAAATAGGAAACACACAAAAAAAGAGGGATGAGTGAAATGGAAAAAAGTACAGTGGAAGCCACGAAAAAGACAAAGCAAAAAGATGAGGCAGTAGAAAATTTCACAGCATGAAAATCACAAAGACTAGGAACCCTGTTGAGCACACAGCGCTCTGCAGCAGCGTCAGCTCCTCTCTGAACTGACAATCACAAGGGAGGGGAGGATACTTCTGTATCAAGAGGCAGGCCTGCACCACAGACTGTGCTTGTGAATCCTGTTTAAGTTTGAGAGGTTTTATCTTTTGTGCAATAGCTCCAGTGTACTGAAGTGTAAGGGAGGGTTTTTTTTTTTTTTTTAAATCTTAGAAGCCAAAACAAAGCCTGGTTGAAAAACACAAATACAGCATCTAGATTGGACAGAAAAAAAAAAAAAAAATTTTTTTAAAAAAAATAAAAAAAAAAATAATAAAAAAAAAAAAACAAAAAAAAAAAAAAAAAAAAAAAAAAACAAAATAAAATAAAAATAAAAAAACAAAAAAAAAAAAAAAAAAAAAAAAAAAAAAAAAAAAAAAAAAAAAAAAAAAAAAAAAAAAAAACGTAGATAAAAAAAAAAAAAAAAAAAATAAAAAAAAATAAAAAAAAAAAAAAATAAAAAAAAAAAAAAAAAAATAAAAATAAAAAAAACAATGAATATAAATAAAAAAAAAAAAAAAAAACAAAAAAAAAAAAAAACTTTATGTAACAGAGTAGGTTTTATTCACTATTTCACAGTGTATAACTTGCACTTTTACACTTTCAATATGTGTTTATGTATTGGGAAGGAGAAGAGATATGGGGCCGTATCACAAATTTGATTATTCCTGTACTGGAATTGTAAATAAATATGGAATTAAAATGTTTGATTAAACCAGCTTCCAATGTACCACTTTTATTATTTTCTATATGTTTTTGTATTGAATGTACTCCGATTCAACTTAGAAATAACTTAAGTTTAGTTTGCCATTATAACTGATAGCAAATGATACACTCATAAGAGCGGATGACATATGGTTGCAGAGCAAGGTAGTCAGACCATTTCTTCTGAAATACAATTGAGTTCTGATGCTTTTTTTGTTCTTTTGCCACAGCTGTTGAAGTTAGACAGGAAATGGAGTTTATTTCTGGAGACTGTGTGCAAGTGTTTGTTTGTGCAAGTATGTTGGGTATGAGAACGAACTCACATCTGTGTGAGTGATGTGTTCCACTGTGTGTGCATGGGGGGTGGGGTGTAATGAGGGGCTGCAAGAGCTTACAGTAGTAACTCTAGAGGCTGACAACCTGAGGTTATACTTAACACTAGACTAGAACAGGAGCACATCTTTGCTTTTTTGTGTAACAGCCAGGTTACAACTTGGTTCATGGATATTACTTTTTTGCATGGTAAGAAGTTGGTGGTCTAGCTCTAAGGATTTTTGGACAAACATCTTTAGAAAGTCTTGCATTTAAAAGATTTGAGCATAAGAAAATAATGTATGCTGGTTGCAAATGCTTTACCATCATGGATACCTTATTATCTTTTCCTTGCAAATGTACCATCATATATGTACAATAGGCTACTCCTCACAATTTAATTTCTTTCTGTGGCTGTTAAGCACTTAAGATTGTGATATTGACTGTGGCATAAATTGATCAGTTCCAAAGTTGATGTTTCATAGTTTTTTTTTTTTTTTTTTTTTTTTAATGACCAGGTATTTAATAATTAATACAATGACATCTATGAAGTAAATCTAATCAATGAATCGATTGTCTGTTCTCAAGCAAAGTGATTAACCCAGCTGCTGGTGTGCATGTTGCTTTCATCTACCCCCTCTAGTGTTCCATACTACATTGGTGCTCAGAGAGGGAGTGGAGACGCAGAGAAACAGACAAGCAGACAGAAAGACAGCTACGTACACAGGAGACAGAGGCAGAACGAAACCACGGGAAGACAACCTGCCGCCTTTCTTGAGACGCTCGGAGCGGAAGCTCTCGTAGTGAAGGTCCTGGGTCACCTCCTGAAGGTCCTGCATGTGGGTTCTGAAAGAGAGGCAGATAAGTTAGATCCTGGCCAAACCCAAGCCAATTCAGGCATTAATCAATATGTCATCTTACAGGGGAATGCTGAAGTTCATTGCAGCTTGGTGAATACAATCAGGCAACGTTCAGCCGCCAAGCAGAAGATTATACTTTACACTGCATGTACATTGCTTTACACCTCCAACCACATCTAACAAAACCTGTGCATTTAACATCACTCACTGTGAAATACTGAGCAACCAATTTGAAATATTTTCCATCATGACATGAATTCCTGAAACAGTTTGATAAAGTTAGTGAAAATGTATCATATCAAAATCTGGGAATATATGTATTAAAGTATTAAAACAATCTATAAGTTGCTTAATGATTCCTAATGAATGTAAAGAAATAAATAACAAATATTCTAAAATTAGGGCTGCTTCTTTTCAGGTTTTATTAGCAATTTTTTGGTGCTTATTTTTAGCTATATTTGAATTTTTTTTTTTTCAGGGTTTTCGTTTTTGATATACTGTATGAAATTAGTGTTTTCGGTTACTTTTCAAAATGCTTGAGTTTTTTTTTCTGTCAAAATATGTACAGTGGTAACTCAATAGTACTTGCACACTTAAATTGTACCTTCTTTCCTTTGCTGTCTTCCACAACGAAATCCCTATGGTCACGGGCACATTCTTCTGGGGTTTTTGTATGTAGACATTTTTGTACATTTCCCCACAATTTTATTTTAAGTCCTCTATATCTTAACTGTAATACAGCTTTAAATCCCACTAACAAGCATCCATCCTGATTGTACTCTTGTTTTATATCTCGCAAGTGGAGTCTCCCACAGAAATGTAGGAATGTGTGGTTACTCAGTAGTTGGGGCAGGTTTTTTAATTTTTTTTTTTTTTAAATACAAATTTAGTCGTCGCAATTATTCTTTATTATTTTCTCCCCAATTAAATCATGTCCAATTATTTTTAGGCTCAGCTCACCACTACCACCCCTGCGCTGACTCGAGAGGGGCGAAGACGAACACACACTGTCCTCCGAAGCATGTGCCGTCAGCCGCCCGCAACTTTACACACTGCAGACTTGCCATGCAGCCACTGCTGCGTTGTCCTCCGATGCTGTAGCTCTGGGCAGCTTATAGGCGCTCGACCAATTGTGCGCCACCCCCTAGGAACTCCCAGTCATGGTCGGCTGTTACATAGCCTGGCTTTGAACTTGCGATCTCCAGGCTATAGGGCACATCTGCGCGGAGCGCCTTTACTGGATGCACCACTTGGGAGCCCTCTGGGGAGGGTTTAAAGTATTCAGAACGAACCAATGGTAGATACAAGTCAGGAAGGCGGGACACTGCCCAGCAGCACTGGGAACCGTATTTATTATTATTTTTGTAGTAGGTTTTATTTAATGGTTAAAGGGTACAGTCAACGTGAATTGATTAACCATTTCCACAATTTTTTCTGGTATTTATTGGCTATCCGCCGATTCCATTTTTTGTTTTTTTGTGTCATGGGTGTTATCGGGTTTTTGTCGGTTAAAACCGAAAATCAGAAGCCCTAGCTATAATTGATGTGGTATAGAGCAGCAACATTACAGGGATTACTGTACAAACTGGAACTCTAGATGGAAATCTAACCAGGACTGTCCTTTGGAACGTCATTCTTTTTAAACTCCCTCTCCTAACACTACTCTTCTGACCCTTCCAGGACTCACATAAGCATGGTGCGAAGCTTCAGGAAGTCGTTGTGCTCGGGATTCTCCACCTCCACCACACCCCAGGGGTACAGACGACCTCGTACCTTCTTCCCTTTCGCCTCGATCTGCTGGTTCGATCCCACCACCGCAAACGGGACACTAGCCTGCAACAGGACATATTACTAGTTAAGAAGAACAGATATTCTATTTAAAGTGGTTGTAGCTATCAAAATACTGAAATAAACCACACTTGTGTGGCAGGATGAAAGCCCTCCTGGCGCACAGATGTGTTTTGGGAACATTGGGTTTTGTGTGGTGTGTTTACAAGAAAGCAGCACCTCAGCTTTAAACACACAGGGTATTGAAAGTGTTTACATTGTTTTGTTTAATCTGTTTGTTTTGGCCTCCGTACCTGTTACTATGTTCCTGTGTTTTGTTTGTTGTTTTATTATTTAATTTGTTACACTTGTACTTCTTAGATCATTTCACCTCAGCAGCGTTTTGGGATCAAGCAACTTACAAGCTGCAAAACACGTCAGCCTTTGGGAAGTAAAAAAGGCCCTGAAATGACTATGAAAGTGGTGCATTAGACATCATGTTTTAAAACAAAAATACGTTTGATAAATCACTTTAATGTTCCCATGCTAAGACAGCAACATGTTCAACATGTGTTTCTCTCACAAATAAAAAAAACACATCTTTAACAGAGTACATTGTAAGAACTCCAGCGTTTTTCATACCCTTATGCATCCAGAACTTTAAAATGCTAGCTGGGTTCTAGAGAAGTTAGGTGTGGATGTTTACAGCACATTCAAACACAATTGGACATGTTGTTTAAGATTTATAAACCCAAAGAGTTTGCACTATACCCAAAACATTTTCCAGGCACAGGCACTGCTATAACTGTTAAATGGTGCCCCGGAGTGTTATGGGCCCCTCAGTGAGACTGGGTGTTTTGGAACAGCACCTCTAAACAACAAAAACTTCCACTGCTCAGGCCTCATTTACTTCCTGCTCTTGTACCTTAAGAATACGGGTCTGTTCTTTGAAATCCTCATCTTCATCAGATTCAGCATCAGGGAGGTGATAGATCTTAATGCCGTGCTCATCAATCTCATCTAGGATCTGAAACAGAAAAAGCATTTAGACCAGATACTGCAGCAACTGCTTACATTTCTTTTAAATAATATAAAAGCTGAGTTTAAAATTAGCAGGGTTCATCCTGTAGGCTCCCTGTTTTCCATACAGGATTGCGAAATGCCAAGTAGCACCATCCTGTCTGGCTCCCACATTTGTTTCAGATTGGTACCACACAACTTTTTTTTTTTTTTTTTATGTATAGAAAACATTATGTTTTTCTCCTCAGCTCTGATGTTAAATCAGTGTAAACCTCAGCTAACCCTTAGAACAAAGGTAAGTGTAGAAAGTCTAAAACTTGAATGTGGATCTCATTGTTGTTGAGTACCTGATCGTCCCAGAGTTTTTTTGAAAAATTATGACAGATGATTATAATTATATCACACATAGCTGTCTAATCAACTTGTAACACTCCCTGCTTCAAAACTGGCACTTAATCAGAAAACCTTTTTATGTTTAATGATTCATCTTAGGGATAAAAGCCATGACTTAGCATGTGCAAGTTCCATCTTGAAAGCTGATTGTACTGTAGTCATCAATAGAAGCTGGCTGTAGTTGGAGTTCAGGTGGTCACTTACTCTGCGCTTTAGTCTCTCCCTCTCCTTCAGTGTCAGGGTGTCTGCTTTGGCGATGACAGGGACAACATTCACTTTGTTGTGGATTGCCTTCATGAACTGGACATCCAGAGGTTTCATTCTGAAGAGGGCACAGGCAGGAATATTGAGGGTTTATATAGCAATCAAAACAGAAACCCTGGGCTATTCCAGACAGACACATTTTGATGTCATTTTGTAATCTTTCTTAAACAATGTTATTTTTGGAAAACACTAGTGACTATAGAAAATATGGAGTCACTCTCTCTCATACACACACAAGGCATTCCCCTCTACCCATAATGCAAACTAAACAACAAATAAACTAACTTCATGCTTTTTGCAATTCACCAAGAGCAAGTAGCTTCAAATAGCATTTAAATGTAAAGTCCCCTTTCTATTTAATAGTGTTTTCAGCCATTACAATTGGTTTTGTGTTCTGTTGCTCAAAACATTGTTTTCACATTCTCTGAATCTGCCTTTACATTGCTTTCCACTTGCTTGGAGTTAGTCTGAAAAATGCCAAGTACCAGGATTGAACAGACTTTCTCAGTCCATTCAAATCATGTGACAATACACCACAGCACTCTCCAATGCCAGGTAAAGGCAGACTTAGATTATAACTCAATACTGAAGCAACATAATCTAGAAAAACTCAACTGAAAACACCACAACATAGGAAATTTAAAAACAGACATTAAAATTATATTTGAAGCTATTTACTCTTTAAAGAAACCTTCTAAAAGCTAGACAATTCTAAAAATAATAAAAGACAATCACATTATTTAATAGTTGTGTAAAAACCAAATTAAAAAAATAAGCACAAGGAGAAGTAAAATATACATAACTGTCATGAATGAAATACTTAGAAAAATCAGGGGAAAGCCATGCTAATGGAGATCTTGGTTCAATCCTAAAATATAGCCTGTCAGATCCACACAGCAGCTCCAACGCACACATTTCGCAGTTGGCAACTTTCTTTGTTCCCAAGCGCAGCCAGCTATTGGTCAAGCTAATACTATAAACCTGCATATTTGCTTACACCTACCATTATGTATTTTTACAATCTTCCTTTCTATGTGTTATGACATTATACTCTAAAAGCCTGGATCAGAGACACTGCAAACTGCACTGGAGGCAGTGAGGTACCCACCCATGTCCCAGCGGAGAGATGAAGTAGAAACAGCAGTGCACTCGATTATCCACTATGTGCCTGCGATTTAGTCCACTCTCATCATGAAGGTACCGCTCAAACTGATCATCAATGTAGGCAATAATTGTGCTGAAACTGAAATAGAGAACAAGAAAACATTCATACTGATATAAATAACAACCTGCAGGTGCTAGTATCGCCTCATCATGTAGAAGACCATACTAAACAAACAACCATGCATCCTTTCAAAACAGAAATGTATAAGAAGGTGGACATAACGCTGAAACTCATGGTTTAGTACGTCAGCTGTGATGATGCTCTTCTGAATTTCCAGAAAGACTTTCAGGGCTCCATCAATCTTAAGTGATACAGGCAGGAAACAGTAATTACATTTTGCCTCATGCAGTAATAAAAGAGGAATAAAACACAACTTAAATTCAACTAGCTATTGTAACTGAGGTCTCTAGTGATTTTACTGTCTCATTTACTGTTTTATTCAGAAAAAAGGTTTTTAAATAAAATTTCATGTTTACTGCTGACAGTTTTGTCTTAATAGCCAAGTTTTTAGCTATTTTTACATTTTTTCTTTTTTTTGTTACATTCTTGAAACTGATTAAAAAAAGAAGATGCTAGTTTCTCTACTATACACAATTAAAACATGCTTCTAGTTTATTAGTTTATTCTCCAAAAAACTTTTTGCACCATCAATGTGAGACTAGAAAGATGAGTAAGGATAATTTGATTACTATTAGTCTCGCCTTCCATAGCTTCCCTGTAATAAAAAAAATCCCCACCAGACTCATTGCAGCAACAGCAACCAACTCAACTAGCCCATCACAACACAACTGTCAGCAGTGAAGCTCACACAGGTGTAGAATGTGAGACACACTCAAATTAGTCTCCATCTCTTACCTTTAGTCTCACATTGATGACTAAAAAGGCCCTTGTGAGAAACGACCTAGAACCATGTTTTAATGGTCTGCATTAGAGAACATATTGCAATGAACCATGCTGACTCCAACTTTAAAGTAAACTTTAAATGTTTACAAAAACTGAAATGCTTCCTTTGTCATGGGGCTGTGACGCTTCACAGGATACCAGAGTCATAACACATGACTGAGAGCAGCCGAACATCTAGGGGTGAAAGAAAACGCTTCCCAGATGGCTGATAAGGCCCACTTCCTCTCTGGACGAAAGCATTGCTGCACAGATCTCACCAGCTTCCTGCAGTTCTGTGCTGTTCCTCGCCCACACAGTACATACATACAATAACTGGAGATTCAGGTAGGAGACAGTTAAACAAAATCCTTCAGAAAGATCTGCCACTGCTAGGATCACATCAGTGTTTGCCATGAAAAACTATTTTCACTTTATTCTTTGTCATTCCTTTACTGAACTGTAGTGATCAACAACACACTTAGTATGCACTGTATACAAAACTCAGCAAATACGAAGCAACTACATAAAGATCTCTGAGTTTTGACACTGCAGCGGCCAGATCTTTGTCAAATTACTGCCAAAAAAAGGTTTACCTTTCTTGTATGACACCAACGATTGACCTTGACCAAGAGAATCATACGATACTGAACAGTCTCAAAGCACCTTCATCATCCATGAAAGGTATAGTTTTGCCCAAGGATCTTCCACCACAGTAAAACAATGAAGTCTCCATATGAAATGGGCTATGAGGGGGGGGCAGCTGGTTTACTCAAACATTTAAGTAACTTACTCAAACACATCTCTCATACCGTAGGGCTGTATTTGTTATAATTGTATTTCTTTTTTAAAATACATATAGCAGAATACATCTTGTTATACTCAAAAGGTATAAATATTGACATAAATGTCCAAACCATACATCTTGGTGATTTTAGACTTATTTCAAAGTTCACTGCTTAGTTAAACTGAAACCTGTGCAAGCCCAGACACGGTTAGGCAATACCTCTCTTACAATCTGCAATGGCTGTGTTTGTGGTGACCACGCAGGAAGGCCCTGACTGCAGAAAAAGAGGCTGCTAAACAAGAAGTGGTTTGCTATCTATAGACGGCTTGAAGAAACCATAGCATGCTGGAATAAGCCAGCAACTTTTTTGCAGAAGTCAAAAGAACAATGATATTGATATGTGAGGCAGCTAAGGAGAATATGAAATGAAGAAACCATGAACTGGTCCCAGCGTTAGCTTGTTATAAAACTAACAAGAACAGTTCTTCAACATTAATACCAATTTTATTTAGGTGAAAGGCCAGCAACAAAGCACTTGTGTAAAGAGGCCTAAGAATGGGTGATCTGGTTGGTATTAAAAAAAAAAGGAAAAGTGCTTGTGACAGAGAGCAAATTAATCCTAGTCAACAATCTCCCGCCCGATCTGTGAGGGCGCTGTATAACAGGAACACAGTACCTCGTACTGGATGGTCTGGCAGTTCATTCCAGGGTCAGTCAGAAGCCAGCTACCCAGGAATGCCCAAAGTCTTCGCCCTAATGCGGTACGCAATGTGTCAGTCATGGATTGGAGGAGACGCGACTGAACTAGCTATCGCAGGGGGCGTGACTAAGGTTATAATTGGGGATGTGACGATGTAATCTGTTCCTTTGATG
Organism: Polyodon spathula; assembly: GCF_017654505.1. Classification (NCBI taxonomy): domain Eukaryota; kingdom Metazoa; phylum Chordata; class Actinopteri; order Acipenseriformes; family Polyodontidae; genus Polyodon; species Polyodon spathula. Next base: position 42,585,248 of record NC_054544.1, read on the forward strand.
TGGTTATGCTAAAGACAGAGAAAGGAAACAGATTGTGAAAAGTGTATCGCGAGTGTTTTGTTTGTTTGTCATTGTCAGACAGCTAACACGACCCGGGAGCCGTCGCTACAGGCCAGCATCAAGCCTGGGCTACACTTCACTACTGTCACTATACTTGCCCTGCACCACACCTGCACTAAGAGCACTCACTGTCAGGAGAAGAGTCTGTGTTGTGTTGTGTTGTGTGTTCTTTCAGGACTGAACCCCGTGGTTTATATGCTGGCTATACACATTGTTATGTGGAGCCAGTGTTATTATTTAACCAGTTGCAAACGGGGAAACAAAAATAAATAACTACTTTGAACCATGAACTTTGTGTCTGTTGTTGTTGGAGCACCTGCATCACCTGTACTCTGAAAACCACTCGTTCACAGGGCTTAAGAGGGGAATATTCAAGCCAGAACACTGTTCCTATAAAGGAAAACAAAATAACCAACGAACAGAGGCTGAAAGGAGGTTCACACAACAAGGAGCCCATGTGGAAGAGTACGTGGTTCAAGCTGGGACACCCAGGAGATTTTGTCTTTAAAATTTTGGTAGAACCCAGTAGGTATATAATGAACAGCCCTTTGTGAATGACAGACACCACTGTCTCAAACAGACAATATTCATAAAGTACCGCGAGAAACTAAACCATTATGGGCTATATTCATAAAGCATGTTTATCTCCAAGATATGAGGAAAACATGTTGCTGCACTTAAATCCTGAGGTTATTTTTGGTCTCTTATTCATAAAGCATGTTGATATGCTTAAATCTGTTCTACATTTTAGACATGGTTAAACAAAACACAACAGAATTTGTTAAAAAGGGGTAGGGCTGGTTCAAGTGTTGTTTAGGGCTCTTAGTCACATTTATGCAGAGCTAAAACAAATAGTCTTTTTTTTTAACTTTACATTAATACTAATTTAAATAATCACTTAAAATTCACCATTATAAAAAACGATATTACTTGCATTTTGCAATTTAAGTCAGCAGCAATGAGGTGCAAAACACACTGAATCCCTGGAATCACCTCACTGCATTCTTTACAGTATACTGCTTTTGTTACTTGCTATGGTACAGTATTCAAACATATCAGTCTTATTTTTTCCATCTTTCCTGGGTTGCAAAAAAGACAAGTCTGCAGGTTATCACTAAAGAACAGCTTCTGTATACCAGTGGAACAGATTGCAGAAGCACACAGAGCAGCAGTGAGAAATGTACAAAAGATTTATTGCTTTCAAAAACATTGACTTAGCCCTACATATTCATTTTTAGTCCTATGCAGTGAGTTTCAATATGTGTGTATAACACATTTGTTTCCAGCACTGTATTTAACACATTTATTCTTTAAAGTATTCTGCTTTTCACCTGCTTCAGCAGTTGGAAAAGTATAATTTCATTTTCTTTCTGTCTAGCTTGTGTTGCAAAAAGGAATAGTAGCTCCTTTTGACTTACCTGATGGCCAAGAGACAAGTCAATTTGGAGTAAATTGACTCCCATCTATTGGACGATAGATAATGGTACTAGTTGTACTGGCATTCTTTTTACTATGTTATATCCATACTATTTAAAGCTAAGTGGAAACAAATTATCCTAGAAATATGAGCAATACGGGCATATAGGGAAAGTAGCTTCAACAGTAGATTAACTAGATACCATGGGCATGAAGATTTGACATTTACTCAACTTTTCTATAATGTTATTAGTATACAAAAAATGCCACAGTATATATCAAACCACAATTAATTAAAACAGACTAACACCAGTACAAAATGTCCCCAGAGGACTCTCTTCTTTCAGGTCTGCCTCCAGGGCTCAGTCTACCTGCTCCTTAAGGATCACATACCAGTCCTGACTGTTGATGGCATCTCCATATCCTGGTGTATCCACAACAGTTAGCCTCAGTTTCACTCCACGCTCCTCAATCTCCACTGTTGATGCCTCAATCTGAACGGTCCTCTCGATTTTCTCTGGCAGAAGCAGAGGAGAGCAGCAGGTTAGTATAAGAGAGTCTGGTAAACCAAGATCTGCTGAACTTCAAGATGCACTAAAATATGGCTTCAAATCAGTTGTAACTGAGGGTTGTTTTACAGTGACAGGGTAATATAGTAACTAGCTATTTAACTAATACCACTAAATAAATTCACCAATTACACCATGAAATTTGCAAGTGGTAGTAATTGTAGTTTTTGGGAACAAAAGCAAAGAATCCCAGGGTCATAATCAAAAGGGGGAATGTCATTTGAGATGGAATGCTGTTTTACATAGTTGTTGAAACAATGGCAGTGAAATGGTTAACTTCTGTAATGGAATTTCTGGTGGATTTACAAATACAGTATGATACATAGAGTATAACCCCCTTCACTGGGATTCATAATATCCCCCTTACCTGCAGCTCCTGGGATGACTCTCTCTGGGTACAGGTCTGTCAGAAACAGGCTGTTTATTAGGGTTGACTTTCCCAAACCAGACTCCCCTGAAAGACACAAAACTGATTTGCTTGATCTGCTCCTGCCCGAACAAAAGCATATTGGCCTTTGTATTTCTGTAAAATGCTGTCATTATTAATTGAAAAGAAAATCATAACATGCATTTTGTAAGTTTTGACCATTAAATTCCATATGGGTCAGTATAATCCACTTGATGAAAATATATGGGAGAGAAACATACTTACCTACGACCATGAGGGTAAACTCAAAGCCCTTCTTAACAGATTTGCGGTGGACCTGGTTGGGCAGGTTGGCGAATCCCACATACCCGGGGGTTTCTGGGTTTGTGAACTGGCCCTGCTGTATACGACAGGGGTAGAGATAAGGAACCACCGACACCAAAATATATAGGAGCTGACCTCACTAATACAGTACATTTTAATCATATAGTCCCAAATTTCACCTTAATCCAGGCCAGTGCCACAATACAGCGATTAATTTATTGCAATATTGGTGTAAAACATTTTTTAAATGTTAGTAATATCTGATCCAATCACATTCTCATCTACAGAGATCTTGGGAACAGATGGGGTAACACACTTTAAAATGTCTCTCCATGATGCCATTATATGTGATCTTAGTCAGAATGACCCTTAATAATTATTGACTGCATATAAATTGTACAATCAGACCTAACAGATTATTGCAAAATATACTGTTCTGTAAAACAAGCAGAGAAGACAGCTAAGATATTTTGCTAGCTAGCAGCCTGCTGAGTTCTAGAAGTGCACTGGGCCCTGGTTATTACAATGCGAGTGACTGTTAAAATATTCAGTTATTTGCTTTATATACGAATGACTGGCAAAATAAAGGAAATCCAACTTCAGACTGTCAAGTCGAAAGACAGAGTGTGGTCGGCTCCAGGTCACTCTGGGATTGTTGATACAGGAAGGCAAGCAGCTGGACAGCTGACAGCACAGCAAACATTCTCCATCAAAAAATCAACATCAAACCTTAAAGTTACTGGACTGCAGACAACATTCACTATATATATATATGTGTGTGCAAATGTGCTGTTTTGAAAGAAAACAGCATATCTGGTATTACACTAGGTTAAAGAGATCTCTGTTTGCAGGGTGAAATTGGCCCCACCCCTTCACTGTGTAGTACCAGATCTGTTTTAAAATGAAAATACATTTGCAACATGTGTGTTTTTTTACAAACTGCACATATAA